>NC_046663.1:5848599-5870196 GCF_010883055.1 Belonocnema kinseyi | reverse complement strand
ACATTTTTTTAGTACAAAATAAATTTTTCGATCCAAAATTTAAATGTTTTTTTTGCTCTATAATTTGTTTTTTTTTTAGTTTAAACTAGTATTTTTTGTTTGAAACTTCATATTTCTTGAGTAAAAATTCAAAAGCCTTCGCAGGATTTTTTTTTATTCCAAAATTTAATATTTTGGTGGAAAGTTAAATTTTTTCTTAATAGTACTTCAAAAGTTTTTCTTGGTTGCAAATTGAACTCTTTGGATAAAAATGTATCTTTTTGATATCAAAAATAATCTTTTTTGGTTGAGGATTGAACTAGCTTATTTATAAATTTCAATTCTGCTGAAATTTTTTACATTTTGTCCTTTTTGATTAAAAATTAATCTTCTCAATTGAAAATTTATCTGCTTGATTAATAATTGATTTCTTTCGTTAAAGAATTAAGTATTTTCTTCAAAATTTGTTTAATTTTATGGAATATTAATTTTGTTACTAAAAATTCAAATATTCAGTTTTTTTAATTCATCCTTTTTAATACATCTCTTTAATTGAAAATTTAACTATTGAGTTAAAAATTCAAAGTTTTTGGTTGGTTGAGAAACTATTCCTAAATTTGATTTTTACGTTTTTTAGTTGAAACATTTTTTTTCAATTCGTCAGTCTGAGTAAAAAATTTGACCTTCATGGTTAAAAAATATACCTATAAATTGAAAATTTGTATTCATTTATCGGAAATATAATATTTTTGTTAAAACTTGAGAAATTTAAATAAGATTTCTCGATTTTATTTCCAGAAATTCTTCACATTAACTTATTTATTGGACGTTAAATAGGATTTTAGTTTTAATTTTAATCTCATTTAAATTTTTTGAATTTTAACAAAAATATTATTTTTTCGATACATAAATATGAATTTTTAACTCAGAAGTATATTTTGTAACCAACAGGATAAACTTTCTACTAAGACTGAAGAAAAAAAAAAGTTTTAACTAAAAACGATCAATTTAAAATTCAAAATGGTTTCTAAACAAACAAAAACCAACGGATTGTTGAAAAAGAATTAAATTTTCAATCAAAGAGATGACAGATGAATTTCCAATTTAAAAAATTAATTTTTGAAGAAAAAAGAGAAAATGTAACAAAAATAATTTAACACAAACAAAATTTTCAACTGAACTAGTTCAATCCTTAACCAAAACAGATTATTTTTTGAGTAAAAAGGAGACATTTTCATCTAAAGAGGTTGATTTGCAAACTAGAAAGATTTTTCATTCAATAAAGAAACATTGATACAAAACATTTAATTTTCAAAGCTGGACAGAAAAATTTTCCACAAAATAGATTAAAAATTTTATTGAAGAAATATGAAGTTTCAAACAAAAAATACTAGTTTTAACTAAAAAAATATAAATTACAGAGCAACACGACAACGGTTACATTTTGGATAGAAAGATTTATTTTCAGTGAAAAAAATTGTGTAACTAAATTAACCATTTTTAACTACACTGATAAATTTTCGATCGAAAAAATTATTTATTAATCAAAAAAATAAATTAAAAAGAATAATGAATTTTCTTCCGAAAAAGGCAATTTTTTAAAAAGAGAAACAAAATAGTTAAATTTCAAGTTAAAATATTAATTCCCAGTAAAAAAAAAGAATTCTTAACAAGTCAGTTGAATTTTCAAATAGAAAAAATTAACTTTAGAACAAATCGATCAATGATCATCTCAGAAGATTAAGTCTCTACCAGAGAAGATTAATTTTTAAAAAAATAATTATATTTTAATTTGAAAAATTGAATTTTCAACTCAGATTTTTTTTACAAAATAGCTGAATCCTAAAAAACTGATTAATTTTCACTTAAATAGTTGAATTTACAAAAATTTATTTAAAAGCAAAATAAGATGGTAAGATTTTCTTCTAATAAAATCAATTGTTAACGAAAAACGAACTTTGAATAGAATATACCAATTTTGAACTGAAGAAATGAATTTTCGTATAAAAAAATAATTTTCGACCAAGATAATTCAGTTTCTACCAAAAAGCAGAATTTTTAGCACAATACAGGAATTTTCAACCGAATAGTTAAATCCTTGACATAAAGTTTGACTTTTAAGAAAAAAAATGCAACACTCACATTTTCAGTAGATATTTTTTTACATTCTCGTCATTTATGATTGAGAAAGTTTTAGAATTGTCGGAAATTTGACAGCGCAGTTTTTCAACGGATCTCCACGTTTCGAGATCCATGTTTGGCATACTTTTTTAAGGTCCTAAAAGAAAGGACGAGCTTATATGCCAGCCATTTTTTATAAAAATTCAAAAAGTGAGCTCATTTCGAAAATCTTCGAGACGACTTTCTTTTTAATTTAAAAATTATTGCACAGATATTTATAGTATTAAAAAAGACTAAAAATTTATCATACTGACTTTTTGCGATGAAAAATAAATGTTCAGAGTTATAGCATTTTCAAAATTTTTTAAATCAATTGAACATCAAAATTTTATGCCAAACAGTACACGACATGAAAAAAAGTCAAAAAAGGAAAAACATTGCTTTTTGAAAGCCCTAAAAGATTATAATAACAAATTTTTGGATATTCTTAAAAAATCGAAAATCACACTTTTGATTGCACAAAAAATGATGAAAAATCGACCAAAAAAATCAATTTTCTAGTCAAACTATGCAAAACGCGTAAGCCGATGATTAAACAAAAATTGTGATCCCCCAAAAAAATCCACAAATTAGTTAATAGAGTAGACTCTACGTCACTTCTCGTTTTCGGGGCTTTGGGGGAAGCGAGCACGAAGTGTCAGAATACCCTCTCTCCTGCGACACGCGAGAGCGAGAGCCACGTGACGCGTGAGCGAATTCAAACGCTTTCAAGCTCCGTACATCTTTGCCAAGTATGTTCGGTGAAAGAAAACCTCTCCTTTAGTGGTGCCGAAACGAAAATCTTTTTTTTTTTGGGGGGGGGCGCAATTTATTTAATTATGAATTTCGCGAAATTCATTATTAAAATTTTGAACTTTCAGTTTAATATTATTATCTTGAATTATCTTGATTATCTTGAAGAAGATAATTGTTGATATCAGAACGCAAATTTTTGAAATTTCAACAATAATTACCTATGCAAAGTTTGAAGTTTTTGGTGTACTTTTTCGAAAACGAGGCAATATGAAAATTTGAGAATTCCAAATGAGTAATTCTATGAAAGTAAGCTCCCGAAAATTTCGTTTTCAATTGTTACAATTTTCAGCTTCACAAATTTCAAAATCGAACAAATTTTCTCCTTCTTAAATTGCTTCGAGGATACTTGATTTTGTTTAAGCAGTGAGCCATTCACTTTTTTTACTTATTTGTGTTGACGGCTCCATTGAAATTCTATTTTTAAAAAGTCACAATATAGGTTAAGGTATTTGGTAAACAGTTTGACAAAACAAAAGGTATGCTGCCTTGTTCGGAGTATTTTAAAATTTAGACTTATCTCTACACGATCAATTTATAATTTTCAGCAATTGCAGTGAGGAAAAATATTAAAAATTCCACTGTGAAAAGCAAAATATCACACGAGCCTATATAAATTGGCCCTAACCTAAACGTAAAGTTCCGCTCTAGAATATTGTCGAGAGTCGAGTCGCATTCGACGCCGGCGGCCGCGCATGTTTATGGGTGAAATGAGGCAAGGAGCGGGGATGAGCCAACGAAGGGGAAATCGGAAAACGAGAAGCATCTCCGCGTTTCGAAAACCCCCTGAATCCGAAAATCAGGTTTTAACGATGGCGTCTGTCCGCTCGTCTGTCCGTCTGTCCGTCCGTAAACAGGATAACTCTCGAAAAAATAAACGGATCAAATCCATCTTTGGCACACTATTTGAAGGTCCTAAAAGAAAGAGCCAGTTTGTTAACTAGCCATTTTTGTTAAAAATTCAAAAAGCAAGCGCATTTTGAAAATTTTTGAGACCACTTTTTTCTGAATTTGAAAATTCTATGCACAGATATTTATAGTATTGAAAAGAACAAACAAATGATTCTTAATGACTTTTTTCGATGAAAAGAAAATTCTCAAAATTATATCATTTAAAAATTTTTTTTAATTAAACGAAAATACAAATTTCAAGCCAAGAAATGCACGATAATTTGGTTAAGAATCACTTAATGATAAGATGCGTACTGTTTGTTTTATTCATTAAGAATAACATTGAAAGGAAAAAAGCAATATAAAAATGTGTGGAAAAACGATGAAAGTTACGAGAAGAAGAAGATTCAACAAAACTTGTTTACAAATGTCTGCCGGAAATCGAGCACGCAGCGCGAGTCCCAGTGGGCACAAAGTTTGGCGATGTCTTTACGACATCGTTACGACATATTTACGACAACTTTACGACATCATGTGTCCATGTCGTTAAGATGTCTTTACGGTATCGTAAATAAGTCGTATGATCTGACGATGTCTTTACGATGTCTCAAAGACACCGAAACAAGATGGACATAGGATGTCGTAAAGATGTCGTAACCACGTCGACACTTTTTGTGCCCACTGGGGTGTAACGATGAGAATGTACACCTTAAAGCCTACAGAGCTTTGAGAAACTTAATTTTTGACCAGGGGCCGGTTCCACCAACCTCGGTTACAAATTTAATCCTCCGTTGAAGCTACCCAGTGGGCGCAAGATTTAGCGACGTCTTTACAACATCGTTACGACATCTTTACGACAACTTTACGACATCCTATGTTTATGTCGTCAAGGTGTCTTTACGATATCGTAAAAAAGTCGTATGATCTAACGATGTCTTTACGATATCGTAAAGACACCGAAACGATATGGACATAGGATGTCCTAAAGTTGTCGTCAAGATGTCGTAACGATGTCCTAAAGACGTCGCCAAATTTTGTGCCAACTGGGTAGTTACGCAGTCCACCACTTTTTAACAGCCGGTTAACTCGTATTAACCACCATTAAATCTAACCGGTCAAGATTGTTCAGTTAGGGCGATTTAATCACCCCTTAACCTAAAAAGTGCAGTGTCGTTGTGAATTTTTTTGATAATTTCGACGACGTTGATTTTCAAATGAGATTTCGCTCAACAAAAGCTTGTGTTAATGATCTGATTAATCAAACCGAAGGAGCATTAGGATGAAAATTAGGCGTTCTCACTTTATTTTCTTCCATCTTAACACAGAAACACGAATAAAACAGAAATATAACAGGAACAAAAAAAATACAAGTTCAATTTTTTTAGGTTAGTGTGGTCAAGAGTGTGGAGTAAACCTTATTTGGATATGGCGCGCAAGGCCATATTTCTTTTCTTTTCACTCGACCGACTTAGGGAACCAGCCCTAAGTATACTTAATTCAAACGTCGCGCGGCGCAGGCGCGCTCAAACTTGCCGCGCATAGCGCGTGATGAGAATGTGCCCACCAAGCGGGCATATTTTTTCACTTAAAAAACAAATTTTCACAAAAAATTGTGAAACTTTTACCTTCAGAAATTAAATTCTAGCTACAAAGATAAATTTTCAAATCAAGAAGATTATTTTTTCTTTAAAAATGAACACTTTTGATAAAGTACTTAAATCCTCTATAAAATAGTTTCATCTGCTTTAAAAAAGAAAGATTTTTCAAGAAGAAAATGAAATAGTTACAATTTTAATCAAAAAAATTTATACTTAACGAAAAAATGGATTTTCAACAAAATACTTAAATTTTCATTTCAAGCAATCGATTTTCAATCAAAAGACGAATTACTCAAAAAAATAATTTTTGAACTCAGAAAAGGAAAGAATATCTTCCAAAATGTGGAATTTTCAAATAAAAATGGCAACATTTCTATAAAACAGTTAGGTTTTTAATGTAAGTGTATGATCTTTTAACTCAGAAGTTAATTTCCAACAATGAAAATGAATTCTAAAGGAATAAAAACGAATTTTTGCACACGCAAATTTGAATTTTAATATAAAAATAAAATTTTTCAAAAAAATGTATTAGTTTTACATAAAATAAAGAAACTTTCAACTAAAAAGTATATTCAACTGAAAATGGAGTAGTTACATTCTTAGTATAAAAAACAATCTTTATAAAAAACTTATAAAACAAATTTTTAACTGAATTAATGAATTTTTAAACAAAACCATTAACTATTAACCAAAAGACAAATTTTCCACAAAATACATAAACTTATAACTAGTGAAAACAAATTTTCTATCAGCAATGAAATAGTCGATTTTTTAGCTAAAATGCTAATTTTCAACTAAAAACACAAAAAATGTTTTAAAAATTATTTAAATTTTTAACCAAAGAAATTAACTGTCAGCCAAAGGGAAATGAGCTTTTGCAGATAAATTTGATTTTAAATTTATCAAGATGAATTCTAAACGAAGAAAATTAATTATCTCCAGAAAAGATGAATTTTAAATGTTTTTTAGCCAAGAGATATGAAATTTCAAGAATGACAATAAAAATTTGTTTAACAAGGAAGATTAATTTTTTTACAAAAAGAGCACAGATTTTTAATAAGACACCTGGATTTTCAAAATATAGTTGAATCTTCATATAAAACGGTTGGGGAAAATAAATAATTTTGTCACATGAAAGAAAGAGAAATTAGAGAATTTTCGAAATTGGAAATTTCTAGCAATTACAATTGTAAAATTTTGAAAAGTATTGAAATACTTACACAGGGGCGTTGGAGTTGCCACGGCCCGATGACGAGCCGGGTTGACAAATCGTTGAAGAAAAAAATGCGCTAAAAACGCAAATCAGCAAGACTCTTATCATTCTTTAAAAAAATTTGTAATTAAATCTTTTTGTAAGAACTTGAAAAGGAGGGCAATTTTTAGAATTTATACTCTTTGTTTAAAAAAAGAAAAGTGGGGAGGAAAAATAATCCCTTCTAGTTTCCAGCTCTCTGCGAATCAAATTTTCAAGATTTTGACTACTTATCCTAAAAAGGGGGAAAATTAGGTCACAAGGAATGATACATTCTAATTAAGTACCACGGATTTCCTGTTGTCAATTAAGAAACAATGTTACTTATTCTTTCACAAGTTTTCAAGAATCTAAAAAAAAAGTAGAGCCGTCGGAAAATCTTTGAAAAATTTTAAGATTCCAATGAGAGACCTCGGACTCATTTGAGAATTTCAAAATAATGTCAATACTAGAATAAATGATGAAAGTGGTAAAAATTCAATTTAAGTAATTTTATTTTCATTCAAGCTATGCTACCTTTTTTCATGCATGAGTGACCACTAGGGTGGTTCAAATTTTTTAAAAATTTTTATAAATACCGGCTGGAAGTTTTTTTAAATCCACACAAAAAGAAATCCATTTTTTTTCTCATAGAATTGAGTTAGAATGTCGCGTTTTTTGTTTTAATTTTTCACAACAAATTTCACTTCTCTTTCAATTTTCAATTAAAATGAGTTAAATAATTAACTAAAGTCAAGAAAATTAATTTTGTAAATATTTTATTATCATAATTGTTACTATTTCGTTTAAGTAATGATATAAAGATGCATTTTTTTCATTATTTATGCCTTTAGTCTAATTTTCAATTGACGTGAAGTAATAATTAATACAAGTTAAAAAAAATAATTTTTTACACGATTTATGTTCATTGTTAAAAATATTATCTTTGCTAAATGGTAGAACATTACGGGTTTTTTCTGAAATTTTCAACCTTTTTTCATTAGGTGTAACTTAATAATTAATTAGATGTAGATAAACTATTTATAAAACAAATTATTGTTGTATATGATTATTTTCATGTATATCAATGCTTAATAGTTGCAGTTATTCCCTGAAATTTTCACATTTCCATTCTTTTTTCACTTAGCAAAGTAATAATTAATAAAAGATTAGCAAAAAAGTTTGTTAAATCATTTATTATTCATTTGCACTTAAAATGTGTTGAGTAATTAATTGAAGTCAAGAATATTTAATGTTTAAACAATTTTTTATTATTATTACTTTAATATTTCATTTATATAATGCTATAATGATGCGGGTTTTTCTGAATTTTCTGGCTTTTCCCGAGTTTCAAATGGAGTGAAATAATAATTAATTTCAGTTACCAAAAATAATTGTTTAAACAATTTCTTATCGTCTTTCATAATATGCTCTTTGCTTAATGGCAGTATAAAGCGGTTTTTCTGAAATTTTTAATTTTTTTGTTTATTTTTCTTTAGGAGTGACTCAATAGTTACTTAGATTTAGCAAAAATAATAATTTAAATAAATTATTGTAGTTTATGACTATCTTCATCTATATCAATTCCTAATATTTGCGGCTTTTTTCTGACATTTTTGCATTCTTATCCTTTTTTAGTTAGTAAGGTTATAATTAATCAAATTTTACAAAAAATTGTTTAAACAATTATATATTGTTTATAAATATCTTCTCTTAGATTTGCGCTGAAAAAGTTGCAGTTTTGTCTAAGATTTTCAACTTTGCTTCGCCTTTTTAGGTGTAAAAAAATAATAAGTGAACCTCAAAGAAAATTATTTTTGAAATATTATTATTGTTTTAAACCACATCTCTCTAGCATTATTCAAATGAAATAATAATAGTGAAAATAATAAATTTTTTAAACAATTAATTTTCTTGACTCCAATTAAATTACTTAACTCATTTTAATGGAAAATTTTAGAAAAAGTGAGATTTTTTTAAACTGCAACTTTCTAGTATTAATCTGAGAGAATATCATTAACAATAATAAAAAAATTCCTGATTTTCCTTGACTAATTTTACATTTTCCTGAATCATTAATATTCAAATATCCGCATTTTAATTTTGTAATACTTTTAAAATAGAAACTTTTAGTAATGGGATAAAAAACAATTCCAGATCCAAATTAAAAATGTTATAAGTTTATTTTTAAAAAAATGTTGTTTTTACAATAAAAGATGGCTTTTCAACAAAATACTTGAATTATCAACAAAAAAAGGTAAAATTTATGTAAACAAAATTTTTTTAACAAATAAAGAATTTTCACTCAAGGAAAAAATTAAAGCGTATCTAAATTATTGAACCATGAATCCAAAAGACGAATTGTCTCTACAAAGAATGAATTTTTGAACCAAAAGAAATTATGATTTAGCTCAAACTTAATTTTTGAAAAAAACTAGTGCATTTTAACTTGACAAAATAAGAATTTTAAAATAAGAAAACTATTAATTCTCACAAAAAACGAGATTATTTAATTACAAAAGATCAGTTTAAAAAAAATGTCATCTATCATAAAAATAAATTTTCACCCTGTAGTTTAGCTTTTACCCAAGATTTGAATTTTTAATTAAAAAAGAATTATTTGTAAGAAAATCGTAAAAATTTCAATTAAAGAGTTAAATTTTCAACTAAGAGCATAAATCCTCAACAACAAATTATTTCTTAACAAAGTGATTTAACCAAATATTGAAAACGAAATATTTGAATATTCTAGCAAAAAAAAAAAATTTTAACTAAAAAGTTGCATTTTTATTCCAAAAATCTACTAAAACAAATAAATTTTTTAATCATAAAGATTGATTTAAAAAAAATTAATTAAATATTCTGTCAAAAATTATTTCAGTTGACTGTCTGTGATCAAAACATTAATTTTTATACAAGAAATTAGTTTCGACAAACAAAATTAAATTTTTAATCCAGAAAGAATGATTTTCAAACCGAAAGAATGACTTTTCAAAAAAAATTGTTAAATTCTTCAACAAATAGTTGCATTTTTATAAAATCAAGACGACATTTATGGTAATTAGAAAGATGAATTTCTGATAAAAGCGACAATTATTTTTGAAAGTTCAACATTCATCCAGAAAAGTTTTCAGTCCATTTTTCAACAACAAAATATAAATTTTAAACGAAAATTAAATTTTTCACGAAATAGATAAATATTTAACAAAGTAATTTTTACTAAAATAAATACATTTTTTAATTGATGTCAAATTTTCTAAAAAAAAGTTGAATTACCATTACAAAAAAATTGTAGTTCTCTTGCCAACAAAAAATATTAAATTTGAAAAAACAATTTTTTTGTGAAATAGTTGAATTTTCGATGAAAAAGCAGAATTTCCAACAAAAGAATTTAATTTTATACAAAAAAGATGTAATTTTTCCTAGAGCAGGTGAATGTTAAAATAAAAAAAGACAAACTTTCGGGAAAAATGAAATTCCTTCTAAAACACATGAATTAAAAAACAATTTGAAAAAATATTATTTAAATGTTCATCCGAAGAATATTTTATTTTAATTTCCAATACCAAAAATGGGAACTATAAACAATAAGCTAAAAAATTATGTTGCGAAATATGGTGATCTTAAAGATTTTTTTTTACTCAAACCCGTACAAATTTTTATTACTTTAATGAAATTGAATTGTTTAGCAATTAACATTTGTAAATTGTCATTATAATTTTCGATTAAAATGGAACAGTTTAATTTTCAGAAAGAAAGAAATAATTTTCGAACATTAGCTGAAGTCTCAGACGAAAACTCAAATCTTACAAATAAAATTATTTTTTAATAAATTAGTTCACCTTTTCACCGAGTAGATGTCTTTTTTACCAGTAAATACCCACTTTTAATTAAATAATTTATTCATTAAATAGTTTGAGCAAAACATTTTATCAAATTAAATAAAAGATTTTCTTGGATTAACGAAGGTATTTAAAAAATAAAATCAAATTAATATTACTTTGTTGTAAAGATTGCAAGAGAATTAAAAAAAACTTTAAAATAATTCAGAAGAGTGCAACCGAATTCTAAAAATTCATATGAAACGTACAGAACTCGAAGCACTGAAAGGAAAATTAGATAATAAATAGTTTTAAAAAAAAATAATAATTAAAATTAATGAAAAAATTTTGTGTTATGATTCTTCAAAATTAAAATGTCAAAAAATGTATTAAAATTACATCACTATAAAATAGCATTTCTAATCATGAAATAATTTTTAAATTTACACTTTTTAAATTCAAGATTTTTTTAAATTGTAACACTGAAAAATTGTAAAAATTTCAATTCTTGATCTTTAGAAGTGAAGATTTCTCACTTAAACATTTATATAGAAAATTATAAAACTTTTATGTTTAAAAATGACCAATTCTGCATTTTGAATGAAAATAATAATAATACATATGTAATATCATCAATTTCGAAGATTTAAAATTCAAAAGACCAGATTTTTAATTTTCAAATTCGTAACCATTCGAGAATTGTTATTTTTATAAATCTTTCAAAATTTAAGATTTTGCTATTGTAAATCTTCAAAATTGAACGGCACATTGAAAACATTGTTTAAAATTCCATACCTTTAAAATATAAATCTTCAAAACTAAACAGCATTTAATTTCAAATATTAAAACTAAGCGAATTAAAAAAAATTCTCTAATACGTAATAAATATTTAAGAGCCTTCAATTGTAGATCTTGGATATTTGAGTATTTTTTAATTTAGGTCTTTAAAACTGAATCGCATATTTTTTAAATTCAAAATTACACACCTTTGAAACATAATTCTCAAAAATGAATAAAATTCAATTTTAAATCCTCAGGATTGCAGAACTCTGAGTTGCAAATCTTTTTAAATTAAAAACATTCAAAGCGCAAATCGTTAAGATTTAATATTTTAAATCCTAATTATTGTAAAAAGTAGAATTTTCAATGGTTAATCTTTCAAATTCAAGAATTTTAAAAATATTTTAAATTTATAATTTAAAAATTATGCTAGTTTTTAATCTTACAATTAAAAATTGTGTTATTTGAATGATTCACAGTTTAAATCTTATCAATTTGAAGGATTCATAAGTGAAAAGTTTTAACTTTTGATCTTTAAAATTAGCACAACTGAAGAATTGTTATTTATATGTTTTTCAAAGCTAAAGAGCTTTTGATTATTAGTCTTCAAAATTAAAAATAATTTTAAATTTCAAAAAAATTTTGAAGAAAAGGTTCTGAAAATCAAAACCGTCAAACTAAAACTTTCTAATCGAGACAATTTCATTAAGAAGAACTTGAAATAGATAACTAAATTGAATATTTCAAACTATATAAAAACATCCTAAAATTATAGAAATCTAAGCTTTTATAAAATAAAAAAATTATGATATCACTTTAAATTGATTGGACAAATTTTTCTAAAATCAAAAAAGGAATTCACCTTTATTTCCATAGTTCAAAATAAAAAAAAAAATTTTAATGGTCAATTTTCAAAATTGAATAATTCTAAAAAAACGTTAAAAATAAAAAGTAGTTTCAAATGGGAAATATTAAAAAATAAAACAAGTATATTACAGTAACTTTAAACTTCTAATTAATCAAATTCTATCTTAATTTAAGACTAAAAGAAAATTAACAGCGAAGAAATGTGATATTAAAACTTTGTTGTCCTTAAACCCATTAAAATTTGTATTACTTTAAGTAAATTTAATCGTTTAGAAGTTAAGAGTTTTGAATTGTCAATTATACTTTTTTAAATTCAAACAATTCAATTTAAGTCAGATCCAACACTTTTCACTTTTATAGAATCAAAAATTTAGCTATTTTAAATTGAATGCCTCCCAAGTAATTTCAAGCACTGGCATTTTTCTATTTGAAAAATGTTTAAAAAAGATGGGCAGTTTGAATTCATTTAAAAAACAAAAAACACCATTTTTTTATTTTGCAATTAAATAATTTCTTTATTTTTAATAATTTAATTTGTGAAATTTAGAATATTCTTAAAAAATAGTAATTTCATAAACAATTTAAATTTACTGACAGTAATCTAAGTAATTTAAATTTTGTGATTAAAATCGAAAAGGATGAATTTCAAAAATTATAATTGACAGTTTTAACATTTTTAATTTATAAACAGTTAAATTTACTGAAAGTAATAGAAATTTTTAAGGGCTCGAGTATAAAAAAGTTTTTCTCTCAAGTTTGAGCGCCTAAGATTGCTTATTCAGATATTACAAAATTATTATTATTATTATTATTATTACAATTTATAATAGCACTTGTATTGAAACACAAATATATTTATTGTCTTATTTTTATAATTAAAAAAGCGCGCAACCTTTAAAAAGCATTATTAAACATTTTATTGCAACCTGCTTCGTTTATTCAAAAATTTAATTTTTTTGGTCAAATTTTTAGCTCTTTTTTGGAAAAGCAACTTTTGTCTATAAATTTTTTTCATTGAATATTCAATTTTGTAAGAAAATTCAAAACGTCGTTATAACAATCTTAGATCGTAGATATAATTTAGATTAAGAATTTATTTGTTAAAATGATATTGCAGCTTGCATCGTTTTTCCAAAAATGTTATTGTTTATTTTGAATGTTATTTTTTACGATTAAAGCAAACACTGCGAATTCCAATTCCAATTCCAATAACTCTTCTTTTGTTGAATGTCGCATAGTTTGACCGCAAAATGTCAGTTTAGATTTTTGATATTTTTTGCGCAATCAAAATTTAAGTTTGCGACTTTCCAAAAAAATTATAAATGTTATTAGAATAATATTTTAGGGTGTTTAAAATGCAATGTTTTTCTTTCTGTAAATTTTTAGAATATCGTGCGTTGTTTTGCTGTATTTTTTTAATGAGAAAATTCTTCAGGAGGATTGTTCGTCTTGTTTAATGCTATAAATATTTATGCGTAGAATTTTTAAATCCGGAAAAAGTGTTCAAAAATTTTTCAAAATGCGCCCAAATTTTAGAGAAACAAAGTTTGGCAATAACATTTTTTTTGGGATTTAAAAAATTGTTTAAAATAAGAAAAATTTGTTTCAGAGGCCAAAATTTATGAAGCAAAATGCAAATTTTTCTCAAGTTTTTAATTAAAATACAAAAGGAAATGTTTACAATTTTATTTTTAAATCAATTTTACTCAATAACTAAAATATTCAAGGAGTCACAATAAAATGTAATTCTATAATTTACAAACAAACATGCAGACACATTCATAAAAACCTGTTCTTTGGATTCAGGGGGTCTCAAAATGTAGACCTTTGACAAAGAAAAAATGTACAACTCATTCACGGAAATAGTAAAATTTTATTACACAATGAAGATTTTCATTTCTCCGGTTTTAGATCAACCTTTCTTTTCGGATTGGCAATAATCTCAGGAAAATAAAAATTATTAATAAAATTTATTTGTTGAATATATTCATATCAGAAAATTAAATGAAAATTTGTTTAAACTATTACAATAGTATAATACTTGTCATATGATTAACACTATAAATTTAACTTGAAGCAATAAAAAATATCCTTGTTTAATTTTATATAAAAATGTAACATTTTTACACAATTTGATCTGAATAGGAACTAAAAAAAAGTATTTATAATAAAACCGTAAATTATTGTATATTTATTAAATATTTTTAATGAATTTTACAATTTTTTAAATAATTGAATAATTACAATTGAAACCACTCCCAGATTTTTAAAACGCGATACGGAATACTTGAATTAGTGAAAAATGTTTCCGAAAAATTCTAAAGATACCTGAAAAAATCTGACATTGTAAGGAATTTTTCAGAATTTGCGCAATAACACGTTAGCTTAGTTTTTAATTTTAGAATTGTAATTTAATTACATTCGAAAGTTTTCAATTTTTATTAAATTTGGAGAGTTTTAGCTAGAAATAATACCATTTTAATTTCTTTAAATGTTGACTAATCAAATTTCAGAAATTTGAATGTCAAAATTCAATTTTGAAAGCTTTATTTACTGTCTTTCTGAATGAAATGTCCTAATATTTGAAATAAGTGAAAAAAATGGTTTACTTACTAATCTAAAAAATTAAAAATTATAAATATACAGTTCAATCAAATTTTCAGCAAATAAAAAAAATGTTTCATTAAAAGTTATCTTCAGGCTATGATTTATTTCAATAATTACAAATTTTTTATAGTCGAATCTTATTCTACGATTTTACATATCAAATAGGACAACCTCATTTGGTCATTGTTTTCATTAGGGAAATAAAAATAAAGTTAGTTATTGAAAAAGAGTCAAATTTTGGTTTGAATGATATTTATTTAAATATTTAAGATTCTTACATGCTGGTTATAATAGCGATTATTAGAAAAATTTTATTCTTCATAAAAAAAAAAGATAATACTTTTTATTAGCATTATTTTTCCTTATTTAAAATGACACGAGTTATAATATTCTATTTCTTAAAATCATAGAAAAACTTGTTTTTAGATATCTGACTATTTGACCAAATAAATGAAAAATGTCGAATTTCGATATGTTTTAAAATTATTTTCGAAATTCTAACACACCTGCAGCCAAAGAAAGAAAATAAATAAAAACATGAATAAATCAGAAATTTCGATCTTTTGATGGATGACACGACTACAAGGATTAACAAAAATATTTAATTAAGCATTTGCACTTTTAATGAAAAAGATTAAATTTTTAACAAAAAGTACCAGTTTTAAAACAAAATGCTGCAAGTTTCAAATAAAAGTATTACAATTAAATATTCGTTTTAAAAAAAGAAATAAATTTTTCACAATAAATATAGTGCACTATTCAACCAAGATGTTGCACTTACAACCAAACGATAAATTTTTAGCGAAGAAGATTAATTTTCTACTTCGTAACTTAAGAGTCTTAGTTTGAAAATCTCAAAGATCTTCAAAAGTCAATTTTCCTACATTTAAGATAAGAGTTTCAAAATTTACAAAGCAATTTAAATTTTTGAAGAATGTGATTAGATTATTCACTCAGTAAAAGTATATTAATTTGTTTAGATTTATAAAGTATATAAATAAGTTTGAAATGTTTACAAAAATGTGAATAGTGATAGACAAGTTTAATAAAAGAAGGCGATTGTGTAAGATTTTCAGCTTTATTCAAAAACAGAGAAGGTGATTGCGATACTCGTAAAAAGATTTCGTCACCTCCAGCAAGGTTTTTCATCAATTTTTTTCCTTAAATTACGACACTGACTCATTTACACTTTTAATTTTCAGGAAGAAAAAATTTTGCCTTGTTGTACGTCTGGCAAAATTTTAATTTATAAATAAATATAGACAGAACCTAATAATTTCGTCATCTTCCTTGCTCAACCAATTAATTATTTTCACTGCAAGTAAGAATTTAAAAAAAATTTCATGTGGATTGCCGCAAGTTTAAAAATTAAGAAATTTAAATTAGATTAAAATCAAGTTTAAAATCCTATTTAACTTCCAATAATCAAATTAAAGTGCAGAATTCCTGAAAGAAAAATCAGGAATCCAACAGCCAAATTTAGGCAACCACCATAAAATGTTCCTATTCCAATTTTAAAAAATGATAGCAATTGTTTTCTAAAAAAGAAAAGAAAATAATTTCCCTTTTGGAAAAAAATGAAAAAGAGCAAAGAAAAATGATTATTTTTTACAAATATATTTTTTAATTCGATTTGATATTAAAAAAATATATATATAAAAAAGAGAAGGAAGAGGATTTGGTTAGTGGCCTTCTCATATTTTTTTTTTTTCAAATTGCAATAGGAACATTTTATGGTGGTTGTCCAAATTTGTTCTTTGGAATCTTGGTTATATTTTTAGGAATTCTGACTCAAGTTTAACCATTTTTCAAGTCTTTTTTCGAATCCGTCAAAATTTTTTGAAAGCCATCGAAATTAACAAAATCTATAAATGCAACTGCTGTGACGTATCAAAATATTTGCAAGTCACATGTTCCTTAAATTTCAAAACTCAGACTATTTCGGTTTTATATTTTAAACAATTTGAGTCTAATACTCTCGAAAATCCAGAAGCTGCTCGGTTTTCCAAGACTAGGATTAATTATTTAAGATAATTTAAGCTGAAGAATAGATTCTGTCTGTTTTGTTTTCTTTTTATTATATGTACCTATCGATAATGAGACTATTCTGAAGAATCCTGAACCCTCCAGACCTAATGAGAGACTTCAAATAGCAAATAAGACGCCTTTCGTCAACTGAAGTACCTCATCCTATTTAAAATTTTCCCGCCAATCCTGCTGCACTGTGCCAACCTGATCCTGTCCTTCTGGTCGTACCCCGATACTTATTGGACATCTTGAAATGCTACTAGGATTCAAGTTTTCGGCTACACTTGATTACCTACGTAACTTATTCGCCTCGGAGCGAAATTCATGGTCTCTTTGTTGGGAAGATTTATTGTCGATCCCCGGCAATGCGAGTGAGACCTCTTTAGCCCAGGCACGGAAATCACTTACCACGTTCCTGGTGATATAACTTCTAATTTGGATCGAGTCGTAGTAGGAATTTAGTAGTCAGCCTGGTTGATCACACACTTCGGAGAGGATGTCTTCGACATAAATTCAACATCATTTCGACCGAACTGGTGAACAAATTATCACCCAGTTTAGAAGGAAGTAATTTGGTGGTCACCGAATTTCCGTGCCAGTCACATCCCTGAGATCCCGTTTCTTCCGTTTCAACATTCCATGGCAACGCCAATCACATAGCCTCAATTCAACCAATCAGGATTCAGCCGGTTGCCAAAGAAGACAACAACACCGGAAAAGTTCTCATCTTTGGTCTAGCAGCTTCTGCAGAAGCACGTGTCTGTGACAAGTATAGAATGTAGGAATTTAGAGTTTGTTTTAATTGAATGGGCAAATTGTTTTTTTTTTTTTTGGAATATCCTTGATTGGGTTGATTATTCTGCGATTTATTTTAATTTAGTGACTTACGTGTATATTGTCATTTATTTAAATTGATGTGATTTCCCTGTTAATTATATATTGTAATATTAATTTCTCTTGTCTTGACGTTTTCTCCTTATGGTTTAATATGTTCCCCTATTCGATTGCCGTGTGATTTACTAGTGAAGTATTTTTGTATCACTAGTCCTGTTTTCCCCTCTGATTTACATTTTATTGTCCTATTTTTAAATGCATATAAAGCCCTCTTGAATTCAGTTCTTGATATTGTAACATAACCTCCAAAAATTAGGGCATATCTCTATATCTAATTTCGCTATATCGGATGGTTGGATCTTGAAAAACTAGGCGAAAGATCATAATTTTTATTATTCGATTTTAGTTAGTTAATTCCGCCATTTTGTAAAAAACCTTGTTACCCTAAATTTTTTGTTTTCTTCATCCTTCAATTGTTTCCAAATAATGGCTTTATAATTTGAAACTTATATATTGGAATAAAAGAAACATTTATAATTTTATCTGGAAAATTAATTTATTTATCACCTGAACATCAATTAGTTTTTATTGGCTGTCCTATCGGTGATATAGTTAAGTATAGATATTAACTATTATTAAAATTAGTGCCGAAGTATAACGGACTCGTTTTCCATTAACAGGGTCGGTTATACTGCTTGTGGAAATTTCAACTTTTTTTTTGAAGTTTGTTTTTTTTACTTTACAATTCAATTTTTACAATGTGTTTAAAAATTGAAGAATTTTCTAAAAAATTTTGATTGAATTTAGTTTTTTAATATTAAAAACAGAACTGAAATCCTTTCTGTTGAAAATTCCACTATTAAAAAAAGTACATTTTTCTTGGATAAAAATGAAACCATTTGGTGGAAAATTATACTATGTTGTTTTAAAACTATTTTTGGGATCAAAATTCAGCTGTTTTTTTAGAATTGGTCTATTTCGTGGGAAATTGACTGTTTATTAATTTTTTATTTCGATGTTAACAAGAAAACTGAAATCCTTTCTGATTGAAAATTCTACTATTAAACAAATTAAATTTTTCTTGGATACAAATGAAACTATTTGGTTGAGAATCATATTTTTTTTAATATTACTTTTTGGTTGCAAATTCTCCTGTTTTGTTGAAAATTTAACTTTTTGGTAGAAAATTTACTTTTTGTTCAAAATGTATATTTTGGTATTCAAAATGAACTGAAAGCTTTTCTGGGTAAAAGTTTAACTTTAAAAGAAAATTCGTTTCTTATTAAAAATTCCTCTGTTCTAGTACAAATCTCATCTGTCTAGAATAAAGCTGCCTTTTTGGTTTGTAAAATTAGTCTTTTTGCTTTCAAAATTCAATTTTTTTGTAGAAACAGATCTTTTCTTTAAAAATTCATATCTTGATCTTGAAAAGTCAACTGAAATCTTTTTTACATAAATTTAACGATAATATTTTATTGAAAATTTATCTTTTTGATTTTTAAATTAATCCTTCTTGGCAGAATTTCTTTTTTTTATGAAAATGCAACTTTTTGGTTGAAAATGATTCTTCTTTGCTTGAGTATTCAACTCTTCTGATTGAAAGATTTGATTGGATTTTTATTAAGAAATCTTTTTTTTGAGGATATAAATTTTTATTTAAAAATTCACCTCTTACGTTTTGAGTGAAAGCTTATAACTTTGGTAGAAAATATAACTATTTAGTGAAAAAGCCTTTGTTTAAATTAATTTTTCAACTGAAAATGTAATTTTCCATTTTTTTAAAATTGATCTTTTTTAGTTTGAAACTCTCCTTTTTTGGTAAGAAACATAATTTTCTTGGCTTATAAACTAATTTTTAGGTGAAAATGATTCAGTTTTGTGGAAAATTAATTTTTCGCTGAAAAGTTATGTTTTTTTTTTTTTTTTAATTTAATTTTTGTTAAGAAAATTCGTCTTTTGGCTTGTAGTTTTAACAATTTAGATAATCTTTTATTTATTCCCTGAGCAAAAAATCCTTATTTGTTCACAATTCGTTTTTTTTTTGTTTTAAAATTATTTTTTGTATAAATTAAATTTTTTTATTGAAATATATACTATAACCAAAATTATATGACAATTTCATATATTATGTTGAAACTTTATTTTTTTTTTGAAAATACAAGTATTTTGTTTAAAAGCCATCTTTTATAGAAGCACGACATTTTTTCCTTAAAATGAATTATTAAATTGAAAATTTTTGAATTTGTATGTGATATACTGTTACATTCCGTTCATAGAAGATTCTATGCCAAAATGATTACAAGATTCAAATGCTAATATTTAAATGTGAATTTGAAATTAAAAAAAATATATATTAGTAAAGAAAAAATCAGTGAATTTTGATTAAAATGTTTTGAAAATAATTTTGAACATATTTGAAAATAATACCATATTTCAAAAAAAAATTTCTTCTATCGAATAATATTTTTATTTGTCCAAGGCTCAGATTTTCCAAGGTAAATTTTTGTACATAATCTGAAGGAGAAAAGGTAGAAAATTTGGTTGCACTGTTCGAGTAAATAAAGTAATACAGAATCAGAAATTTTAAAAGATTTTAAATAATTTCTAGAAAACTTTTAAAAATAAATTTTGCACTACATTTTTTTATTCTAATAATAGTCGGAGAAAAGAATTTTCTAGAAAAATGATGATTCTGAGTTGGTACATTGAATTTTCGATTACCATAATTAAGAGTTAGAACAGGGAATTGCTTAATGAAAAAAATGTAATTGAATTTTAAAATAAGTAATTTTTAGAAAGAATTACAGTTTTATCTAAAATCGGAAAATGTTATAAAAAAAATATGATTCTGACTAGGAGAGAAGCATTCTCGAAAATCATTAAAATTGATATGCAGAATAAGGAGCTTTTCTAAATAATAGAAATTTTAACATGAAACCGAGGATTTTCGAAAACAATTATAATTGTTAGTTGTAACGAAAAACCATGCAAATAAATTTGATAATTGATATTCCGAAAAGAATGGTAATTCTGAATTGTCAAAAATATCTATTTACTTATGAGAGAATTTTATTTAGAGGAATATCACTTCATTCTTTATTTAATCATAACACTTTATTGGCCCTGATTTTATTTTATATTATTGAGAAAATTTTAGTGTAATTGAATAAAATTATATTACATTTAATTTTAATTTGTAAAATGAATATTTAAGAAGACCTTTACTATTTCCTATTCTAAATGAAAAAAATTTCCATAAAAATGTTACAGAGCAAAAAAAATCGTTCGGGGATTAAAAATATCCATAATTAATTTAAATTGAATGAATATTTTCAATTTGGTCTTACCTGGAAGAAAAGCTTGAAATGTATTTAAAGGCTTTTAAATAAAAAATAAAAATCAATTAACGTTTCATTTAGGGATAAAGATTTAAAAAATAAATGTTAAAATGTCGAGGAATTAATGGTCCTGGATTATTGTTTAACATAGGCTTAGTCATTCGAAGCTCCAGTGGAGTAAAAAAAAATAAAATGACTTAGAATTAAAATTAACAACTATAATTGTTTCAACTATTCATTATTGTTTTAATAATATTGCCTTTGAATAACGTTAGAAAATTGCAGGCTTTTACTGAAATTTTGCACTTGGAGCGAGTTGATAATTAATGAAATTTAAAACACATATATTCTTTTAAACAAATTATTCTTGGTTACAACTATCATCTTCTATTACAATTCTGGATAATTGCGTTTTTATAAATTTTTTGAACTTGTTTCAATTTTTACAATATGATGCACAGTGGGGTGAAATCGGAAAACGAGGTTCAAAATGACAGTTAGAACGCAATTATGCACCGATTTTAGAATTTTTTTTTTGAAAAATTCAAAACTAAATTTTTCAGAAAATGGTGAAAGTAGATTTTTTATTTTTTTGTTTATTTAATTTTTATTTTAATGCAAACATCGAAAAAAATGTCGATTTTTCTAAT
>NC_046663.1:5844409-5848499 GCF_010883055.1 Belonocnema kinseyi | reverse complement strand
AAATTTATTTCTGAATTTTTCAAAAAAAAAATTCTAAAATCGGTGCATAATTGCGTTCTAAATGTCATTTTGAACCTCGTTTTCCGATTTCACCCCACTGTGTGATGTGACAAGTAATGCAAATTAAGAAACATAATTGTTTAAACAGTTTATTATTCATTTTAAATATCTTCTCCTATCTTAATGCTGGATAATTGCGGCTTTTCTTGCAAATTTAACATTTTTATTCACTTTTCACTTAGTGGGATAATAATTAATACGTGTTAACAAATGTAATTGTTAAAAGACTTATCATAGTTTATAACTATCTCCTTAGAGTAAGGCAGCCTTTATTTAACTTTTTAGTCAGACATAAATAAGTCTATGGGCAGCATGAAGTTACAAACAAAATCAGATAATCGGGTAAGTTTCCAGTATTTTAAGCCCAAAACTCAAAAATGAGATATACCCATTTTCGCCTGCTCTTCAGAGATAAATTTAGTTTTAAAAAGATTCAGTATATGTCTTGATATTATTTTTCACTTAAATCCGAAAATAATAATTTCGATTCTGATATGAAAAATAAAAATTTCTTCTAAAATAAATCTGCCCTTAAGGGCCTTTTCAAAGCAAACGACCATAAATAATAAAAACTTAAAAATGATTAAAACAAAAGTGATGACAATGAAAATTTAAATTCAATATAATTCACATGAGAAGTTTGAAGAATTTTTCAAATATTCATTTTATTTCAGAAAAAATATATTTAAAAAAAGAGAGATTTGTTTAAGAAATGATTCTCTTTATTCCTTTTTCGTAATGTCTCTATAACCTAAAAGACAAAGAAAAGCTAAAAATTTTAGGAAAAATCTGCTAGTTTGACCCGATAAATCCGAATTCGAAGTCCGAAATATCAAATTTGCTCGTGCTTCAACCCTTACTTTAAAAAATACCCTTCAAACGACGGTTCTCCGCCAAATTCGAAAAAAATAGAAAGTGGTCTGCCCGGTGGATCAGAACAGTGTATTCTTATTTATTTCGACCTGCTGAATCCAAATCCAAAATCCAAAATATCAGGTTAATTCTTGTTTTACCCTAACCTCAAAAACACATTTAAACTGGCGGTATTCCGCCAAATGCGAAAAAAAGTGGTATGACCGTCAGAGCAGAGCATTGTTTCCTTATGTATTTTTACCTGCTGAAACTGAATCCGAAGTCAAAAACATCAGATTGGCCCCTGTTTTAGCCCAGACCTAAAAAAAACACCTGTAAAAAGGGGGCCTTCCGCCAAATTCGAAAAAAAGTAGTCTGCCCGGCGGGCCAAATCAGTGTCAAAATGAGCGAAAACCGCATTTTTACGGGTATTTTTTTTTAGTTTAGGGTTGAAATAAGAGCCAATATGATATTGTTGACTTCGGGTTCGGATTCAGTGGATCAAAATACATAATAATACACTGCTTTAAACTGCCGGGCAGGCCACTTTGTTTTTTTTTCGAATTTGTTCTGAAACCGCCTTTTGACGGATGTTTTTTTAGGTTAGGGTTAAGAAACAAGTCAATCTGATATGTTGTATTTCGGATTCAGATTCAGCAGTTCAAAATACATAAGGATACGTTGCTTTGGTCTGCCGGTCAGACCCTTTTATTTTTGTTTGAATTCAGCGGTAAACCGCCTTCTTACTGGTATTTTTTTAGGTTAGGGTTAAAAAACGAACAAATATGATTTTTTTTCTTCGGATTCGAGTTCATCGGGTCAAAATAATTAAGGATACACTAATCTAGTCCGCCGAGCAGAACATTTTTTTCAAATTTGGCACAAAACCGCCTTTTGACGAATGTTTTTTAAAGGTTAGGGTTCAAATACGAGCCAATCTAATACTTCTAACTTTGGATTTCGATTCTGCGGGACAAAATACATAAGAATACACTGCTCTGATCTGCCAGGCCGATCACTTTTTTGTGAGGCTATTTAATACAAGAGGAGTTAATAATTATAATAAATAAAAATGACAAAAATAAATTAAAAATGAATTCAAATTAAAATAAATCAGGTATCTTTATTACGCAAAGAGGAATATTAAACTTTTTATCAAGAACAAGAAAAAGATCATTCTACGAAAATACCACCCGTTTCAGCAAGATCACCTTTGTGGGTAGCCAATAATGCCAACATGAGAACAAGGAGGTCAAAAACCACTAAAAAGTTTTTTTTCAGAATGGAAAAATTAGTTAAAGCTAATACTGCTGCTGCTACGCACCAATATCTAGCTTGAATATTTTCTACTTTCTTAAATGGGGAACAACCCACTCGGTATGGATGAGTGGAAGGACACACGGTACTGATCACTAAGACCGGAGATTTGTTAAGACAATGATCAACCGGGTATGGCGTGCAATAGTTGAACAACGTGAATCCAAGAGAGGTCTGGAAGGCTGCATGGAAAAACTATCGATAGACAGGTGTAATATTCAGGATTCAATCAGGTATCTATGCAATCTGTCCATTGCCTTGATTGACTTCCGGATGGCATGCAATAACACGAAATATTATGAACTTATCAACATCCTTGATTGTTTGAAAATGCATCCAAGACTAGTGAGATGCATTAAAAAGCTTATGTTCTTGTGGCGGACAGACTTTGTCATAACACCTGGAAAAAGACAAGTGACTACGAATTATATCACAGATTAGAGAAAGGTTTTCTAAGAGACTCTCTCTGTACGAAAATTTTCTACATCCCCCTATTACGTCTGACTATTGTGCCTTGAAGCAAAAGCACTGAATACCTAAGTGGCCCGCC
This sequence comes from Belonocnema kinseyi, assembly GCF_010883055.1. Taxonomy (NCBI): domain Eukaryota; kingdom Metazoa; phylum Arthropoda; class Insecta; order Hymenoptera; family Cynipidae; genus Belonocnema; species Belonocnema kinseyi. The sequence goes on along the minus strand of NC_046663.1, from coordinate 5,845,720 downwards.
GAACAGAAGAGAACCTATGTTTAACCCCCTTTTATAACTCAATGACCTTAAACTTTTTGCATCTCCAAAAGAAGAACTTAAAATCATTGTGGTTTCAGTAAATAGGTACCCTAAAGAAATAGATATGAGCTTTGAGTTATAAAATGCGGCCAGTGTATATCTACATGCTGGAAGACTAGAAACTACATCATCACCAAATTGTCAAAAAAATGTTGAGGCTTCGAATTATCTGCGGAGATTACGATCTAGGCGACGACTATTCCGGCTGTTTCTAAACAGCTCCTCATGTTTGGTTCAGTGAAGTAGAACGTCGATGAGTTACAGAAACTTGGACGAATCACGCACAAGATGATAGCAATCCATTAAAGTCATCATCCTAGATCTTCCGTACCTAGTAAATACCTCTCTTGGAATAAAAGGAGTAAAGGTTTGCCTTTATGGTAAATTTTGTGGCCTTCTGCGTAAAGACGAGCTGTCGGTGGGTCTGTCCAGCAAGTTTGTTGAGTCAGCTGAATTGAATTTGGAGACTAAGATATTTCTTTTTGCCTGTGAATACGGCGTTATAGACACCTTACTTTACCGCAAACGCATTATGAATATACCTATAGGCGAAAGCAGCTATCAGTGCTATAATGCCTGATATTTTGCTCCGCGAAGTGAAGAAAAAGACAATTTACGTGATTTAAATTCCGGCACTAGCCGATCGTAATATCGCGTCAAAGGAGGCAGAAAAATGGGTGAAATGATACAGCATTTATTTTCTAGCTAAGAAGAGTGTGTCGAAGCTACAAAGTCCATCTTGCAGTTCCCATAATCGATTTTCTTGGAGGTATAAAAGCTTCATTTCTAGGCAAAAATCAACAAGAGTCCAGCTTACAAGCGTAAGGCTTAGTCCACCAATGGTTGGACGAAGAAGGCTATTCTTCTGGAATCACTTGATTCAGTCCCTCAACGTTGTCCCTAATGACATTCTGCAAAGATTGGTGGCTGAAAAAAAGTGTCCGTAGGTCGAACCTTCATCTTTACTTATGCCTTCCGTAAGGGGGACAGTGCTATACGATTTCACCTCGCGTACATTTCCTGCTCTTGTTTACCTTCTTGAACGAAAGGAGCAGGACACGTACACATTTCAGTTAGGTCAGCATTGATTTCTTTAAGGAACCATGATCGTAACTTTCGGAGCATAACAATTCTCGTTATAATTACTTGTTGCCATTGATCTGACTGGCCAGTAGTAATCTTCGTTATTAGGGTGAGATCAAAAAGTTTATTCCGTACCTCATCACTATCGGTTTTCTTGCTACCACCCCC
>NC_046663.1:5833650-5844399 GCF_010883055.1 Belonocnema kinseyi | reverse complement strand
CCCTTCCCCAAGTTAGCACCAGTGGCAACCTGACGATCCTCGGGAAGCGACCAACGCTTATACAAAATACAAAACTTCTCCATTAATTTTTGGTTCTTGGTGCTCCTCTTAGCCCCTTTCCTATTTGTTCTCTCTCCGTCTGACTTGGATGAACCTGTTAGTAAAAGTATTACAGCCAACATAACCGTCATGTTTAGGAGAGTAGAGCTCAAGAACTACCGTGACGCCACAATGGAAAAAAGCACTTTTTTTAGGCAAAAATCGACCGACCATGCAATTCTTAACGGATTTGGATGTCTTTTTTCAGAAAAGACGGTAAGTCTTTCAGATATAACGAGTAACAGTGGATATTTTATTTCGATTCAGCCACAATTTGTTATTTAACGACAAAGTTACAACTTTTTGTTGCTAAACTTTTTCGAGATACTATTTCTTCGAAAACTGTAAAATTCATAAAAAGGTCATAAATAAATGCAATAACTAACTGAAAATAATTTGCAGTGGGTTAAAGTGACAACCAAAATTGTTAATTATATTATGAACAAATTAATTTAATCAATTTTTTTTCAAAATGCCCCCGGATGCCGACTTTGGTTTGGAGCATAAAATACTCCTAGCACGCCTAGGAATCAAATCAAACCAGAAAACCCCAGGTTGGCAGACTTCAGATTAAGACCTCTTTCAAACACACCATGTTCTTTGCTATCATATTTTTAATAGTGACAAAAACTGGTTAAATATATAAACTATTACTATAAAAAAGGCACATTTTGAAATTTTTTAATGAATAGGCTTGATATTTTGCGGAATAAATTTAAAATGTCTTGAAAAATAATCCTTGCTCTCATATTTTTATAGTCACCTGATATGCAACACAGGGAAGTTGCTCAATAGGACTTTGAATATCAGGTGGCCCTGAAAAGTTCCATTTTTAGATAGGCATTTATGCTTCAGTGAAAAAGAATCGAGTTCACTCCTTGGAGACTGTCATACTCTCAGCCATTTTTGACTGATGTGATCCTGAAAAGGGCCTTTTTAGGTAGAAATTCGAGCTTTAGTGAGTAACATATTTCGATCCAACTCCACAAATATTGCAGCGAGAATATACATTTTGTCCAGTAATAAGATTACACACCTTTCCATCAATCATCGTACACTTGAAGTCCAAGCTGATATCAAAACTCATTCGACTGACACCAATGGAATAGGTATGCACTTTTTGCAGCAGCTTTATGTGATAGCTGTACTCTTTCTTTACAAGAGAATGAGTTTCTTTAAGGAAATAAAATTTAATTGTCCTACCTAAATTGACAGATGAAGGTGTTTTGTTTGTTCTATTAATATCGCTATCTGCCTATAATTGAAGCGGGATGATTCATATCATCACTCCTCTTTTACCACTTTTGCCGTGTCATCTCATGTGCAGGCGCACCGTCCATACCCCACTTCTCAAAGAGCAGTAGCTTCTTACCGAAAAGATATTGTAGGTTTGACCTTGCATTGATCTTGATGGTAGCCCAATTAGATGAAACGGACACCGAATTCAAATTTAGCGACCCCAGAAACCTATGTATACCTGGTCTAGTCCATTAATGACAGATTCTGTATGCTTGACCTTGAAATGACCTTCATTGTGACCTTATGAGGTAAAAAAAACTGGAATTCGGATTTAGCGACCATTTGAAACTAAATGTACTCTGATTTAGTTAGTTAGCGAATAATTGTGTATGTTTGACCTTGAATTGACCTTGATCCTAATCTAATGGCATCAAGCAGACATCAGATTCGGATTCAGCCACCTTAGAAACATAAGGTACACCTAGTCCCTCTCGTGTTACAGGAATAGGGGGGCTTGTGGTCCAGTGTAATCAATTATACAAAATACTTCGAGAATAGAGACGAGCACGGATCTGATCCAACTTAATCGAATGTAATCCGATCCGATCAAATTAGGTCTGATTTGATCCTATACGATGGTATACGATCCTCTGCAATCTGATCAGATTCTGCCCGACCTGATGCGACTTTTTCAAAGGCCATTTTTTCTATTTGACGTTCCCGGTGCTTCTCAGCAACACGAAAATTGTTGAAATAGCTTAACTTGCAAAAAGTAACATTAGTTAAAAAGGCTCCAATATTATAGAATAAACAAAACAAAATGTAAACAAATTATTTGTTGAAAAAATTGTTTCTACGACTTTTCATAATTATACGTTTTTTTCAATTTATATTTCGACAAAATTTGAATATTAAAAAAACTTCTTTCAAGATTATGATTGTTTATCTTATAAACAAATTTAATGAACAAATGCAGTAACCAGGCGTTTTTCGACGGAAAAATTCGTTTTTTTCGATGTCATTTTTTTTAAATTATGAACTTTATAATAATTTTAGCAAAATTCATAATTTGTTGACTAATTTAATGATTTTTTAAAACAAATTTAATTAACAAATGCATTATTCGGGCATTTGTCTGCAGAAAAATTCGAGGTTTTCAATTCCAGTCTTTTCAGTTGGGAACTTCGTGACAATTTTAGCAACCTGTATAATAAGTTGATAAATTTTATTTTTTTTTAAGCAAATTTGATTAACAAATGCATTAATAAGGCAATTGTCGAATGAAAAATTGGTTTTTTTTCTATTTCAGCTTTTTAAATTAGGAACTTTATGATAATTTAAGCCAAAGTAATTATTTTTTAATAAATTTCATGATTTTCGTGAACAAATTTAATAGACAAATACATTATTGGGGCATCTGCCGACGGAAAAATTCTTTTTTTTCGACCTCAGACTTTTAATTGGGATCTTCATAATACATTTAGAAACATTCATAATAAGTTAATAAATTTTATAATTTAAAAAAATGCATTATTCGAGCATCTGTGGACGGATAAAATTCGTTTTTTTTTAATGTCAGTCTTTTCAATTGGGAACTTTATGATGCTTTCAGTAAAATTCCTCATTCATTGATACATTTTATAATAAGGAGAAAAAAAATCAGTAAACAAATGCATTATTCGATCATCTGTCCTTGGAAAATGTTTTTTTTTTCGATATTAGACTTTTTAATTTATTGAATTTGTTTAAAGAAATCATCAAATAAAAAAAAAATTTCGTTAGCAGATGCCGCAATAATAAACTTGCTTATTAAATTTGTCTGAAAAAATCAAGAAATTGATCAAAAAATGAAGACTTTTTTAAAACTCTCCATTAAGATTCTAATTAAAAAAGTTGAAATAGAAAAAAGTCATTTTTATGTGAAACTACCTGATTAATGCATTTGTTTATTAAATTTGGTATTAAAAATCCTAAAATTAGTCGAAAAATTATTAATTTTGCAGAAGTTATCATGAACTAAAAATGAACTAAAAATCATGAATTAAAAAAGTTGACATGGGAAAAAAATACTTTTTTTGCAAATGCCTCATGGATGCATTCGTTCATTAAATTTGTTTAAAGAAATCATAAAATTTATCAACTCATTGTGAATGTTACGGAAATTGTTATGAAGTTTACAACAAATGCCTGAATAATACAATTGTTTATTATATTTGTGTGCAAAATCAAAAGATTAATCAACAAATTATGGATTTTGATAAAATTATCACAATCTAAAGAGTAAATTTTTCAAAATATAATATTGTTTCCTTTACAATCTCTTAAAATGTAACTTAAAAAACATTCAATAATAGAAAGTCGGAGTTTCTAACAAAAAAACACAAATTTTCTTTAAAAAAATCAACAATATAGTTAAAATGCAAAACGAAGAAATACATTTTTACTAAAATTATTAAATTTAAATTTTGAACAGAGAAAGAAGGTATTTTAAATAACAGAGTTATTTAAGGTTTAACCAAGATGATAAATTTTCTAACAAAATAGTGAAATTTTCAGCAACAACGAAAAATTAATTTTAACGAATGAGGTTAATTGTAAGCAATTGAATTTTTAACGAAAAAGATGATTCTTTAATAAAAAAGGCAATTTTCAACATATTAATCTGTAACCAAGCTAACGAATTTCTAATTAAAATGATGAATTTTCTATCTAAAAAAATGAATTGTTGACCAAACAGTTTAATTTCCCGCGAAGGCTAATTTCCACCCCTTGCTACGTATGATACTTTCCATAACACAAACGAACTCTAATTTTGGAATTTTTCGAAAGTTATTCAGAATTTTGAAAATGTTTGGCGAATTCCTTTCATTTTTGATTAGATTAGAATTCTCAGGAATTATTGGCAATTTTATAAATTTTCGTGAATTTCAAAATTTCTGGAATCTTTGATAACTTTTTTTATTTAGAAGTTTCTGCTAATCTGTGGAAATTTACTGGCCATATATACTAAGATTGGGTTATTTTATTATAAACAATATCAAATTAATTTCTTTTTTGTTGAAACTTCCACTATTTGTTTGAAAAATATACTGATTTAAAAAAAATTAATTTGTTTGGTAGAAAGTTCGCCATTCCAGTTAAAACTTCATGGTAAATTTAAGTAATTTAACAGTTTTGTGGACAAATGGTTGAAAATTAATTTTCTTGACTGACGATTCATGTGTCTTTTGTTAAGAAGAAATTTTTTATAGTGCATTTTGAAATATTTCAAGAGAATCATTACTGACTTCTTTTTTGTTAAAGCTCCTTCAGCTTTAACGAATAAATTCTCATCACGTATCTCGTGCTTCGCACTTGAATTTGTATCTCAACTTTTATAACATTTCCATAAACTTATATTATTACAATTCATAACATGAATTGATATTAAAACAGAAGTATTTTTATTGTCTCAAAAAAAGAGCATTCTTTAAAAAAAATTTTTTACTGAACATTTTACTGCAACTTCTGCCGGTTCATCAAAAACTGAATTTACTCATTTTTAATTTTATTTTTACGATTTAAACGTAGCACATACGGTCGAAACATCAGCCTTATCTTTTCTTAACTTCTAATTAAATTCCTACGTCAGTGATCGACAAATCTTCGATTAACGAGGGTTTGGGGGCGGGGGTGGGAGGCGATTAGTTTCAACCGAGAGTCATACCTGGTTACTGTTTTAAGCCGAGAAGTTCAACCAACCTTCAGCATCGTTGTGTTAGATGGGAGTTCATATGATCTCATTTTCACATTTCTGGCCTACAGTGGGAAAAAAATGACATTTTTGGTTCAAAATAACGTACAGTCCACAAATATTGAGCGATTCAAAAAAAAATTGAAAAAAAGCTTTTGTTCATGAATTCTTATGTTAATCTTATGATATTTTAAACAAATGCATTATTTGGGGATTTGTCGGAAGAAAAATTCGGTTTTTTCAATGCCAGTCTTTTCAGATGGGAACTTGATAGAAATTTGAGCAACATTCAGAATAACTTGATAAATTTTATAATTTCTTTAAACAAATTTTAAGACCAAATGCATTAATCAGGCATTTATCTACAGAAAAATTCGTTTTTTTCTATGTCAACAGTTTTAATTAGGATATCGAAAAAAAGAAATTTTCCATCGACAGATGCTCGAATAATGCATTTATTTATTAAATTCGTTTCGAAAAAATACAAAATTTATAAATCAATTATAAATTTTGGGGAAATCATCATGAACTTCCCAATTAAAATGACTGAAATCGAAAAAAAACGCATTTTTCCCTCCACAGATGACCGAAAAATGCATTTATTTGTTAAATTTGTTTTTAAAAATCATAAAATTTGTCAACTCATCATGAATGTTGTTAAATTTATCATAAAGATCGCAATTAAAAGTCTGACATCGAAATAAAAAAGAATTGTCATGAAGTTCCCAATTGAAAAGACTGTCTTTCAAAAAAACGAATTTTTCTGTCGACAAACGCCCAAATAATCCATTCTTTATTACATTTGTTTGGAAAATCATAAGATTAATCAACAAACGATGAATTTGCTAAAATTATCATAAATTTCCGGATTGAAAAAAATTGGCATAGAAAAAAACAAATATTTCTGTCGAAAAATTCCTGGTTACTGCGTTTGTACATTGAATTTGTTTATAATACAAACAATTATAATCAGAAGAGAAATTTTTTTACATAATATTGTTTTGATCCCAATTTCTTGCAACATCACTACATTTTTTTTGTTCAAAATCTAACTATTTAATATTTCTGTTAAAAAGGCATCTTTTTTAATGAATATTCAACTTTTTTTAATGTATAAGTTTTGTTTAGTATTTATCTTTTCTTCTATAATATTTATCTTTTTGCAATCTTAAATATTACATTTGGAACAAATGGTGAAATTAAAATTTCAAAAAATAAAAAAGCCTGTCAAAAAGTCATCTGTAGACTATCATTTCATTCCAATCATTATAAAACGTTAACCGGGAACATCTTATTTTTCGATTTTGCATATTAAATAGGACAAGCTAAATTGAAAATTGTATCCCTTAAGAATATAAATAATCTTAATTACTTAGAGTAAGTTTTGTATTAAAATAAAAAAAAGGAATTATTTAACAAATATTCAGGCATGCAATTATTTTCTAAATTTAAAAAATATTTATATAATTTTTTGAAATGCTTTAAACTTTTGATCATTTGGTCTATTATTTGTAATAGTAAATATTAAAAATTTGTATTCTTGGAAAAAAATCCTTCTTTTTATTAGCATTGTTTTTCCTGGCATGAGACATGTAAAACCCATTTATAATTATTTCCCTCTAATAAATTTAAAAAATGCCATACAGAATGAAATCACAAGATAATAGATAAAAATTAATTTTCTTAACTTAATATAGAATTGTTCTGTTTTTTTTTTTGTTGAAAATTTTGTCTTTTTGGTGGAAAATCCACGTATTTGACATAAAATGTGTCCTGTTTGGTAGAAAAATATGCTTCTTTATTAGAAATTAATTTGTTTGTCGAGGAACCAATAATTTAATTAAAAATTTATTTAATTTTTTAAAAGTTTAATTATTTTGTTGGAAATTAATGGATTATGTTAAAAATTCACCTTTGTTAGAATAATAATCTTTTCGGTTGAAAATTTAAGTCATCTGTTAGAAGTTCGATTTTTATGAAAAATCATTTTGTAATTGAATAAATAAATGTTTAAATTTTTTGTTGAAAATTAATCATTTTTTATCAGAATTCAATTTTTTTTTAAATTTAAGTATTCTGTTAAAAGTTCATATTTTTTGTAGTAAATGAATATTCTAAGTTGAACATTTATATTTTGGTTTTTAAATACATTTTTTGTGCTAAAAATTCAACTACATTGCTAAAAATTAATTTGTTTGTAGGCAAAATAATACTTTATTAAACAATTTATTTATTTTGTTAAAACTGTAATTATTTTGTTTAAATTTATTTATTTTTTTTAATATGGTTATTGAAAGTCTTTTTCAAATGTAAGGACTAAAATTATTCTATAATTGAATGTTTTTAAATAAAATTTAGGCACATCTTTAAGATAACAATTTTAAAAAGAAGGTCGTATTGAATCACCAAGAATAAATTTTCTTAATTTCTGCTGTTCATAAACATATAAGTTTTATTTTTTTCAAAGTGCGATCACAACATGAAGTTCAAAAAACCTTCGAATTTACAATTAATATAATTTGGAATTGTTCCAAGCAGAAAATTGATTTCAAGTTTGAGGGCATTTTGAAATATTGCTACATTACACCCGAAAACAAAACAAATCTTAAAGTTCGATCATTTGATGAGCCGCAAAGGAAAAAAAAATCAACCCACATTTAGTCGGAACTAAAATTATTAGTTGAAAAGTTAAAGTTTCAAAAATAAATTTTCGAAAATGCATTTTCGATCATTTTTTTTCAACAGTTTCAATTAATCTTCGGCTGACATTTTCGATTTAAGAATAATCTTTTAATTCTGATCAATATTCAACAATTAGCATTTTTTCATCTTAAAGTTTTTATCTTAAAGTTCAGTTGGAATTTTTTTGAAAAAAATTCAGGCATAGAAAAATTTTAGCATATATGTCTTGGAGAAGACTTTAAATATCCATACAGCATTTCTAATTAAAAAAAAATTATTCATCGCTATACGTTTTTTTACTTGTTGGCTATGTTAAAATCCAAAATTCAATTAAAAAATTTCCATTTTTAGATTGAAACTTCTTAAAATTTGAGAATTCATAGTTTCAACTTGGAATTTTAATTCCTTTTAAAAATGTTCAATTCAGAATTGGTTAAAAATGTAAACACCCTCTGTTCCAAGTAAGAATTGCAATTATTAAAAAAAAGTCTCTTCTCCATTAAAATTTTTTTTCCGAAATTCTGGGAAATATTTTGAAATCATGAATAAGTCCTTGAAATCCTCTGATATCCTGAGAAACCCTTGAAATTTCAAAAATTAAAAAAAAAACAAACAAAAAAACACTAAAAATCCCATAATTGGGTTAAATTAATACGATATCGCTTTAAATATTTTGAAACTCTGTGACAAATATTCTGTAATAAAATTTTTAAATCTGCCAATGATTTTAATTTTGATTATTAAATTAAATAAATAATAGAAAAATTGATATAAAAATTCTAATAAGTATACAATATTTTCGCGAAAATATTTTTAAAAATTTGCATTATTTGAAATTCAGGGTTACTTTTTCAATAAAGATTGCGATAGCAGAACAATTTGATTCGAACTATGCTGATTCAGCGAAATCATAAATGTATTTTACGCGTCTAGTGAGAAGAAAAATAACTCCAATAAAAATGAGTACATTTTTTTTATAGAAATTTTTTAATATCGTCTATAAACAAAAATATAGCAAATAAAAAATATAACTATAGCCTCTCGAATATATTATAGCCCACAGACGAACCATGCTTAACTTTTGTAAATCCAAAGTGCTATGATTAACTTTTATCAATTGAACGTCCCATGATTAACTTTTCTAAATCGAATTTGTAATTATTCACTTTTGTAAGGCGAACGTGACGTGATTAACTTTTGTAAATGGAACGTGCTATGATTCACTTTTGTAAATCGAACGTGCCATGCTTAACTTTTGTAAATCGAAAGTGCTATGATTTATTCTTGTAAATCAAAATTTCAATGATTCACTTTTGAAAATCAAACATGCCATGATTAACTTTTGTAAATCAAGCGTGCTATAAATGACTTTTGTAAATAAAAATTGCAATGATTCATTTTTGCAAATTGAACGTGCCATGCATAATTTTAGTAAATCGAACTTGACATAATTCATTTTTGTAAATCAAACATCCCATGATTAACTTTTGTAAACCGAACTTGCCATGATTAATTTTTAGAAATCGAACGTGCATAGATTATTTTTTATAAATGTAACGTCCCATAATTAGCTTTCATAAATTGAATGTGCAATGATTCACTTTTGTAATTCAAATGTACCCTGATTAACTTTTGTAAGGGCAACGTGATATGACTCACTTTTGTAAATCTAACCTGCCATGATTAAATTTTGTAAATCGAACGTGCCACGCTTAACTTTTGTAAGTCGAACGTGCCATGTTTAACATTAGTGAATCGAACTAGAGACCGTTCATTTATGTGAATCGGATATGCCATTATTAACTTTTATGAATGGAACGTGCTATGCTTAACTTTTATAAATCGAACTTGCAATGATTCACTTTTGTCAGGCGAACATGCCCTGATAAATTTTTTTAAATGGAACGTGCCATGATTTACTTTTTTAATTCGAACATGCTCTAATAAACTATTGTAAATTGAACCTGTTATAATTAAATTTTGTAAATAGAACCTGCCATGATTAACTTTTGTAAATCGAACGTGCCACGCTTAACTTTTGTAAGTCGAACGTGCCATGTTTAACATTAGTGAATCGAACTAGAGACCGTTCATTTATGTGATTCGGACATGCCATTATTAACTTTTGTGAATCGAACGTGCCATGCTTAACTTTTATAAATCGAACTTGCAATGATTCACTTTTGTCAGGCGAACATGCCCTGATAAAATTTTTTAAATGGAACGTGCCATGATTTACTTTTTTAATTCGAACGTGCTCTAATAAGCTATTGTAAATTGAACCTGCTATAATTAAATTTTGTAAATAGAACCTGCCATGATTAACTTTTGTAAATCGAACGTGCCACGCTTAACTTTTGTAAGTCGAACGTGCAATGTTTAACATTAGTGAATCGAACTAGAGACCGTTCATTTATGTGAATCGGACATGCCATTATTAACTTTTGTGAATCGAACGTGCTATGGTTAACTTTTATAAATCGAACTTGCAATGATTCACTTTTGTCAGGCGAACATGCCCTGATAAATTTGTTTAAATGGAACGTGCCATGATTTACTTTTTTAATTGGAACGTGCTCTAATAAACTATTGTAAATTGAACCTGTTATAATTATATTTTGTAAATAGAACCTGCCATGATTAACTTTTGGAAATCGAACGTGCCACGCTTAACTTTTTCTAATTCGAACGTGCCATGTATAACATTAGTAAATCGAACTAGAGTCCGTTCATTTATGTGAATCGGACATGCCATTATTAACTTTTGTGAATCGAACGTGCCATGCTTAACTTTTATAAATCGAACTTGCAATGATTCACTTTTGTCAGGCGAACATGCCCTGATAAATTTTTGTAAATGGAACGTGCCAAGATTTACTTTTTTAATTCGAACGTGCTCTAATAAACTATTGTAAATTGAACCTGTTATAATTAAATTTTGTAAATAGAACCTGCCATGATTAACTTTTGTAAATCGAACGTGCCACGCTTAACTT
>NC_046663.1:5826175-5833550 GCF_010883055.1 Belonocnema kinseyi | reverse complement strand
TTAACTTTTATAAATCGAACTTGCAATGATTCACTTTTGTCAGGCGAACATGCCCTGATAAATTTGTTTAAATGGAACGTGCCATGATTTACTTTTTTAATTCGAACGTGCTCTAATAAACTATTGTAAATTGAACCTGCTATAATTAAATTTTGTAAATAGAACCTGCCACGATTAACTTTTGTAAATCAAACTTTCCATAAATTACTTTTGTGAATAAAAATTGCAATGATTCACTGTTGCTAATCGAACGTGCTATCATCAACTTTAGCAAATCGAACTAGATGTGACTCATTTTTGTAAGTCGAACAATTCATGATTAACATTTGTAAACCGAACGTACTATGATTAGCTTTTATAAACCGAACGTCTCATGATTAACTTTTATAAATCGAACTTGCAATGATTCACTTTCATAAGGCGAACTTGTCCTGGTTATCTTTTGTAAATGAAACGTCCCACGATTCACTTTTTTCAATAGAAAATACCAGGATTAACTAAAAATTGTTATAGTTCAAATTCCAGTATCAGCCAAAATTGTTGACTTTAACGTTATAAAGAACTTAACGAATACAGCAAGGAACCAATCTACATTTGACTGTGGTTTGGTGCCAAGATGACGTCCAGTGCTTAGTGTTTTGCATTATCAATGGTGAATCTTTAGTACCAATAAATTGTTCAAAACAATATGTCACAGCTATTCTAGCTCAGTTAAAGTGTGCTTCCAAAGATAGCATTCATGGGAAGAACTTCACGATAATTAGTGTTTTAGTCAAGCGTTAATGTAACGTTTTGCCCCACGTAAAACGTATGCGCAGTATTTACACGAAATTTCTATAATTAGAATGAGGCAAGTAAAAAAATCAGTGTATTCTTTATCGCGTGTTCCTTTTGAAATCAGAAACATAAGCTGCCCTCGAAGATAAATATGCTGATGTATGGCTACTTTCAGCCCCTTCAAATGACTGTGCTCTTGAAGCGTTTAAGCGAGGATCGCCGAATATCTATTCGGATTTAATGGAGACAAGCAAACGCTCGAGATTATAAAATCCGTTAAAGGTCACCCTTGAATACGAAGGGAAACAACAATTAAACCCTTATCACTTGTCAAATTATTATCATGAACCTAAGTATTAAAGACTTTCTTATCCACCCGAATTTTCAAATTTCATACATGAGAACAGCTCAAATGTTCCCAGTTATTACTTTCCTACTCATCAACATACCTATGGACCGTATTTATATGACTATTTGAGAAAATTAATAAGAGAGGCTTTAAAAAAAAGTCTTTGCCCCTCGGTTCTATAAAATGTTAACTTCAAGTGAGGTTACATCAGAATTGCTATAAATATTACCAATTACTAATAATTTTAGTGACACTTTAATATAATTTTCTACTATTTTAGGTATAAATGCCCCAGTGAGTAAGACAAAATCTAAGAACACAGACTATGCTTGCATAGCTCAAGGACCACCAGAGACACCGCCGTTTATGAAGGCCGCCGGATCGAGAAATGCAACTAACCGCGCTAAGGATTAGAAGACCGCCAACATAATAAAACGCCATACCTGTAATATGACACCTGAAGCAAACACATATAAACCAAAACGTATTACAGAGTATCAGGATCAACGATAAAACAATACATCGAACAAATACACTACACACGGCGATCAGATAAAATTAGGCTGACGATTAAAAGTAGGGCCTACAAGAGAATTATGGTTGATGAAAAGACCACAGCTCATCTAAAATATGTGAAATAGAGAATAATTTAACCTCGTGAAATCTAATCTTGTCTTGAAATCAAGTAAATGTTAAATTGTAGAATTGAGACAAAACTCTATGCATACAAAATAGTGAACGTGTTTTCAAGTCTTGTACTAAAGCCCCTTTGACTGTGATTTTCGGTCGTCGGAAAATGAGTCTATTTCGAACAAGGTCCGCTGTGTTATACGTTCGTCAAGAAAAAACTCAAGGGTGGATTTAGATGCTGTTTAGGATTTTGTATCGCCCTACTACATACTAAACAGTGATCGTGCATCGGCTCATTAAATTAATAGTCACTTCAAAGTAACTTAAAAAAACATCCGGTAGAGTTTCGTCACTGTTTTACAAACTATACGGAGATCTAATCGACAAATAAAACATTTCTTGCACTTTCTATTATAGAAAGGTAACTGTACGTTTTTACTGTACATTATTATAATTATTGATCTGTTCTCATTTTTAATAAATCTGTGAATTCTGAACTATACCCTTTATTTCCACACTGTATACTGACACTGACCACATATGGCTGATAAGTGACAAACATACCTACAAACAAGTAATTGGTCAGTTCTTACCAGCCTGATAACACCGACGGACAAGATTTTGACCCAGAAACCAGAATATACATTTCCTAAGGGTTTTGTATCCTGAATTCGAATCTGAGGTCCAAATTTCTCAATTGGCTCTGGTTTTCGATTATCTAACCTAGAAATGAAAAAAACAGCAATTTTTTCCTATATTTGAGGTTATCTGGCACCGAATTTGTCCATGCACTCAAAAAACCATAAACGCCCTTTTCAAGTAAAAGTCTCGCCCTTTCGAAAGCCGTTGATATTTCTAAAATATCTTTTCTTTTGTTGAGATATCACATTTTGAAATTTGTCTCTTTGTGAGTTTAGCTCTGTTTAGGGCAACAATCGCTGTTTGTGCACTTTTAGGTTAGGATACCTCGGAAAACAGAGCCAATTAAGAAATTTGGACATTAGATTCGGATTCAGCATACCAAAAACTTTCTGAGGTCAGAGGTTAGGGTGTACAATTTGTAGCCTTTTGTACTTGATACCGCTCAAAATCTATTGGATTTTTTCAAATTCTTACCTACAAAGTGTCTCAAAATCTTAAATTATGTTTATTATAGAAACTTAAGAACATACAGGGTGGATACGCTGGGCTTACCAAAAAGTATGCAACCCGTCTTACACGGTCTTTCGTTTAGAGAATACCCTATCATATTATTTGTTTATTTCTTTTAATAATAATGTGTCTTGGGACTAGTCATTCACCTATTTTAATGAGTTTTAAAAAATCCTTTGGTACAATATTTAAAAACTTATTGGAATATATTTAAATATTTGTAAAATTTTCAAAAAATAATCTAAAAGATTAAGAGTCAGTCTTTTTAGTTCTGGAATGGAAGCTTCCAATGTGTCCCCTAAGGGTTTACATTTTTCTTACACCTTCTCTATTCCTTTACACACCCTCCACACACTTAGTTGGTGGTGGAAGGGGGACCTACAGTTTAAGGTGGGTTCCGAACCACCAAGAGCAACAGCCTTAAGTACTTAGAGAGAAAACCTTTTTCTTCTCTAGAGGTACCGGTCCCACGACTCTCCGGAGATGAACAACTCCCTTGCTAGGCTAGTGTTCACCGCATGGGCCACCGAGACTCTTCCAGAGTGCGAGGCGGGAATCGAACCCGCAAGCCGAAGGAGTGGGTCCAAAGCCTACGCTTTAGCCCCCACGACCATCGTCCCACCAGTCTTTTTAGTTTTGAAAGATTTTTTAAAAAGTTTTGGAAAACCCTGGATCTTCAAAAAAAAAGTATTTATTTATAAGTTCTAAAAACATAAAAAAAATAATTTAAAATGTGAGAATATTTCAAAAAATTGAAATCAATGCATAGATTTTTAAACATTTTGAAAGATTTAACAAATTATTTAGATTCTTTAGAAAACATATCGAAGATTTTGAGGCAATGTCTGTTCATGTTAAACGATTTTTTGTTAAATTTTAGGATAATTTTAAACCACTTTAAAGGATTTAAAAAGTTTTTGAAAACAGGTTTGAAACGTCATATTTTTGCAGATGATGTGACGCACTTTCATCTAGTTGATATTGTCTGGTTAAAAAATAAATCAAGTAAAAGCTAATTTTTTTTTTTTTAGAAAGATAAACCTTGAATCCTGGATTTAGGTTTCCTGGATTTTAACATTTCGAGAATTGATACCAAGCCGCGATTATGGGGGTGACTAGCTGCGGGGAATGTGCCTTAACAGCCTACCTGTGAAATTGTGTCATGATTTTCCGTCACTTCACGCGAAGCGGAAGGCACACGTGAATAAGCACGATGGTGAGCTTACGCCAAGCAGCAGTGGATCTCTGATTGCATTAGCATTAACCATTAGAATTACGGCAATAATAAAGACTTATGAAGGCTCACATAAACTTAAATTTTCATATTTTTAATGTGACCGTGCACTTTTTGTTATCTATCTCTTAAAAATGTAATCTTCTAGAATTGTATTTTGCATATTTACTTGGAACATAAACTTGTAGATAATATGCAGAAGTCAATAATTATACATTTTTCTGATGCAACGTTGTACAACAGTATTGGAGTTTGGTCTTTTCTGATTAGTAGACAATTACGGTGCGATTTTCTCAAATTACAAGAGGATTTTTTCTCTTTTAACGATATATAGTGCACAAATTAGCAGTCAATAAAATTGGCTTGAAAGGAAAATATGAGTTAAGTGCGGTAAGCCGTAATAAAACAGCATACCTCTTTTTAAGTAATATATTCAAATGAGATAACAATTACAAATCTAGTAATCACATAGTTTGAAAAAGTGTTAACCCTAAAAACTTCTATTTGAAAGTTTTTTAAGAATACAGTAAACACTTGAGTTAGTGCCGGTTTTGAATTGACCTTGGACACAACTCCCTGGACAAAGGTACACTCCGAATGTAAATTGTGAAATGTGAATTTGCAACCCCCCCCCCCCTTCTTCCCCCAGGTCCACTGATCTACAGGGTGGACACGCTGGGGCTTACATACATGGCAAGTTGAATGCTAGCCGAATTACACAATAGCAGGGGAGAAGCCATTTTACAGGGGTATTTTCATATTTCGCGCCTTTAAAGTTGCATTCGGATCAGCCATTCGGCCAAGTCTGTGCATCTTCGGATTAAGTTTTTGAGAGTTTCCATGGTTGCGTTCAAAACCTCAAGCGATTATGTTCAGATTCACCTGTTTGCCTTAATCGCTGTCAGTAAATATAGGCAATTTAATGGTATTATCAAAGAAAAAAAATTACGTTTACTTCTCAGTTCACATGTCTCGCTTCATTATTAATTAAACACTTTTATTATTTGTAATTACTATATAACATAACCTATATTGTTTTAACACTTGTATCTGTTTCAAGTTTCGAAAGCAACCATGGAAACAATCATAAACTTGATCCGAAGATGCACGGATTTGATGGAATGGCCAATCCGAATGAAACTTTAAAGGCGCGAAATATGAAAATACCCCTGTATAATGACTTCTGCCCTGCTGTTATGCAATTCGGGTAGCATTCAACTCGCCATGTATGTAAGCCCCAGCGTGTCCATCCTGTATATCTGGTGTGCCGCAGCATTTTTTGAAAGAATAAACTCTAGAGACCTTTTCTCTAAAGTTCACTGTAATTGAAAAAAGTTTATATATCCAAATTTAGAGAAAAGTTATACATGATGTGCAAAATTGATGCCCACAGGACTGAATATATTCTAAACTAAATAGATATAGCCGGGTTATTATCCATATATTTTTCACTATAAGGAACCTGTTTCCCTTTTGTTTTAATCACCGGCCGTAATTACAGATTCGACCAGGAATTCTAGTCGAATTCGTGAAATATAATGAGAATATATAATAGCACAACCTTATGTAATTTATTTTTCAATCAAAATGCATCCTGGTATCCCAATTTTTATCTCCAAAATTGGCAGTCATTAACGCCGGTTCCAATTCGAACTTTAAAACGTAAAGTCAAGGAGTTCTTGTGACCTTATTTCTTTAATAATAATAATAATAATAAATATTCAAACGATATTTAGCAGACGCGCTCAGCCGATTTAGGTTAAATCCTTCTAGTAATTTCCTGAATCTTCCTGAATTTCCTTCTGCGAATGCTCAAAAAATGATTACTTCTAAGTTTAAGAAAATAGCTCCAAAGCTACTTATTATGGACATGGCAGTATCTTTCGCCTTTTTGTTTTGTTTTAATTTTATGTATTTGAATAATTAAATTTATTATAAAAAAAGGTTTGAGTATGTAGAAGCTGATCAGATTTATCAGTGTATTCAACACAAAAATCTTGTCCACAACACATGAGATTATTTTATATAAAATTCACCACTGATTAAAGCTGAAAAGTATATTGATGTCCACGTAGGTTTTTGGATGCACTTTTATCTAAAAATATTAAGTTTTCAGTTTCAAAACAATAAAACTCTTTAATTATGTTTAATCTAAGTTTTCTGCAATTCAACTTATAGCAAATGTATTATAAGACTGTGGACTTGAATTTCAAGAAGATTTAGTCGATACTAAGAACTCTGGCCTTATATTTATATTTTAAACAATTTAATTAAAATATTTCCTTGTAGTCAGATGCATTATAAGTTGAATTTAATGTTCAGCACTATAATTTATTTTAACAATGATGATTACCATGACTGCTTAGATACTAAATTTCGCGTTCCACACGTATTTTTTAAATGTTAACTTTTTTTTATTAATTAACACGTTCTTATGTATAGTTTGTTTCCTAAAGGCATTAAATTTGCCGTTATTGGTCACGTGTTATTTAAATCACGGAAAAAATCATTAGAATAATGACACTTATTACAAAAAAGAACATTGAAAAGGATTTGTACGATTGGATTATAATTATTTTTGCTGTAAAGCTGTTTTTCGTGATGTATTTAAATGTATAAATCTTCCTGATTAAGACAGATTTTATTATATGAATTTAAAGAATGAATTGGATGAGTGTGAATTCAAGAACCTGTAAAGTTGTGCTTATTGTTGATTTGAAGTTTATATAAAATTGTTACAGGAAATTGTTTTTTTATTATATTATTTTATTCCAAATCTAAGCTCTTAAAAATAATAGGTCAATATTAAATATTTAAAAAATACATTAAAAGATTTAACAGCTTTAAAGTACAGTAAAACCTGTGAAGTTGGCCACCTTTCTAAGTTGGACTGGTTTTTACAGAACCGGAAAACTTGCATTGACTTTAAAATGATCTTTCTTCGATAATTTGGCCACCTATCTATCTTGTATCTTGGCCGCATTTTGCGAAATTCTCACATGTTCCAATCTGCCGAAGTTGGCCACTTTCATTCACGAATAACAGTAAATTACAATTTACAGAAAGGTATCGTTTGAAGATTGGACATCATATGACATCAACCTCTCCAGTAGCCTCCTTTATCTTAGTCCACAATGAGTCAGCCAACTAGTAAGCTACTTAGTCAACAGATGCCCCACTCAAACATCTACGACCAGTACCAGTAAGTTCCCCCAACTTCGTCATCGCCGGCC
>NC_046663.1:5818532-5826075 GCF_010883055.1 Belonocnema kinseyi | reverse complement strand
CCACTCAAACATCTACGACCAGTACCAGTAAGTTCCCCCAACTTCGTCATCGCCGGCCAATGATAAGTCAATGTGGGATAATGTGGGTCAATGTGGGACAATAAGTCAGCCAACTAGTAAGCTACTTAGTCAACAGATGCCCCACTCAAACATCTACGACCAGTACCAGTAAATTCCCCCAACTTCGTCATCGCCGGCCAATGATAAGTCAATGTGGGATAACATAAAATAGTAAACTGTGAAGATTCAATTCATTTTATCTCTGGTAACCGACTGGACGTAGAAATATTTCATTCTAGCGTATAATCGCTTCGATATAAGCCGTTCTTCTTAGGACAATAAGAACATTCTTGATAACGAAACCTCAACACGACTGCATAATGGATACAAAACGAAAGAAGGCTATTGAGTTGACTATTGAAATCAAGAAAGAAGTTTTGAATTTAATCGATGAAGGCGATAGTCAGCGGAAAATCGCTGAAGCCAAGAAAAAGCTTGGTGGTCAAAGAAGAAAAATGCACAGGTGGAAAGCTTGCAAAAGAAAGGTTGACTATACTTGCCTGCTGCAGTGCTACTGGAGAAAAATTGAAGCCATTGGTCAGCGGAAATTCTGAACGTCCTCGTGTATTCAAGACAAATGGAGTCGATCCAAAGAATTTCTCCGTTACTAGGCGTTCCAATAAAAAGCCATGGATAATTGGAAATTTTTTGAAGAGTTGCTCACCGATTTAAATCAACAAATGGAAAAGTCGAACCGGAAAATCCTGTTACTTGTTGATAATGCCACTAGTCACAATTTTACAAAAATATTGAGCCATGTAACAGTGAGATTCCTTCTGCCTAATCTAACATCGGAAGTTCAACCACTGGATCCAGGAATAATACGAACTGTTAAAGCTCGTCGTCGTAAAAAAATGCTACAAAATCTTATTACTATTGCTGAAGACTGCGATACACGATCTCAGTTTCTCAAATCAATTTCAGCTTTGCATGCCTGCAGGAAATTTCACAAGAAACAATTAGTAAATGCTTTTAACGCTCAGGTTTCAAAGAAAGAACAGAGGGAATCAATGAAGATGAAGATGTAGGCTTGACTGAGGTGATAAATTCTTTTGCACTTGAAATCCAAAATGACGTACTCTCAGTTGATGAGATTATTAACGCCGGTGCTGAGCTCATTCTTCATGAAGAAATACAATTATTTGTTTAACTACCAAGTAAACAAGCAAACGAAAGTCAGTGACTTTTTTGTCAACTCTAAAGAATGAAGTAGTTGGAGATGTGACACTGAATTTACGATCCAATTTGTCTCATTTGATACATATTGGCCCTTTTTAGGGCCAACAATTATTTTTTACGAAGAATTTTTTTTCTATTAAGCACAGTCCTTTTGAGTTGTATTTTGCTCCGTATTTCTATCATAGGTGCGTATAGTATCCCAGTGGGCACACAATTTTTTGACGTCTTTACGACATCGTTACGACATCTTAACGACAACTTTACGATATCCTATGTCCATGTCGTTTCGGTGTCTGCGATATCGTAAAGACAACGTCGGATCATACGACTTATTTACGACATCGTAAAGAGACCTTAACGACATGGACGTAGGATGTCGTAAAGTTGTCGTAAAGTTGTCGTAAAGATGTCGTAAAGACATCGCCAAATTTTGTTCCTACTGGGATGTACATATTATGAAAAAACAAGGGTTTCCTAACATAATTTCTGACCACCTGCCTAAGTTGACCACATTTTAATGGGACCGGGGCTAGGCCAACATAGCTTTTAAAATGAAATAAATTAGAATTCGAAGTCTCAAATATTGTTCAATTTGCATACGTAGGATGTTTAGAATGTATTTATATTTTAAATTTGTTTAAAAAATTTTTATTTCTTAATCTAATTAACGTTTAAAAATTGAAAGCCTCTAATATTCAGAATTTATAAAGTCAAGAGGAAAGCTAATAGCATTTAAAACAACAAGTTTTTCCATTTAATGTGCAATTTTCAAGTTCAAGAACTCGATAATTTAACAGTTTTAGAACTGTACGTGCAAAAATTTATAAGATTAAATCTGCAATTATAATTAAATCAGAATTGTGGAAAATTTAAATATGATGTTTTAGACATGCAATTATTTTGAAAAAAGTTAGCTTTAAAGGACAAAAATATGAATTTACAAGGAAAGAGATCATTTTCAATCAAGATAGATGCTATTTAACCATATAGTTGAATTAAAAAAAAATACTATAACAATTTTAGAACAAATATTTGCATTTAAATTGAAGTTCCTGAATCTCCACCGAAATAGATGAACCTTGAAGTCAAAGGGAGAAAGTTTTTGAAAGAAAGTTAAATTTTTAACTTAAAATTTGAATTTTTAACCAAGAAAATTTCCATTGAAGAATATGAATTTTAAATTAAAAAGCACGAATTTTCTAAAAAAACCCAATGTATGACATATAAGTGGAATTTTCTGAAAAATTATTAAAATTTTAACAAAATAATGGACTTTTTTCTGAAGCAGTTGAATGTGGAATATACAAAAATTAATAATAGCCAAAGCATATAATTCAAAAATAAATTTGAACTTTAAACCCAAAAGAAAATTGCATTTTAAAACATGTAGTTGCATTTTTAAGCCAGAAAGGCGAAATGTTTAGAACACAATTGCATTTTTAGCCTGAATGTACGAGATTCCTATTAACAAAATAAATATTTAATAAAGTAATAAAATTTTCATTTGAAAAAAGCTAAACTTTAAAAAAATTGTGAATTATCAAAATCAACAACAAGGATGATTTTTCAACCAAATGGTCTAATTTTCAACCTGAAAAGACGATATTCATATCAATAAAATAAATGTTTAATAAATCAATAAAATTTTCATTTGAAAAAAGCTAGACTTTAAAAAAATTTTAAATTATCATCCAAATTAACGACAAAGATGTTTTTTTTCAACCAAATGGTCCAATTTCCAAATGCAAACGATCAATTTTCAACTAGTCACTGTTCAATATTCATGTACTTAATAAAAATTTAATGTATTTTGTAGAAAAATTAACCATAATGTAGAAAATTCATGTTTTTTCGTTGAAAGTTAATTTTGTTAACTGAAAATGTAATTATTTTTTAAAAATTTTATGCATTCTGTTAAAAATTCAAATTCATTTGTAGAAAAATAATCCTTTTGGTAAAAAAGTTACCCATTGTGTTAAAAATTTTTGTATGTTGTTAAAAATTAATTTTTTAACTGAAAAATATCACTATTTTATTTTTTATTCTAGAATGATCCTTTTCTTATTAAAAACTCAACTATGTGGTCAAAAATTAAGTTTTGTAAATGTTTTGTAAATGTTAAATTTTGTTGATAATTTGTACCCGTCGGTATAAAATACATGTTTTTTGTTAAATATTCAACTACTTGTTGAATAATATACTTTTTGGAAAATTTAAATACATGATGGAAAATTTGTCTTTTTTAAATTTCATTCCTCAATTTAAAACTCAACTCTCCTATTTTTTATTTACCTGTTTGCGTGAAAAGTTCAATCATTTGGTTGTAAATTCATGTACAGTATTTAAACAATTTGTCTTTTTTGTTCAAAATTAATCTTCCTCAGCAAAAATTACTTTTTCTTTTCCAAATGAAAATTCAGCTTTTTGGTTTAAATTTGACCTACTTTGTGGAAAATAAGAAACATTGTTAAAAAGTATTCTTTCTGGTTGAAAAGTCAACGGTTTTGTCGAAAAAACGTCTGTTTTTGTTGAATTAAAAAGTTTTTATTTAATATTAAAATCTTTCAGTTTCAAATGTCAAGTATCAAACTATTTGTCAAAAAATCAACTTTTTTACGTTATAATTAATTTCTTTGTAGGGAATTCATCAACTTAGTTGGAAAGTTACTTTTTAATTTAGGGTTCATCATTGTAGTTAAAAATTCAGCTCACTGATTGATCGTCCAACAATTTTTTAATAAATCTTTCCTTGCTTGATGTTTATACTTCGCAATTTTTTGTTGAAAATTAATCTTCGTTAGCTAAAAATGAAACAAATTTATGAAAATTAATGTATTTCATTCAAAATTCGTCTTTTTCGGTATAAGATTAATCTTTTAAACTGATAATTTATGTTTTTGGTTGAAAAGTCAGGTGGTTGAATAGTTCAGGAGGCCTTATTCGCCATTATTGTACGTAATCCAGAGTAATCCTATGCAATACGAAGTAATTTTAGGTAACAGAAAGTAATCCACTTTCTCCTGGGCGGAATTTTGAGGCGTTGTTTCCTCTGGTTATTGTAATTAATAATGAATTGCTGCTTGTCTTAAATGAGAGAAATTTAGCAAAGAAATAAAGAAACAAGCAAAACTTTCAACGCAAATATCGATTCTTTTTTATTGAGTTTGAAATATTGCAATACATAGTTTTGTATTTACGGGCTTCCCGGATACCGGCTCCCGGCGGAATTATGTAAAAGCCCACTGAACTCTCGAAATGTGTCTACAAAAGTACAAACTAAAATTTTGTTAGAAAACATGTTCAACTTGAATGTTTTTATTTTATCAAGAAAAATTGAACATAAATTAGAAGGTATGCTTTTTACATCATAGCATTATATATTACTTTAAAAAAATATTGAAAACAATTTTTAAAATACCCCCCCCCCCCCAGCAAAACGCAAGCTTGACTGAAGTCCGCAAAAAAGCTGACAACCCTACAAATTGACTGGTGTTGTCTGAACTCCCTTCACGTTATTACCAAGGTTAGTGACAGCGAAAATCGTACCACCACGGTCGCCACGTGGAGCTGCCAGATAAGAACCGTATCCCATTGTTGATACATATAAAATATGCATGCTCGAACCTCCGAAAGTGCATGCGCTGACTTTAGCTGCAGGTATTTCAACCAATCGCCCAACTTCTCGACTATATGGATTAATTTCAATGACCTAAGAAAGATTAAAAAATTTTATTTTAAAGTTTCATTTTTGTAAATATTTCAAATGAGATTGATTCATTACATGTGAACCTCCAAGAAGAGGCACCCAGAGAAAACCTCTAGTATCAATTGTTATACGACCCAGAAAGACAGGACCCTTGCAGACACGTCGTCCTTCGTGTAGAGCCCATGATGGCAAGTCAAAGACGGTGGAAATAAACTCTAAAAAAAGTAATTTAACCGAAAGTTGAATTTAAAAAATTTACATTTGCATTTAATTTATTTATCGACATATTGTCTATTTTTAGGTTGTTCTACAAATTTTTCAGGAGATGCTGTTAATAAATGTGGCGTCCCGCGTGGAAAGGGGTATTAGGGTTAAAAAAGCGATTTTTAGATTTTTGATGCTACTGGTAGTTTTAAAAGTGCTCTTTCATATTACAAAAAATTAAATTTTTATATGCAAAATTGAAGTTGTTATTAAGCTACAAAGTGAAGCATAGATCGCCTATTTCGATGCGTGTAGGCGGACCGAGAAATTTAGCCCCACCACTTTCTACATATATTTCCGTTCTGTGTTCGTGTGACAAAAAACCTCGTCTGAATCGCTGAACGTGGAACGAGAAGAGGGGGTTGTATGTACAAAGGATGGATTTCAGATACTGTCCCCACTCCCTGAGGGTCTGACTTAAACCGTCCCTTTAATCGCCTCTACTGAAACATTCGATATGGTGCGAGGAAAAGGACCTAAGGGTTAACCTTTAGGTCCTTTTCCTCGCACCATATCACAGATATAATTGTAACCCTTCGTCTGTAAAGATAAGTCTTTCATGTCCAGGCTAAAACGTTCTCAGTTAATAGTTTTCCAGAAAGGGAAAGGTGGCCTGGAAATGGAGCCAAGAAATGTGGAAATTTGGAGCTGCGAGTTTGGTGGTCCCTGTCAGTCCCAGTCCCTTCTGAATAGCTGCGGTGAGTGTGTCAAATCCGGAGCGCTCACAAAGAACTCACCTTTACAGACGGTGTATACCAAGCTTGCAGTAAATTGACATTTTTCTTCCATTTAACTTTTTTTTTTATAATACAGTAGAAGTCGGATAACTTTCCAAATTCGGGGCTGTAGGGACGGGGAATTCCAGAAATTTTCGACTAATCGAATGCCTCCTCTAGTCGCACGATATTAAGTGCGCGCATGCGTAAATCATGGGCGCAAATTATGAGAAAAATAGCAGACGTAGTGGGAGAACTACAATTAGTGGGCGCACCGTACGTGTGATGACGTTTTAAGAGGAGTGTATACATAGCGGACAGCAAGTTATCGGACTTGGACTGTAAAATCTGTAAATACTAATAGAATAGTCTTACTGAAATTAAAACACTTTTGTAAAACCATGTAAGGAAATTGTTCTTATAATAAAGTGTGTGAATACTAATGCCTAACAGATGATTTATTGCCTGTTTTAACTGCTAAAACTTGAGTATTAAATCTTAAATAAATGAAGCGGAATATTTTAAATTGGGGAGTTAAAAATTAATTTTCATTGTATGCAGACTCTGTGAGGGAAGAAATAGAGTAAAGCAAGGGGAAATTTGGGAAAAGCGGGAGATGGTCATCAAGAGTAGTTGCATTGCTGGTAGTGAATTCGAAGGGGAGGAATTTTCCCATAGTCCACGACGACCAGCTGGCCGTAGGCCGTTGTCGAATGGCGCGTCGGAAAGAGGGAAAAAGCAGAAGTGTTTGGAAGGATCTCTTGAAGAGAAAGAGAGACAGCCGAGTGACTCCGGAGAAAAGCGTGCCAGAAAGTCCGTTTTAAAAAAGCTTAACGACACGTATGTCACCCCTTCTCTCCCTAAACATAGATGGGCATTTGGAAAAGGAGGCTCCCGGAGTGTTGTTAACCGTAATCAGGAAGTTATGGCAAGGCTCAAAAGTAAGTATAGAGCAGATGGAGGATATGAGGGAGAACCTTAGGGTAAGAGATGAGAAATGGGAAAATGAGGTAAGAAAGCTTAAGTAGAAAAGAGAAGGATTATAGAGGGAAGTGGTGTAGATATGAAAGGGAAAAGGTGATAAAATAAAGCAGATGGAGGAATAGATTCAAATGTGGAAGGAAAGGGCGGAAAAGTAGAGAGAAGGTCGGAAGTAGAAGTAGGTGACAGGTGGGAGGGCGAAAAGAAAGGTGTTTGGGAGAGGCTAGAGAATATGATGAAAAATAAAGTGGGAGAGCGTAGGAATGAAAGGAGGAGAGAGCGCATAGAGAAAATACAAGGACAATGGAGTTTAGAATGAAGAGAAAAAAGATGAAATAATATTGTAATGATAGGATAGAGGCTTAAGGTCGGGAAAGAAAGGGAGGATATTGAAGCGCTAGTACAGAGCATATGTTGGGTTAAAGGCTAGGTAGGGAAACTTAGGCTTAAGGGGAGAGAGGAGAATGAAGTGGCGGGTTTCGAATTAAAAAGCTGGGAAGAAAGGTTGCGGGTTATGCAAAACAAAAATAGGATCAAGAATAAGAAGGAAAGCGATGCGTAGAGAATGCTGAGTGACATGCCTAAGTATGTCCAGGAACATGATGTAGTGAGACTGACCAGAATAAAGGCAATAGGA
>NC_046663.1:5789055-5818522 GCF_010883055.1 Belonocnema kinseyi | reverse complement strand
AAGAACTATATTGAAAGGGAGAGGGAGAGGACGTGAAAATAAAAGCAGTAGATATCGGAGACATAACATGCGAATTCGTGACTATGTACAAGAAGGATTGGATGGAAAGGATTAAAGAAAGGGTGTGAGACTTACTAGGTGAGAGTGAAGAGGGTATGGCGGTACTAGGGTTGGGAGCTTTAATGCGAGAATTTCAGGGAAGGGGCCATTTACAAGGAAGGGTGAGGCTTCGAAAAGAAATCGAAGGGTAAGATAATAAATAATGAGGGGAAGATTTTGAGAGACTGGATGTAGGATAGACGTTGAGCGGGGTTGAATAATACAGTAACAGGGTACAAAGAGGGAGAATACATATATTTGAGTAAAAAGAGGGTATCGGTGATAGTCGATGTGATCACGATAAAACAAGGGTCGGAGAAGGTAGAGAAATTCGGAGTGAAAGGGAGGTTGCAATCAGACCATCAGCCATTAAGTTTGTGGATAAAAGGAGATGGTGGCGGAAAGTATGGTGGGAAAGAAGGGTCGCTAGGGGAGATGGTGACGTGGACAAGAAAGGCGATAGAGATGTATCAGGAGCAGTTGGGAAAGATAAGCTTTGAGGGGAAAGTCGGTGGAAAAGATATGAAAGGATCTGAAAGAGAAAAGGAAAGGGTTTTGGAAAGGAAGGTATTTAGAAAGAAGAATAAAGAAATTATAAAGCCGTGGTGGGATAGGGAATGTAAGCAAATAAAAATGAGGGTGGCAAGGAAGTATGGGAAGTGGAAAGAAGGAACTAAGAAAGGGAAGGAATTCTTAAAAATGAGGAAGAAGTTAGGTTGACGTGTAAGAAGAAAGAGCGGGAAGAGGAGAAAGATCTGGAAGAAGAGTTCAAAAGATTTATGACACAAAAGGAGGTTTAAAATATAATTAATAGTTTTAGAAAATGTAGGGTGGGGATAAATAAGACGATAGGGAGTGAGGAATGGAGGGAATTTTTTAAAGAGAAAGGCAAATTTTTTAATAAAAGCTTACCTATAGGTCTTTTTTCGGCCACATTATAACTGTACAGTAGGATGTTATTTGTGTAAGCATCGGTGTAATAGAATCTGTCAGTATCATACGGGCACCACACAATTCCATTGCACATATCAAATTCCTTATGTATGAGTACATGTTGTCTAAATTTGTCATCAGGCTGCGAACGTTGATGGTAAGAATACACACTTCCCGAAAAGTGTGTTCCATGATTTTTAGTCGTCCCTAGAATTTAGTGAAAAAAAATTGTAGCATAATGTAAACCGCTCATTACCAGAACAATTACGAAAAGCTAACCCAGACAAACACAACCTTAAAATGGTGAATTGGCATTTTTGGCAGCAAAACGGTTATAATAAGTGACTAATACATTACTTGATCGATTCCAACAAAGATACAATATTAATTTCATTAATGGATTTTTTGTATTTTTTTTTTGTATAGAATATAGAATTTTTGGGTATATTTTTAAGAGGGGCACAAAAAAAGCCAAAACTGAGAGAAGGAGAATTTAATGGGATTTATAAAAATAAAATAGTACAATTTACTTACAATAATAGGATAAATTAAAATCCAAAATGCATGTGATATATCATAAAGAAATTTTTATTATTTTATTTTTTAATCAAATTCACACCAGCATATTAAGTTATTCAGAGTAGTTTATTTCAGCCTCCAATTCTAACCTCTAATGTTTCCAGATACTTAGGTAAGTATATTAATTAAATGGTTAGTCATGAATTTAAGTTTTTAATAAAATTAATAAAATTAATATCGTTGATTTCCTAGGCTATACAATTCTTTAATTGCAAATTTTGATTTAAAATTCATCTTAATAAAAATTAATATATGAATTGAAAGAAGTATTCAAACCATTTTAAATATCTTCAGGTTACAACTTTTATTATTTGGTTGAAGATTTTATTGACTGAAAAGTCGTTTTTGAATTATATTTCAACTACCTTGTTGGAAATTTGTCCTTTTGTTTCGAAAATTTATCTTTTTAATTATAAATTAAATATTCCTTGAGAAAAAACGCAAATATTTGGTTAAAACTTAATCTGTTTACGTTGAGGCTTCAACAGTTTTAATGAAGATTCGTTTTTTTCAATCATTTTAACTTGCGTTTCATTTGTAATTAAAATCTTTTTTGGTTAGAATATCAGTTATTATATTTCTTCATAAGAATTTATCTTTTTTGGTTAAAAATTCCACTATTCGGTTAAATGTTGCACTAGTTTGTAAAAAATTCATCATTTTACTTAATAGTTTTAGGTAGAAATTTTATCTTTTTTGGTTACAAATTAAACTGTTTATGTGATAATTCCCTTCTTTTTTCAATGGATTCAATTGTTTTTTATTTTTAATTACAACATCTTTTGGTTGGAATATCAAAGGTCGATTCGGAACATAAAATATATTTGTTGATATGTCAACCAAAAAGATTTAAATTTCATATTAAAATCAGTTCGATCATTTAAAAAAAACAACGAGTTTTAAATTAATGTGTTAAAACATCAACAAAAACAGATTAATTTTTAACCATAGTTGCATTTTGGCTTAGGAAAGACGAAATTCGGGATTAAAAAAATAAGTTTTAAAACAAAAAGACGAATTGTCAAGTTAATAGTTCAAATGTTAATCCAAAAAGATTTTTCAGTCCAGAAAGAGAAAAAAATTAACCAAACTTTTGAATTCTTAAGTGAAAAATACGAGTTTTCGTAAAAACAGTTATATTTTTAACTGTAAAATATAAATTTTCAACAGAAAAGTTAATTTACAACCAAACGGCTAATTTTGTCAAATAAATCGATAATATTAATATTGTTAAATTGTATTTATTTAAATTGTATTGTGTATTAAATAATACTCTATAAAATCAAATTTTAATGCATACTTCCCAATTTTTTATATTAAATTTCGAGGAGTATTTTTCGTTATTTTTTATTGAATGCATAACTTGTCAGAACAAAAATAAAAATTGCTAAGCAAATTCAAAAGAACTTCAAAAATATTATAAAAGTTTTAATTTTATGATTTATGTTGGAATATAAAGGTACTCAACGATATTTATTATTGTCTTATGTTTTCGAACAAAACGAAAAATAAGAATGGAATTAATTTCAAAGTTAAAGCATCAATATGATTTACAATACTATAAGCTGTATGATTAATTTATTTAAAAATGAAAATAAGTTTAAATATTAATAATTAAAAATAAATACTGATATAGAAGTATATTTCAAAATTGATTTAAAAAAATAGTTTCATGAATAAAATGTCAGGATGGAAATTCCTGTCTCACAACTTGTCAGCTATGGTTAAGATCATAGTAAATATGGCGACTTTTCAGCTGGGTGTCAAATGATTTATTTCCAGTCCTAAATTTTTTTTTATTCTTCCGCAACAGGTGAAATTATTTTTAAAATGAAATTGTAATAATTTCAATGTTTCTGAAACACTCTTTCCTGATTTCTGGATCACAGTATTGAGTATTCTAATGTTACGTCACACTCGGTCGGTAAAGTGAAAATCTATATTGCCGGCGACTTTAAATAATTTTAATATACTTTAATTAATCTTAGGATTTCTCAAGAGATTTCTAATGATTATAAAAAATTGAGGGCATTTTAAAAGAATGCGGAAAAATTAAATGATCTTGCAGAAAAAATTAAAGATTTTTTACGGAATCCAAGAAGGTTCGAGAATTTGGGAGAGATTTTATAAGATTTTAATACGGTTTAAGTAATTTCAAAGAAGTTCAAGCAAGTCAATGAAAATTTATTCAAAAAGATTCCAATAAAATTAAAGACATTTCAGGGGATGTAATTTTTTCAAATATGTTAAGAACTAGAGGAAAATTTAAATTATTTTAATTAATTATAATCACTTTAAAAAGATTTCTAATGATTTTAAAAAGTTAAAGAGATTCCAAGCAAATTCGGAGAATAAAAGTCTTTAAGAATATTCTAAAGAATTTGAAAAAATTGAAGATCATAAGGATTCATGGTACATTTTATGTTTTCTTGATTGATTGTCCAAATCGCACACTTCCCCAATTACTTACACTAATCAAAGAAATGGCTTTTATATTTGAAAAGAAAACCCATATCCCGATTTTTCACTTAATTTTGTCTGCATAGTATAAAGTCAGAAACCCAATGGGCACCAAATTTGGCGACGTCTTTACGACATCGTTACGACATCTTCACGACAACTTTACGACATCCTATGTCCATGTCGTTTTGGTGTCTTTACGATATCGTAAAGACATCGTCAGATCATACAACTCATTTACGATACCGTAAAGACACTTTAACGACATTGACATAGGATGACGTAAAGTTGTCGTCAAGATGTCGTAACGATGTCGTAAAGACGTCGCCAAATTTAGTGCCCACTGGGAAAGTCTATGATATTGAAACTAGACAAATAAAGATCAAAAAGATATTACCGCAATTATTTTCCTTTAATTAAATAATATTGAATGTTAATAACAATGTAAACTTTCAAATGTTTTAGTTTCGAAAGTTTTTTTCTAGAGGAAAATATAATTTTTTCGAGCAGATCTTAAAAGAGACCTTAAGGTTATGAAAGTTAAATCTTTTGGCAAATTTATAGATCAGAACAATTTGAGATTATGTTATGGAATTTTGACCAAACTTGGATATTTTTAATCAGAAACAGTTAAGTCATACCGAAAACTTAACAGTTAAAAAATTTTTAGGTTATGTTAGCGATTTCGTGTCGGACTTAGATAATTTAAAACAAAAAGAGTAAAGTCTTTTAAAAAACTTTTAAATTCAAACAATTATAGATTATAATTCGCCCAGCGAATTGTGTTTAGCGCATCAGAAAGACTTCAGTTTTTTATAAAATGTACAAAATACGAACAATATTTTTCGTATTTTGTTTTTAGGCCTTTCCAAATATAAGCATCAAATGCGGGTCGGCTTATTATTTCACTAAGATAGCCTACTTCAGATAGCCTATTTCACGAAGATAGCCTACAATTATTTAAACTGATATTTTTCAGAAAAGAACTAGTTCTTTCTGATGGAAAATATCCAATTCTGGAAAATTCTTTTCGTTGAAAAAGTTCAATTCCGGGGAGAATTTCCTTAGATATACTATTATGTTTGAATTTTTGAATTTTCTAAAAGACCTATCTGTTTTCTTAAATAACTATAATTCCGGCAAATTTGCCCTAAATTCCCCTGGAATTGTTCGAAATTTGTAAGTTTGACAAAAGAACAAGTACCTAACGGTTTCTGATGGACAATATTCAAATTCGACCAAAATTCCATAACAACATGACATCGTTCTAATCTATAAAATTTGTAAAAGACTTGACTGTCTCTGTCAAAAAATATCTAATTCCACCGAAAATTGTCTAACATAACCTTTAATAATAGGAATTTCTAAATTTCATAAAAGATCCAAATGTTTGTTTTCAAGAAATAACTCAATCCGGCTTGAGTTTCCTGACATAAATTTAAATTGTGTGAATTTGTATGTTTTCTACAAGACACAATTGGTTATGTTGCGAAATATCTATTTCTGGCGAGAATTCCATGAGATAACTTTAAATTGTGCGATTTTGGAAGTTTTTATAGGGCCCAACAGCGTCTGCTCTAGAATAAAAAATCTCAACGTAAAACCCCTAGATTAACCCACATTTAGTCATACTTGTAAGCCCCAGTGGGCACAACGTTTGGCAACGTGTTTACGACATCTTTACGACATATTGACGACAACTTTACGAAATCCTATGTCCATGTCGTTAAGATGTCTTTACGATATGGTAAATGAGTTGTATGACCTGACGATGTATTTACGATATCGCAAAGACACCGAAACGACATCGACATAGAGTGTCGTAAAGATGTCGTAAAGATGCCGTAAAGATGTCGTAAAGATGTCGTAAAGACGTCGACAAATTTTGTGCCCACTGGGGCTTTTCTCTAACTGTTCTTGTTAGAAAAAAGCTAATTCCGACCAGAATTTCCAAACATAACCTGAACTTTATTTATCTAGATTTATTCAAAAACCCAAATATTTCTCGATACAAAACAACTTTGTGAACTAAAAAATTTTGAAGTTCACATTTTTATTTATATTTAAGATTACTTAATTGAATAAACATATGTGCAGCGACATCTTTTGGCTATTTATTTAATTAGTTTTATAATTACCGACTAGTCTGGTTTACTACGCGGAGTTCCAACTTGAGAGGTTCTACTTCTATTTTAGAATTTTGAAAAAAAATTTGGGAGAAATGAAATTTAGGTTTACTGAGACCTTATTATTGTAGTCAAAGTCCTATGTAATCAATGCTTTGCTGCCCACCAAGTGGCAACGTCTTATAGATTTCCACGTTACCGACCGAGTATGAAATAATGTTCGAATACTCAATCATGTCATGTTTTTTCGATAAGGTTCATTTCGGTTGCAGCAAATCTTTTAACTTAAATCCGTTTAAACTTTATCTTTTGTTTTTTCTGTGTTATAATAAGTGGCTAATACATTATTTGCTCCTTTACCACAAAAAATACATGATTAATTCTGTAGATAATTAATATAAATGGATACTTTCAAGTTTTTCAGATCACCTATTAGTGGGACAAGAATTTGGGATATATCATTAAGGCCATGTGACGAGTGGGTCACGTGACCAAATTCCTACCTTACCGCCACTTTTTTTATTTCCTAACTTATTTTCAGAGGAAGCATCACACCGAGTTGAAAATTTAGGATAATAAATAAGAAGCACCAAAAAAGGTGCGTCAGGTCCTAAATTTTAAAAATTATGTAAAAAGAAAAAATGTTTATTCACAAAAAAAAATCTTTTTTCATAATTATACAAAAGTTAGGACCAGACCCGCTATTCTTAGTGCTTCTTGTTTAGTATCCCAAATTCTCAACTTGATGTGACGCTTTGCGTGAATAAGTAGGGAAATAAAAAAATTGTCGGTAAGGTGGGAATCTGGTCGCGTGACCCACTTATCACATGGCCTTAAGCAGGACATAAAAGAAGCCAATAATTGGACAGGGAAAATCGACTGGGGTTTATATAAATGAAATTATGCAATTTACTCAAAAGTATAAGATACGTTAAAAAGCAAGAATGGAATGTTATTATCGTTCAATTGATAATTTCTTCTGAAAGTAGTTTATTGCAACTTCCAATTCTAACCTCAAATTTTTCCAACTGATTTAGTAATTTATTTAATAGTAACTTATAAATTTAAATTTTTTAAGGAAAATTCGTAAGTTTGCGTTAAAATGTAATGTTTCAGATTAGTATTAAAAATTATAGATATTAAAAAGATTATAATTATCGATTAATTTGGAAATTTAACTATTATATTTTCGATTTATAATTCATCTTAATTAAAATTAATGAACACATTGGAAAAAGCGTTCAAACATTTTTTTTATTATTTTTTGGTCAGAAAGGGTATTATTTGATTAAGATTGCAATAGTTATTTTAAAAAGTGATAATTATTTGTTTGAGAATTAAATAGCTTTGTTAAAAAGTCATCCCGTTTAGTAAAAATTCAACTATTTTATTGAAAATATATTTTTATTTGTAGAGAATTAATTTTTTGAGCTGATTATCTTTCGGTTCCGACTTAGTTAAAAAAATTTTTAAATTCTGCTATAGAGTATCCCTTTTTATTAAAAAATCAACCGTTTTTTTTTTTTATTCTTTTTTAAATTCGTTCAAGTATTCAACTATATCGTTAAAGGTCTTCTTTTTTTTGGTTGAATTCTACTCTAAATAAAAACTTTTTGAAGTATCAACTTACGTTTTTGTTGAAAATTCATCTCTTTTAGTAGAAAATTAATATTTTTGTAGAGAATTTAATGATTTTCATTTTTAAAAATATCGCGTTTTGGTAGAAATGTTTTTCATCGATATTTATCTATTGCAGTGGAAAATCGATTCATTGTTTTAAGGTACAACTTCTTCGTTAAAAGTTTACGTATTTTGCTGAAAATTCGTCTTTGTTGGTAAAAAATTAATTATTAAATAATATTGAATAATTGTATTTTTCGGAGTTGTTTCCCCTTGTTGTTAATTTAAAGTCTAAACTCAAAAGCAGTATATTTTTCTTACAAAACCATAGTCCGCCGTGCGGGTCGACAGTTCCATGACTAACTGTGTTATCTTTGATATTTTCGTTAAATTCGTTGAAAGGCTTCAATTCAGTTCCTTCATTACTTTCGTCGGAATCCCATTCGATAATCGAAATGTTCTTATCATTATCATAATTATAACCCACCACAAATTCCCTGGGCAGGTGTTGAATAGGAGCAGCAAACGATATGTAGCCCCTGACTGTGAAAAAATTCATTATTATAAATTAGTCAAGGTAGGGGCCTTAGGCCCAAAAAAGAGATTCGTAGCCTCTTAAGACGTAAACATGTCGTTAAAGCCCCCCCCTCCAATATTTTCCCTTCCCCACTCTTCTTAATTTTTTCAACCCCATTGGGCACATAATTTGGCCACGTATTTACGACATCGTTACGACATCTTCACGACAATTTTACGACGTCCTATGTCCATGTCGTTAAGGTAACTTTACGATATCGCAAATGCGTCGTATTATCTGACGATGTCTTTACGATATCGTAAAGACACCAAAACGACATGGACCTTTACTTTACTTTACTTTACTTTACTTCCACAACCCACCCAAACTTCTGCCTTTATGAATTCTCAATTTTTTGTTAATAATTCGATTTTTAAACTGCGGTAGAACCTCGCTTATCCGAGCTATTGTGGACCGGCTCCAATATAGATCATCGGGAAACTCGGATAAAATGGAATTTTAAATAAGAAGAAAATCTCAGTCTAATAAACTGCAAGTATAGTTAAATAATATATAGTTCTGTATGGTTAAGACAAGTTCACATGTTTGAATAATGAATCAGGCTCGGATAAGACGGACCAACCGTTTTTGTTTCAACCTCGGATAATCGTGAACTCGGATAAAGCGGCTTCGGATAAGCGTGGTTCTACTGTAATCTTTCTTATAGAATGCAAACAATTCCAGATACAGTAGATACAAAAGAGTTTTCCCTATCTTCGACCGCTATTAATTTGCATTAAATATTTTATAAAATTATTGCTAAAATTATAGGTCTTACGGTTAATGTGAAGCAAATAAAATGTCAAGAAAAAAACACTGAAAACCATATTTATTTTTCAAAAAAGAAATCCTCTCCTTTTGCACTAACACTCCGGGACTTTTTCAAGACAAGTTTAGTTAAAGAATATGACAGTAACTTTAATACAAAGGAGGAAAATTAAATGGTAGTAATATTGTGATAATTTTACCAAAAAAAATCTGAAGTACAATTCTACGATTCATGAAGATGGTTTGAAACAGTGATTTTATTCTAGTTCTTTTTTTAGAAAAATCATTTCATCAAAGGCTCTTTTTGTCGGATTAATTTCTTAATGTAAAGCTTCAATATCATATCATAGAAAAAAATTCGGAAGATTATTATTGAATGTAAAACAGTGAGGAATAGTAATATTACTTTTTGGAATAAATTCTGTTTTGATAAATGTTATTAGGATTATGAATGAAGTTTTTGTTATCAACTGCTTTTCATCTATTATCTATTTGTTTAAAAATATTATTTTCTAGACAATTATTCAAAAAAGGTCATATTTTACCATTTTTAAATTCCCTCTATGTAATTTATTGTCAGAAAGCATAATAACTGAATCTACTAAGTTCTTTAAAATAGAAACTTTTTGTTGAGAAGGATATTTTGAAAGAAAATTAAGTCAGCGACCAGAGTATGCTGATTTGCAAAATTTTGAAATAGAACTATTATCATTTTTTTCAATGCTACTATTAAGAAAGTTGATAATATTATTA
Organism: Belonocnema kinseyi; assembly: GCF_010883055.1. Classification (NCBI taxonomy): domain Eukaryota; kingdom Metazoa; phylum Arthropoda; class Insecta; order Hymenoptera; family Cynipidae; genus Belonocnema; species Belonocnema kinseyi. The sequence goes on along the minus strand of NC_046663.1, from coordinate 5,808,607 downwards.
TTTTTTGTTTCATGTGTGAATTGTAACCTTTTATGTATTCACAGATGGTGTGCACAAATGAAACAGAAAATAATAATACTATTGATTATACTATTAGTTAACTTAAAAATTGTAGAACTTTTTTAAAAATAATTTTCTACAAAATATAATTGATAAACATATAAATAAGAGATTGAAAGAACCTAATAACAAAAACTTAATTCACAATTCTCAAGAAATTATCAAAAAACAATTTGTTCCAAAAAGCAATACTAATATGCGTGACTATAGTAAAGTTTCAAAAAATATAAAAGGATTTTTAAAAACTTATAAAATAGGCACCAATTTCAATATAAAATCTAAAATTGATTGGACAAACAAAAAGACACATTAGAACTACACATTAGAAAAACACATTAGACTAAAAGAACTTCAAGATGTTGTTAGAGTAAATTATGATAATGTTCTCAACGATCATTCACCACACAATAATCTCAATTATAATAATCGTTATTTTTTTGATGGGACGATATTGACATTTTACATCAAGAAAGTAATCCGACAAAAAGAGCCTTTGCCGAAATTGTCTAGAAAAAAATTACTCTAAATTTTCCACAATATTTATATCAATTTTCTTTCTTTTTCTGAAAATTACTGTTATATTATTTAATTAAAAGTTTCTAGCTTCTTGCTACTTTTTTGATCATTTTAGCACGTCATCTGTCATTATGTGATAAAATCTGTTTTAAAATTGGCGCCTCTTCTACTGAGTCATTGTACGATAGGTCAGTTTATATTTTTGACAGTCACGTTTGGAGTCATTCTTATGGAAATAGAATGCAATTTATTCTGCTCTTACAATAATTATTAACATTTTATTTTTAAACATTATAAGCGTATCTTAGTTTCTCTCATTTTGTATGTCTTATTAAAACAATTATACGCCATAACAATCTTTCTGGAAATTTAAAAATGGTAAATTTAACTATTCACTTTTGAAACTTAACCTCTTAAATACTTAATATACTTAATAAATATAATTTTACTTCTAAACATTAGAAATGTAAATACTTAATTATAAAACTTCTTCATAACAACTTAACAAGTAGTAATTTTTGTCTTTTTTAATTAATTTCAATATAATTTGCATAACAATGATTTGAATCAAAAAATGACATCCAGGAATGTCGTTTTTAATTCGTAAGTTTTTATTACTCTTTTTTTAATTCTTAAAATGAGAAGTTAATTAATTATGCATTTGTAAATTTGAATTATATTCAATATTTCGGCTTTTCAGTTTACTGAATTTTTCATTTATTTATTGATATAAAATGATTATATGATTCGTCTTTTTAAAAGTGTTGTATTCTCTAGCCATGATTTTTAAATTTTATAATGTGATACTCTTATCAATTATTGGAGCATCTACAAAATCTTTGAGGCTTAAGTTAAAAAACAAATGATTTTTGTTATCAATAAAAACAAAACAAAAATAAAGTTTTTTTAAACACCTCAATGTTTTTTGACTCACATATGACAATAACTATTTTTTTTTATGTTTGTAGAATTAATGTTTTAATATTGAACTTAAATTATGTGTCTTTAAAATTCCTTCCTTCTTGAATCATAGATTTTTAAACTCTTGGCTCTTTGTCATGCTTTTCTTTCATTCCATTGGTTGCAAATGTAACTATTTTTAAATTTTAATTTGATAATTTTTTCCAATATCCATTTTTTTAAATAAAAATTCAACCATTTTATTGAATCGTAATCTATTTCTCTTGAGGATTTAACTATTCCATATAAAATTTAGTTTTGGTAAAATTGAAAATTTAGGTTGTTGGGTAAATGACTTTGAAAATGGCTGACTTGCTCCGAAATTGTTCTAAGGCCAGACCTTCAATTTTTACGGCACTGGGAAATATGCATGTATCATTTTTATTTTTATTGAGATTAAATTAAATTATACTCATGTGTTATTTAGTGGCCTTAAGGAAGACAGATCGAAAATCTGATATCTGACGTCTATCAAAAAATTGTACATCATTTTCAAACCTTGTGTGCACATTTTATACACAAATTACAAATGCACACAGAATTTCCACATTTATTTTCTAAAGACCTAGCTTATTTTTGTATTTTTAGATCAATAATTATTTCTGCAAGGAAAATTGGCTAAATCAAATCAGAAAAATAATTATCAGCTCAGATTTCCTGCAGTTTTTGATAATAGTGTAGTTACAAGAGTGGCCGACAGATGGCTCTCTAAGGAAATACTTAGAATACTTTCGGAACAAGTCGAAGATTTTTAAAGTCATTTAACCAGTACCCTTAATTTGTAGAACTTATTTCATTAAAAATTAATCTTTTTTAGCCGAAAATTAATTTTTTTGCACGCAAATTCATTTATCATGATAAACTTTTAATTATTTTTATACTTATTAAAGTTAATTTATTGAAAATTCATCTTCTTGGTTAAAAGTTCTTTCTTTTCGTTAAAGATTTAACCACTTTGTTGGCAATTCGATTCTTGAAATTGAAAAGTTATAATTTAACCTAAAATTTAACTGTTCCATTTTCGGTTGAGAATTTGTCTTTTTCAGGGTGGCCGCTGAACCGGAAACCCGGAAAATGACCGAAAAATTTTATAAAATCGAGAAAAATTGGGAAATAACTGTTAATTTATTTTTTTTTACCTGGAATTTTACAAATTTTTAGAAGAAAAATCTTTCCAATTTCGATTTCAACATTGTTAAAAAATAATTTGTGGAAGTTGTATCTTTTTTAATTCTGAAATCATTCAGATTACAATGCGTGATTCAAAAATCTTTCACTTACAAATTTTGGATTTTAATTTTCCGGCGTACATTTTTAAATGGCCAAAATTCTGAAAAAACTCGGAAAATTAATAAATCTATTATTTCTAAAATAGATCTGTATTTTAAGTACTAAATACTTAAGAACAATTGATTGGAGAAAAAGATTCTAAAACCGTTTAAAATTTAAAATTTTCCAGACTGTAACTGTTTCAATTCGACAGTCTTATTTATTAAAAAAATGTAAACGTTCAATTCAAACTTTATAAATTATTTTCAATTTAAAAGTAACTTCATAATAACATATTCGTAATTAAAGGCTATTATGAAATTTAAAATGTTGTTTCAGTCTTTATTATTAAATTTTTTGGAAATATTTGACTGCTCATTCAGGGCGAGTTAATTTAAATGAAATATTTAAAATTAAACAATTTAAAACTGACTTGTTATACATAGAAAGCTTTGAATCGTTAGAATTTCGAATAGCTTTTATACTTCTTACGTTATAATTTTAATTTTTATACTTAAAAATGTTTTATTTGTAAGGGATGTTGTTTAATTTTAATGTATCAATAACAATTGAATACATATTATTTGTAAAAAAAATTAATTAATTTCAAGAGATATTTGGAGGTTTTGAAAATATTTAAAATGAATTTAAAACTTGAAATGATTTCAATTAATTTCAAAGAAGTTTGTGAAAGTTTTTTTCGGAACTGCTGAATATATTTTAAAGTTAATCGAATTTCTCTTATGATTTTTGCAAAATGCAGCAAATTTACGAAAAAATCCTTCAAATCTTCCAGTTTATTTTAAAAAATTTGAAATCTGAAATAACATCAAAATTTTGTTTTAAATCCAGCTGTTGATATTTGCGCCGAAATTTCCATATAAATAGCAGAATTTTGATGGCACACACGATTCTTTTCATTTATTGACAATTATTTGCAGTTCAATTTTTATTTATAAATTTAAATTTTAAGGAAAGTTTTGTTAATCTACAGGATTATCTTAACGTTGTAGGAAAAATTCAATTAATTTTAAAAGATATTCAGGAGTTGTAAGAAATTTCAAAAATAACTTTATATTTGAAAAAATATTTTTAAAGTTCTAGATGCCTCAAGATTTTGATATAAAATTTCAATTCTTTTCACTGAATGAGTAACCTATTTAAAATCCCAAAAATTTAACTTTCTATCAAAGAAATGTTAAAATAATAAAATTCTGAATATTAATGTTTCTAACTTGAAAGTACTTAAAAGATTATAATTTCAAAAAATTTTGAAGTTCATTAATTAATTCTTTATAACATTTAAAATGTGACTATTTAAATGTACAATGTTTTAATTTAAAAACTTTTAAACTTCAATTTAAAAAATTTGAAATTCAAGAGTTTCGCTTTGAATGCTATAACTAATTGTTAATTGTTTATTACATTAAATCGAAAAATGTTTAAAATAGATTTCGATTCTTTAAATTTTATGGACCGTGGAAAATGTTTCCGAACCGGGAAAAAAAACGGGAAATGACCAGGGTTTCTTTCTTCGAAAAAAACGGCCACCCTGTTAGTTGAAAGTTCATATATTTTCTTGATAATGCATCCTTTTGAATTGAAAATTAATCATTTTGTTAAAAAATTCCATTTCATTGTTAATAACTTTTTTTTAAATTTAATAATAACACTAAAAAGAATGAAAAAAAATAATAACGTTAACGCCTTTAAAATTGTTCGAAGTTAAATGTCTGTTGTTTTTAAAAATAAATTGTGTGTGTGTTACAAGTCTGAAGTTTTCCTTACTTCCCAGTTGGCAAAAAATTTGGCGACGTCTTTACGACATCGTTACGACATCTCTACGACATCGTTACGACATATTTACGACATCCTATGTCCATGTCGTTAAGGTGTCTTTGCGATATCGTTAAGACATCGACAGATCATACGACTTATTTACGATATCGTAAAGACACCTTAACGACATGGACATAGAATATCGTAAAGTTGTCATAAAGATGTCGTAACGATGTCGCCAAACTTTGTTCCCAATGGGTTTCCGTTATTGGAGAACAGTACGATCGACAATTGGCCGAAACTGTAAGGGTTTCAACCCAATTCTGCGAAACTCTAAAAATCTTCACAATTGAAGATAATTCCTATAAGGAAAAAAAATTATTTGTTTACCTGGTCTAACGCAAGATATTTGATGCGTTCTTTCATGATAGCAACATAGTTGACGTGCTCGTACGTCGATGAAGAAGAGTTTCCCGGTTTGATAGAAAAGACCATCTGTTGGTCCGAATCTGGTAAGAATCGGTTGAACCCTAGAGCATGACATTTCTTTTTACTGTGCTTTTTGATTTTTAATTTCATAATAAAATGTATAAAAGCAAATTTAGAATTGTCAAACTTCAGAATTCACTTTATCGTCAAGAGATTTTTTATTTATTTTTAAGTTCTATTATTTTCTAGAAAATACAACTATTTTTGAAAAATTTAAACCATTGACTATTTTGTGACAAATTAGTCTTCTGGACATGTAAATTCAAAATTCTAATTAAATTTTTTTCTTCATTGACTGAAAAGTTTTTCGTGGTTGAGGATTTAACTATTCTGTTGCAAATTCGCCTTTCCTCCTCATTTTAGTTCAAAAACCCCTCTTGTTTTTGTTAAGAATTTCAATATTTTGAAGAAAATTATTATTATATTTTGTATATTTTCATCAGAAAAGGTATTCGAATCTAAACCCGTATCTGAACCTGAAAACCAGGTTTTTACGAATGTGTGTCTGTATTTATATATTGTGACGTTGCAAAATATTTGCAAGTCACAAGTTCCTTAAATTTCAAAATTTAGATTATTTCAGTTTTTTTTTCATATAAAATAATTTTGTTATTTCACTGCCGCCAATTAAGAGGCTGAGCGGGTTTTCAAGACTTGGGTTAATCATTTAATATAGTTTAAGATTATGAATAAATTCTGCCTGTTTTTTTTTCTTTTTTATTATATGTTCAATCGAAATTAAGATCATGCTGAAAAATCCTGAATTCTTCTGCCAATTTATTGCTTGAACTTCTACTGGGATTTAGGTTCTTGTCAGTAGCGTAACTATAGAAATGGGGGCCCCAGTCGGATCCTCACTAGGGGGCCCTTACCAGAAAATTTTTTTGAATCATTTTAACTTTTCCCCCTCGACCCCACCCCACTTCGCCTTACACAATGATATTCATTGGTCAGAATTTTGAAGTGATATATTATTCAAGGTACTTTTAGAGCTGTCATAAAAATTTCTCATTTCAAACTCTAATCTCGAACTTTTATCTTCAATTTCAATTTTGGATGCTTAATCATAGATTTCGAATTTTTTATGTGTCGTCAGAATTGCGAATTTTCAATTTCGGATTCCAATATTGTTATAGTTAAATTTGAATTTGGAACATCCAATTCCTAATGTCAAATTTTTTATTTTCACTAATAAATTCCGATGGTGTAACTTTTATAACTTGTATTTTTCGTTCTGCAGAATTTTTCATTTACAAAAAAAACTGAATAACGCGAATGTCCCAACATAACCACAAAAATGGAGTATTATTCTTATGATCTATAATATATATTTTATTGTTCGCGCAAGTTTGTTTTTGATCGATATTTGTCCCTCGAAATTCAGTGTGACAAATTCCCGAAATAGCGCGAAAATTTGAAAAAAAAGAATACTATAGAAATATAATATTGAGCAGGCAAAGAATATTTATTACTAGAAAAAAAATATTTGTATTTTTTCATACGGAACATTTTTTTCTCATATTTAGTTAAAAAAATTTTCTCTTGCCACTTTTGGGGGCCCCCTGGTGCTCGGGGGCCCAGTCTCTTAAACCGATAGGACCGGTGGTAGTTACGCCACTGGTTTCTGTCCAACACTCGATTGCCTAATTAACATTGTCGCACGTAGGTGCTTCGAGAATTGAAAATTAAAATTTCAGTATAGCTAATTTTCACGATTTTAATCACGTAGGACAGGCTTTTTGTTTTGCTTAACACCCTCATCCCCATTTACCAGATTACTAATTCGTCATCAAACATGTTTACACGTTATGCGATTACCATACTTTATTTTTTTAATTTTTTGATGCTTTCTTCTTATATTTTAATAAAGTTCTTTAGATTTCTTATCCATTTCTATTTCCCTGAATCCCACCTGCTACAACACACATATACACGCACACATTTAAAACCACATAGCCGAATGCCCAAAGGACTTCTCGCCATCAGAGGATCCACCGAGTCCGATGTGTTTACACATACACCTACTCATGCACAGCCGAGCGCTCAAAGGACCCCTGACCGCCTGAGGGTCCACAGATCCCACCGCACACACACTCACACGCACACACACACACACAAACAAGTTTTCGACGGATAACTTCAAATAACTCCAAAACTCTCATTCTCCCATTCCTTCGATGTATTTACAAGTCACAAATTTTTATGTCACTTCGTCGAAAAGTACCTACCGCCTCTCTCCTCCCTATTCCCCCCACTACTTGAGATAGACATGAGTGGACTGAGACTTATTGGCCTTGGAGCAAAATTTATAATCTCTTTTGTTGGGATCCCTGGGTATTCGAGTGGAGCCACTTTAGCTTAGGCGCAGCTATCACTGACAACGTTTGATATGATTTCTAATTTGGATTAGGCCTTAGTAGAAATTTTAGTAATCAGCTCAGTTCCTCGTATACGTCCGAGAGGATGTTCTAGCCGTTAACACAAAATCATTTGGACCTAATTGGTATGCTTTACACCGACGAGCGGAAGGTTAGCTACACGCGCATAGAACTGGTGGGGGGTTCGAAACTTTCGCCTCGTAAGGAGAGTGAAAGAAGTGTTGCCAACTCACAAAATTCAAATACGCCAGCTGATCGAAACTGTTGGTAATGTAGGTCATCAAAATTCAAGTTGGCAACCCTTCTAGTCACATCGCTAAAAGCCTATTTCTTCTATTTAAACATTCCCTTTTAACGCCAATCACGAATACCCATTTCAACCAATCATGGTTAAGCTGGTTGTCAAATAAAAAAGCGACGCCAAAAAAATTGTTATATTTCGTCGAGCATCTTCTGGAGCAGCATGCGTTTAATGCTTGATTAATTTATAAAAAAGAAAATTTTGTCCGATACTGCGATTTTGTTATCAAGTGTAATCAATTTGGAAATTTGGGTATGCCGTGAATAAGGTAACAATTTGCTTCAATTTCCAGAAGAACATTTATTTAAAATAGTGTGGCCTCATCGTTTTTGCCTCAGTTACTTTATGATTTGTTTGAATTTAAATGGCACATTATTATTTGAATATTCTGGATTGAACTAATTTTTCTTTGAGTTATTTTTAATTTTGTGATTTATACTTATTGTGATTTATTGAATTTTAGGTTATGTTCTGATGATTTCATATCGTCTCTGGTTTGAAGATTAGTGTTTTTATTATTAAACTTTGATATTCTTGTATGAAATTTAGCTTAAAATGTTGTGTAAACTCCAAAAATAAAGTATAGTTCTGTTCATAAATTTCGATATACCTAATTTTCTAGTCTTGGAAAAATAGAAGAAAGATCATATTTTATTTTTAGAAAATTATTTAACTCCGCCATTTTGTCATAAATTTTGTCTTTACCTTCAATCAATTCTTTTCTTCCCTTCAATTATTTTAAAATAACGAAATTGTAATTGGAAACTATTGGGTTTAAATTATTTATAATTTTTGTGATTATTAATTTATTTATAATTAGAGGTTAAGTTAAATTAAATATTTCCGATTTCTAAGAACTAGCTCCTCTACAGTTCAAATTTTTTTTTTTTGAAAAATCATTCTTTCGTAATTTATTAATGTGTTTTAGATAGTTAATTATTTTAATTTTTTGCTTTACATATAATGCGACTCGGTAATGGCACCGTAAAATTCTTGGGCTTTTATCTTATTATTTATAATTTTGTCTATTTTTTATTAATTATGACTTTTCTAATCAGGAGAATCTTGAAAAATATGCTTTAATTTATATCATTGCGAAAGACACTATGACCAGGAGTTTTGAAAAATTTTTGCATTCTGCCATTACTTATTTTTAATAATCTATGTTATTAGATTTTTTGTAGATTTTTTATTAGAATTTTTTTTTTATTTTTGAAGATCTGTCGCAATTTGGAGTTTATAAAAATTGCAATTTTTAAGAAATAATTTAAAAATTATTTTTTGTTTTTTTTTTTAAGTTTTATGAGTTTAAATGCATTTTTGTACATATTTAGATTTTTCGCTCTGCATTGGTAAATTTATTATGGAAAATTAATCTTTTGTAATCAATATTTATCTTTCTGGTTAAAAACTCATGTATTTTGTTTAAAATACTCGGCTTTTTTGTATGATATTATTGTGCTGCCTTAAAAATTTCTATTGCTTTCTAACAATTTGACTATTTATTTCAAAAATATTTTTTTTTTTTAATCAATTTTTAAATTTGAAATTTATCTTTTTTTTTAGTTAGAACTTAATTAATTTTGCTGAAAATGCATATATGCTGGAAAAAAATTAATATTCTTGGTTTAAAAAAATACTTCTTAGTTGAAAATTTACATTTATTCATCAAAAATATATCTCTGTCTGTGGTGAAAAAAATTATCTCATAAGATATTTCAATTCTCATCTTCCAAATCGTCTTACGTAATTTCATTATGACCCTTCATATAAATTTATATTGCCTTTTTTCTCTAAAAGTATAAAAAATAAACTTAGAGTCAACAGTTTTTTATACTCAAATTATTGATCTGTTCCGTGTAAGTCTTTTCTTATACCCGAAAGAAACATTCGTAACTCTCAGGAAAATAAAAAATTGTTCAGATAAGAAACAGAGAAATTGGGGGGATTTCAAAACTGGGATTTTTTACTAACCCTGTAAATATAACATTAATGGTTTATTGAAATATAGCTCTAGACAGAGAAATATAAATAATTAATTAAAAATGTAAAATCTTGACAATTATTTAAAGTAATTGTACTTACACGGGTTTAAACGGGTCACAAATTACCGAAGAAAGGAGTGCGCTAAAAGCGCAAATCGCGAGCTGAATTATCATTGTTAAAAAAAAAACTGTTTATTTTCAATCTTTTCGAAAGAAGTGCGAACAGTGGGGCATTCATTTCGAATTTATAACACGTGGTTGTTCAAAGAAAGAAGGGACGGCTAAATAACCCTTTCCATTTTCCAGCTCTCTGCAAATCAAATCTTCAAGATTTTCAATATTCATCCTAAGAAGAGGGAGAACTAGGTCACAGGGAATGATAAATTCTTATTATGTACCACGCATTTCCCGGTGTAGTTTTTTAAACAATGATAATTCTGTTTTTACTAGTTTTCAAGAGTTCTAAGTAGTAAGTCGCACCGCAGGCAAATGTTTGAAAAATCTTAAGGTTTTAATGAAAGACCTCGTACTCATTTACAAAATTCAAAGCAGTGTCAATAGTAGCATAAATTTTGAAAAATACAGTCGAATTCAAATTTAACTGCGGTTTTGGTTCTGATCTTCAACTTAAATTCAGCGTGTACAAACTTAAATATTAAAGGCCGTGTTGTAATGTTGCGCAACATGACGCAGTTTACAGCCAAGTCGTTTGGGGAATACGTTTTATTGCTATGCTACTTTTTTCCTGCACGATTGAAGAAATTTAGGGAATTCTCAGAATTAGTAGAATTCGCGGAATTCAGGGATTTCACGAAATTAATAGAATTAATAGAATTCAAGGAATTCACTGAAATTACCGATTTCCGTAGATTTTCGGAATTAAGGAAATTCGCGGCATTCACGCAATTCTTGGAATTCGAAGGATTCATGGAATTCACATAATTAACGCAATTTATGGAATTAAGGGATCGATGCATTTCACGCAATTCACGAAATTCATGGAAAGGAAGGAATTTACGAAATTTATCAAATTCTCAGAACTCATAGAATCCAAAAGCAAAAAGGAACTTACGAAATTCATGAAATTTACGGATGTTCTGGAATTCAGAAAGTTCACGGAAGTCACAAAATTCATGGCATTAAATGAATTCATGAAATTTATGGGACTTTTGCAATTGGCGCAATTTACGGAATTTATGGAATCAATAGAATTCAATTGATTCACTGAAATCACAGAATTCACTTCATTTTCGAAAGTCACAAAATTTATGGAATTTGCAGGATTTATGAAATTTATGAAATTCAAAGAATTCAAAGAATTGATTAAATTCATCGAATTCATGGAATTAACGAGATTTAAGCAATTTACGGAATTCAACCAAATTTACGGAATTCAACCAAATTTACGGAAGTTTTAAACAAATCAAAATCAAATTAAACGAAATTAAACAAATTCATGAAATGTATGTAATTCATGGAATTAATGTAATTCAGGTAATTCACGCAATTTCTGAAATTTACGGAATTCATGGAAAGGAAGGAATTCACGAACTGTATAAAATTCCCAGAGTTCATAGAATTCAAGTCATTTACTGAAATCACGGATTTCAGTGAAGCTGTAGAATTCATTTAATTTGAAAATTTATGGAATTCTGGAAATTCACTAAGATTAAAGGAATTCACGCAAATTACGGAGGATGTGGAATTCATGGCATTAAACGAATTCATGAAATTTATATAATTTACGGAATGAATGTAATTCACGTTATTCACAAAATTTATGATATTGAAGGAATTCACGAAGAGGTACGAATTCACAAAATATATCAAATTTCTAGAATTCATAGAATTCGCGAGATCAAAAGAATTTATGGAATTGACGAAATTCAAAAAAGTCACAGGATTCACGACATTCACGGAAGTCACGCAATGAAATGAATTCATGAGATTTATAGAATTTATAGAATTTACGGAATTGATGAAATTCATCAAATTCAAGTCATTCATTGGAATCTCGGAATTCAATGGATTTGTGAAATTGACGGAATCCACGGAATTTATAAACTTTAAGGAAATCCCGAAATTAATGGAATTCACGGAATTGATCAAATTCATCAAATTCATAGAATTCACGCGATTAAAGGAACTCACGAAATATACGAAGGATGCGGAATTCATGTCATTTAACGAATTCATGAAATTTGTAAAATTTACGGAATTAATGTAATTTACCTCATTCACGAAATTCATGAAATTCAAGGAATTCACGAAATTCAAGAAATTCACAAAGAGTTACGAAATCACGAAATATATAAAATTCCCAGAATTCATAGAATTCGCGAGATTAAAGGGATTTACGGAATACACGAAATTTACAAAACTCACAGGATGCAGGACATTCACGAAAGTCACGGAATTAACCCTCTGTGCTGGATCGCGTTTCTTCAGTGGCAGCCTGGCCTTCGCAGTGAGCAGATCAAGTGCGCGTTGGGTTTGAAACGAGCCATGATAACTTTAAGGTTGGTGAAAACTTGTTTTAAGCGTCATGGTAAGTTAAAAATTTTTTATGAAGTTTATGAGTACTTTCGAAAGATTTTTATTTTTTGAGTCATATATTGATTTTTCATCTCTTATAGCATCGCGCAGCGTTCATCCACTAAAGTCACGTTACACATATTGCAGAGACTGTTTATAATTGTAAGATGATAGAATTTATGATGCGAATATATTGTTCTTTTTTCTCTATGAATGTGTATAATTTTCTACAAAAATAAAATTGGTATAAATAGAACCATATCAAGTTATTTCTTGAAACTTCAAATTTTCTCTTTTTGTATGATATTTAACTTCACTATGCTATTTGAATAAGTCAAATATATAAGTTTTTCAAAACATTATGATTTTTTTTTTGTAAATGTCTGTATTTTTTGGAGGAAGATGTTTTTATCATTAAAAATAAAATTTTGGTTTAAATTTTCGTTCAATCTTTATGATATTCTCTAAAAAGCCATAAACTGATTGTTTTAAATGAATTCGTAATATTTATGGCATTCATGCATTTCAAGGTATTCACGAAATTGATCAAATTTATTGAAATCATGAGATTCGTGAAATTCACGGAATTCTTGAACATAAAGGGATTCACGAAAGGTAGAAAATTCCCGGAATTCATGGTATTTACGGAATACACGAAATTCACGGACGTCTCGGAATTCATGGAATCAAACGAATTGATTAAATTTATGTAATTTATGTAATTTCCGGAATCGATGGAATTCACGGTATTCGTGGGATTCCTTTAATTCTTAGAATTGATGGAATTCATGAAATTCAAGTAATTTACTGGAATCGCGAAATTCACTGGATTTTAAGCATTCAGATATTTCATAGAATTGATGGAATTCACGAAATTTACGGAATCCATAGAATTCGCTAGATTCATGCAATCCACGGCATTCGTTCAATTTATGGATTTCAAAGAATTCCTCTAATACAGGAATTCACGGAATTGGCTGAAATCACAGAATTTAATAAACTTAAGGAAATCAGGGAATAAATATGTCTACCGGAATTCAGGGAATTCATGGAATTGTAAAATTTACGGAATTCATAGAATTCAAAAAATTAATGTAATTCCTAGAATTTGTAGAATTCGCATAATTAATGTAATTTTTAGAATTCGTGGATTTGAATAATTCATGGAATTCGTGGACTTTAGGAAGTTCATGCAATTCAAGGAATTCATAGATTTCGTGTGAGTCGATGAACTTTATGTATTTCTTAAATTCAATAATTTCATTAAATTATACGAATTCTGTGAATGCTGAGAATAACTTGATTTCCACGAATTCCTTGAATCTTATTAGTTCGATAAACTCTGGTAATTGTTTAAATCTCGTGAATTCCATGAATTCCGACAATTCCACGAATTTCATGAATTTCTTAAATTTCATGAATTCTGTAAATTCCTTGAATTCTATTAACTTAGTAAATTCCGCGGATTGTATGTATTCCGTAAATTCCATGTCTTCCTGGAATGCAGTGAATTCCGTAAATTCTTCGGATTCGGTGAATTCCTTGAATCCCTAAATTACGTACATTTTGTGGATTAAGTGAATTGCATGACTTGCATCCTTTATTCAAATTCCCTGAATTCCCTGAATTCCTTCAATTCATCGAATTCCGTGAAATCCGTGAATTCAATAAATGACTTCGGCAGAATTTCTTTTTTTCAAGGAACAAGTGTCCTCAGAAATTATTTACATTTTGTTGTTGAAATTTTTCGTTTTAACAGGTTTCGAGATATCCAGCCGCAAATATGATACAGGCTTGTTACTGTTTACTGGACTTGTATTGTAAAATTACTTTGCATTTCAAAAAAAAACTTCCAAAACATTTAATGGAAGTCTCCAACACAGTTTTTTAACAGTATACTTAATTATTAATTATTCAGAAAATTTTTAATTGAAACTTATGGATCTCTTGAACATGTTGATTGCATAATTTGCAAATCTAATTTAAAACAAATTTTTTTCTACTCAAAAATTTCTCAACATTTTCCGCTTAAACTTTTTTAATTTTAATTTTGATATTATCAATGCGAATTAAATTTCATTGCCTTTTCAGAGATCTTAAATGTGCAATAAATAATTTCATAGAAAATTCGAATATTTGCCAAAATAAACAATAATTCAATCTCGGTAGCCAAAATTCTGCATTAAACTACAATGTCAAAATTGCAAGGAAAAATTCAAATTCTAGTACAAGTTCTAAGTAAGTGCTGTTAGAGATTAAAAATCAAGTGTTAAACTAAGTACTGACAAAAACTAAAAAATAAGTAATAAATCAAAGTTCAAAATGAGTAGGGAGAGAGACTCAAAATCAAGTTTTGAATTATGTAATAATTCAAGTGTAAAAGCGTATAATATTTCAAGTGCAGACTTACAAATTCAGTTGAAATTAAGTGATCAGATTTTGCTAATTTTTATGCAATTATTTAGATTCACTATTTGTTTATAAAAAATTTAATAAATGTTTCACTTGTATAAATTTTACTAAAAATGTTAAGAAATTGTTGTGCATTTGATTCTAGGTCTTTCTGAATGAATCCTCAAATTGTAAAGACTTTTTTTTTAATTTGAGTAGACACCGTCACCCATTTTTACATTTTAGCTTTTTTGTAATTTTTTTATAAGAATATGAATACCGTATTGGTATTAAAATTCCTTTTCAAAACATGCGGACTAAAGTTGTTCTAAACTCGTATGTTTTTCAATTTAATTTTATTACATGTTGCAAATAAAAAATATTAGAAAGAATTTCGTATTGAAAAAATACCAATAGCTATTTTTATTTTATTTTCGCAAACGGATGAAATTATTTTTTTCAAAATTAAATTATAAAATTAAGTTTAATAGCATCTAAAAAGTTTGATAGATCACCTTAGAAAACAATTAAAAAAAATGTGTGTCTAATGATAGAGTAGATTCAATTAACTCAATTAGCTCATTAGATTCGCAAGTGTTCATCAATGATTGTATAAAAATAATGTCAATTATTTAAATAAAGTTTGATTTTCAATAATTAAAAAAAATTAAATTATTTTTAAAACGTGCAGACTTTTGTAAATTTAAACAATATTTATTAAAATATTGAATATACTATAGTTAATTCTTTCTTTATTTAGTCCATTGTTTTTCATATTGAATATTAGAAAAATTTTATTCTTGAAAAAAATATCAAGCTTTTCATAAGCATTCTATTTTCTCGCCTTATTAGACGAGTAAAAAATTTCTACAATTGCGCTCTATCTTCATAGTTCTAATAAAATTGTTATGTTACCGCATTCTTTGGTGATAAAGAAACCCTGAACTGCTTATATTCTTGAAAGATCTTGACAAGAAAAAATTAATAATTCATGCATGAAAATAATAAAATTTTATTAAACAATAAAGAATGTAGAAAGTTGTAAAAATATTATTCGGATTAACGCACTTTAAATTGAAATTTCAATCGGATTTAAATTTGTATCATTATGATAATAGTTTTCCTATAATGTAAATTATAAATTTAACTTCACAAAATAAAAAACTTCTTTATTTAATTTTATGTAAAAAAGTAGCATTTCTACTAATTTTGATCATTATGAGAACTGAAAGAATTTAAATTTAAGAAATTTAAATGAGATTTATATCAAATTTAAAATCCTATTTAATGTCAAATTGTCAAGTTAATGTAAAGGTTCCTGAAAATAAGCCCCAAAATCTAACGAAAAAATCTGGACAACCACTCTAAAATGTTTCTATTGTAATCTGAAACAAACGAAACAAAAAAAGGAAAAAGGATTTTTTCTTTTCTTTTCTAAGAAGAAAAGACCATTTTTTATTTTATTTCAGATTGCAATAGGAACATTTTACGGTGGTTGTCCAAATTTGGTCGTTAAATTCTTGGTCTTCTTTTCAGGAATTCTTTGCATTGAAAAAATTTATTTGTGATAAACTCGAAATTATTGTTTATTTATTACATTTTTGAAATAAATTTGACGATTTTTTAATAAATTTAATCATTTTAATTAGCACTAGTCGCAGATTTTAAAAAGATGATATTTGATTAATTTTTAATGAAGTAAACAAATTCCATTTGTCTAAAAAATGTATTTAAATTTATTTAAATTTTTCTGAAATATTTACTAATTTTGTGGAAAAATGGTTGTTTATAAATTGGAAAATATTTTTAAATAAATTTATGTCAACAAGGATAATAAACTTCGAATAAGGTGCTTTTTAATAAAAAACTTTTTTAAACAAATGGAATTTGTAAACGTAATCAATAATTAATTAGCCAATATTGATCAATATTCCTCTAGACCAATCGTAATCATTTTTCTTACAAACAGATTTCATAACAAAAGTTTTTAAACAAATAGCAGGTGTTTAAACAATTAAAAATCAATTAACCAATGTTGATAAACATTCCAGTAAAGAAATAGTAATAATTTTTAATAAAAATAAGGATACAAAAAATTATTTGAACAAATTCCATTGTTTCAAATAATTGTAAAGTAATAAAGCAATGTTAATAAACCTGCCACTTAACCAATAGTAATAACTTTCATAGAGAAACACCTATTTTAACAAATTCCAATCGCTTAAATAAATAAAAATGAAATAACCAATATTAATAAATATTTCATATGGCCAATAATAATTTCGATACACATTCAAATAATTGGAATTTCTTCAAACAATTACAATTTAACTAACCATTGTTTATAAACATTCCACTAAGGAAATAGTAAAAATTTTTCATTAAAAAAAAGAATTTTGAAAACAAAAATTAATATAAAAACAAATTACATTGACTTAAATCATTTTGATTGAATGAAAAAGTGTTAATAAATATTCCACTAGAACAATAGTAATATTTTTAGGGAAAAAACAAAAATTTTCAAAAAAAAATTATTTAAACAAATTCTATTTGTATAAATAATTTAAAATTAATTAATGAATGTTGATAAATATTCTACTAGACTAATGTGAATAATTTTAAGTAAAAGAAAATTTCAAAAGAAAAAATTGAAACAAATAAAGTTTCTTTAAACAATTACAAATAATGAACCAATCTTGATAAATATTTCGCTAAAGAAATAGTAATAATTTTCGATAGAAAAAAAAGAATTTTAAAAACAAAAAATATTATTTAAGCAAATTCTATTTGTTTGAATTATTCAAAATTAATAAGAAAATTTTAATAAACTTTGCACTTGACAAATATTAATTATTTTTAGGGAGGACAAACGAATTATGGAGAAAAGAAACTATTGAAACAAATTCCATTTGTTTAAATAATTGACAATTAATTACCCATATTGATCAATATTACACTAGGTGTGAAATAATTTTCCTAATTAACAATGCATAAGAGATCAAGGCAAAAATAAAATCGAAGAAGGTAAAAATATAAGCGGGAAATAAAATAACACACAATTTAAAAAAAAATTTTTTTTCAAATAGTAACTTTTTTAATAAAAAAGTTATATTTCAGATCAAAATATAGAATTTTTTTATAGATCTACAATTTTTACTAAGAATGGGTAATTTTCTTGAAGATTCATGATTCTGACTTGGAATAGAGAACACTGAACAAATAATTATAATTTAGATATTAAACAAGTCATTTCTCTGAAGAATTAAAATAATTTATTCTTGTCAAGATATTTTCGAAAAGAATTGTAATTCTGAATTGGAAGAAAAATTTATAAATCAGATATGAAATAAGGGTTAACACAAAATAATCATGATTCTGACTTGTAACGTGAAATGTTTGAGAAGCAAATATCATTCTGACTTAAAGTGAAGAATGTTTGAAACAAAAATTTATAATTTTGAGTGGGAACAAGAAATTTTTCAAAAGAATAACGATTTAAACTTGGAACGTCGAATGTTAGAAAATAACTCTAATTTTCATTTAGAACCAGTAATTTCTGAATAAAAAATTAGGCTAGACCAGGAACTTTTAAAAAAAATTATGACTTTTTTTAGATCCAGGAATCTCAGACAGGTGTTAGGTTTAGAGCAGGACATTTTCGAGAAGAATTAGGATTATTACTTGGAATAGAAAACAAAATTATTATAATGAGTTGAATCAAAAATCAGACATTATTTTTTCTGCGAATTTTAATTAAAATTAAATCATTTCATTCCGCAGCATAATCTTAACATCTTATTGCCCCGGGTCTTACATTAATTCTAATTTGTAAATTGAATATTTGAGAAAGACTTCCTATTCTTGAATTCAGGAAATTTCCATAAAAACTTTGCAGATAGAAAAAAATCGATCAAGGAATAAAAGATCCTATTGTTGATTAAAAGTAAATGAACGAATGTGAAAATTCCCAACAATAGAAAATTTCGGAAACAAAATTGCGAAAAGAGGAAAATTTTTTAATTCTTTGTGCGAATTCTCATTTTAATAATTTTTGGAAATTATTGGATATTTTTTAAGGTTTCCATTAATTTTTGAAATTTCTAAATTTTTTGCTAATTTGTGGAACTTTTGCCATGGCGTATACGGTAAGCTGCGGTAAATTTATTATAAGCAATATAGAATGTATCAAATAAGTAGGAGTGAGCAAGCTGTAAACAGAATGAGACACGATGTTTTTAGAAAAGAAAACTCTTTATTCAGCGACTCGTCTAAAACAGATCTGCTCTGCTCTGCAGCTAGACTCGCAGTGCCGCCGCGTCGTCCGACTCGAGCGCCAACGCATGCGCAGTTCACTTTATACAGAGATGCACTTATACATATGAACTCTCATTATTTCAACACTCCCTCACGTCCTTGTTATAAAGTTAATTCACAGTCTTAGTGTTTGGTTTAAATAAATTACAGTACTTTGGAAGCTCTAGTTTCACCCTTAAATCTTTTCATATAACATCATATAAAATCTACTCTACTATTTACACTAAGTATCTGTATCAGTCAAACTTTAAATATCAGTATTTATTTTACGTCAAGTCTTTATTTTGTTTATTAATTTTAAATCTTCATATCTCTTCATCTACTTAAGCTTCGTCATAAAACACCCACTCATTTTTAGCATCATCCCAATAATAATTATTTCCGTCTGTGTCTGATGACCAAAAAGTTCCATCTCTTGTATCCAGCATTACTCCATCATCATAGTATTGGAATGAACCATCATTTGTTGCATCTGGATCCACATATTCTGCAAAGATACATTCATCTACGTTAAATATTTTGTTTGTCATCTCTTCATGTAAAACAAATGATAATGGCTTAGTGAATATGTCAGC
>NC_046663.1:5785619-5788955 GCF_010883055.1 Belonocnema kinseyi | reverse complement strand
TCCTCTCCCTTGATAATGTAGACTAGCTTGCGAATTTTTATTTGCACAATGAATTAAGCCTCTATCATTAACATCCAAGTTTTTAAAAATTAGTCAGGAATTCGTCATTTGCTCGCTTGCACCTGAGTCAGCAATTAATTTTACTAAGTCATTTTGACTTTCATCATTATCAGAGTCCGAGTCTGAACTCGACCTATTTCCGACTGCTTTTGCCCAGAAGACCAAGAGTCAAAGGGCCATTTGTTGCCGGCGGGGTTGGACAACGCTTCGGTTTTATTCAAGGGACAATTGTATTCTATATGACCTTCTTTATTGCATCGCATGCAGACTTTTTTATCGTGTTTGCACTCAAAAGCCTTGTGTCCTGGCTTATTGCAGCGATAGCAATTTTCTGTACCTCCTCTCATCTCTTCAGACTTCCTCTCACCTCTTCCAGGACGTGCGTTCAATGCGTTAGGTCGCGGAATGTTTCGGGGTGCCACCTGTAATACAATTGTTTTTAGTGCATCGAGATCACATTCAACGCAACGAGCATTTTGGCTCACAACATCAGCTGTTATTACTGATGGTATGGCTTGCTCTACAGCATTATAGAACAACTATCTCTTCTCATCGTCTGGAAATTTTCGATTTTTAGAATAACATTCATAATCCCTAACTGTTCTTTCAAAGCGCGAAATGAAATCAAATCCAGTTTCTTTCTTAGCATCATACCGGATGTTAATTAATCTTTTATACGCGGTATGCTCGTTTATACCTATCTCTGCGCGCTTTTTCTCTCTTAGACTATCTAAGATCTCTCTAGATTTCATCGTGTTAGTGATATCACTGCTGTAATCATCGCTCAATCGATTGATGATTACATCAGTAACTTTTACTTCGTCTCTATTTACTTTGCTTTCATCAATTTTTGACTTCTCCTCTTCATCAAAAATGTAATATAAATTCCTCATCCTAAGTTCAGTGAACAAATAATGTTCGAATGTTTGAAAGTACATCTTTTTAGTCAAAACATATTTTCTTTGAACATTCGAATCATTATTTGATAATTCTACACTGATTCTACTGCCATCGAGAGAATTATACAGATTCGAAACGGAATTATTACCTAATTTTGTTTTTAATGCAGTTACCAGTAAATCAGCTAGATTATTAATGGTGGGATTTAACAAAGTTTCATTTACAGCCTCATCGGGTGTAGAGACTTATCCCAGTTTTCTTCATCTGATGGATTCTGAGGGTGATTTTCTTTATTGAGAGAATCATCCTCAGTTTCCTCATCTCTTCTCTTCTTAACCTGATTCAGATCAATGTTCACAGTTCTCTCTTCCGTAATTTTCGGCTTTGGATTCACGTCAACTTCTTGTATCTTGGCTATATTAGCCACGTCTCTCCCAAAGGCAACTGTCTGTACATCACTTATGTCACCTTGGTTTGGATTATGTATGGTTGCTTCCGTAACAACCAATCTGCCATTTCCTCCACTGACAGCATCACCAATTCGTGCTTGACCTCCCTTTTCCAACAGCTTCTTCAGAAGCTGATTCGTCTGAGCCTGTTCGCTCTTCACGCTCTTCAGTGTCTCAAGATTTTCTTGAGTTTGTGCAAACAGCTAGTTCATTTTCGAATTAGGGGAAAGAGCACCAAACTTCCAGTTAGGTGTCACAGCAGCATGGGTCTTGACCCTCAGCACTATTTGCCTTCTTGTTGCGCTTGGCGTTTTCATCGTATCAAACAGTCCATCAATCCATCCCAGCGTCCTCTCATCTATGATTTTTCGGGAATTTTTAAATTGAGAATTTTTATATTTCGGAAATTTTATGATGTCCCAAATTTTATGTTTAAAATATTTTACTTCGCGGAAATTTTACAGCCCCCAAATGTTATTTTTCGAAATATTTTCAGTCTCCCCATAAAAACAATAATTAAATAATGAAATCAAACTTCCGAATAATATAATTCCTTGAATAAATTCGCGGATACAGGAAAATTTTAGAATTTTACACTTCTCGAGTATGAAAAGTTAACCAAGTATTATATTATAAAAAACAAAACAATAAATATCACATATATTTATTAAAAATATTTTTGATTTATTGTTTCGTTTTGTATATGATTATTTATTTATTCCATTAGCAAAAATGTTGAACCAGAAACACTTTGTTCCATATTCGCTTAACGTAAGGCAATTCAGTTTCGAAAATAACACATTTTCGTGAACAAAAACTACATTTTTAAAGACAGTGTCATATTTTTAGAAAACGAAGGTTAAAATTTTTTAAATGTGTCGAAAAAAAACATCTTTCCTTTCAACCAAAAATTATTCATTTTCCACCAAAAATGAAATAGTTAAATTTTCAGTTGGGGCCCTTCCATAAACCACGTGGCTTCTTTAGGGATAGGGAGGGGGGGGGGCTCGACGAAAAGCCACGCTGGTCCACATGGGGGGGGGGGGGTTACGAGTCCGAGACGCGTGGTTTTACATTAAGGTGTAAAAAATAAATAAAGCGCGTAGTTTTGAATTCAAATATTAAAAAATGTTGATATTTTTCGGGATATTTTTCGAAATTGAAAATACAGAATGACGTGAATATGCTGTGGAAATCTTTTAAGCAGAATAAAGGATCATTCCCTGCTAATGTAGAGAAAAAGGTGACAAAGCTTTTACAAACCAAAACAAAGAAAGATGCATCTCTGCTTCGTTTTTTTATTCAGCAGGTATGGCCCGTGTAGAAATAGCCCGGTTTGACCCGACCAGAAGAAGGTTTCTGGCCAGAATCTAACCGGGTCAAACCGGGTTACTATTTTGTCAAATTGCCCGGCCGGGATCCGACCGAGTTCTCACCGGGACCCAGTCGGGCCACAAAATGGTGCATAATAGAAGTACCATAACCTTAAAAACATCTTAAGAAATATCAACAAACAACTGCCGTAAGTGGGTCGTTTGTAAATATCTCACAGGCGAAAGACCAATTTTTCGTGTTTTAGGTTTTTTTTTTATCAATTATGAAAGAAAAATTAAACTAATTTTAATTATAACAATTCGGCGACTTACGGACTCTTTAATGCTAAAAACGCAGTAAAACGTCGGTGGAAGCCAGACTATCCGTTAAGAACTTTGTTAAATTTCACAAAATTGTATCCATATTTCTGGAGCAAACGGATTATTTATAAAGGTAAGTGAATTATTTTGTTAATAAGTAAGCATTATTAATATTCTTCAACGTTAATGTCAAATCAATATTCTAAACCGGTTTTATAGGTTAGGATGTCACGTGAAACCCCTGAAATTTATTTTATCTCTTGTAAAAAAACCTATGCAAACTAAGTTACGCT
>NC_046663.1:5761248-5785519 GCF_010883055.1 Belonocnema kinseyi | reverse complement strand
TGAATGCAGTTCTTAAATTGAAATTCCAACATCTTTTTACAGGTGGAAATAAGTGCTGACAAAGATTTTTATCTCTACCAGTTGGTAGAATATGTTCGCTGTCGTAAAAAGGCCCTAGTAAAATGCGATCGAGTAGCCCAGTCAAAAACCTATCGGATTCCGACCAGGTTACCCTATTTGTATCCGGAATCCGATCGGGTAACGCGGCCGGGATCCGACCAGCGCAGCGTGACGAAACCAACCAGAATCCGACCGGGCAGCCTGACCAGATTCCGGATACAAGCAGGGCAACCCTGCCGGAATCCGGCCAGAATCCGGGCATAATTTCTACACGGGGGTTTGTTTTTGCATATTTTAAAATAAAATTCCGGTATGAAAAAGCTTTCATTAAAAGAAATTGAAAATTTGTAATGTCTTATAATCTTTCTTAAAATGTAAGCTGAAAAAATTTGCATTTTAAAAGCCTTTCACTTTATAATTATTGGAAAAATTAAAGTAAAAACTCTCAAAAAGTGGAAAGTTAAAAGGACTTACAAATTTCTCCTAAAATCAAACACACATTGTGTGTAAATGATTTTTCGGAAATATCATTCTTTGATACAATTATTTTTAAAAAATTGATTAGAAATTTTAACGTAGAAATAATTTTTGACAGCCTTTTGACATTAATACATCTCGAAATTATTATCATTTGATAAAAAAAATTAATTTTTTTTCTTCTAATTTTTGACACAAAAAAATGTCTGCCGTACAATATTGCCACCTTCGATTTTTATTCTCGCAGAATATAATAATTATTTTTAAATTAACCTGTTTTTTTCTTATTTAGCATCCCCATATCTCTGGAGTAATCTTTTATTATTGAAAAAAAAAGAAAATTAAATTTTATACGCTCTCCAAATCCGATTTTGAAAAACCACGAAATTTTGATATCAAAATTCTAGGTAGATTTTTTCAGGATTGGCTAACTTTTTCACATCAAACTTTATTTACCCGTATTCAAAAACTTAATATCTCAGAAGCATATTTTCATTTCTTATTCCAATTCAGAATACATTTTTTTATCAATATCCGAAGAGGAGTGTGCTATAATATGCATAATGTTTACAGAATGCTTTATTTCGCACTTTTAAAAAGTTTCCATTTTGTTGGCAAAATTTAATTATTTACTGCCACCTTTCATTTCTTTACGATCCTCTGGGTGCATAACATTTTTTTAAAATAAATGTTAATGCAAGCGTTTTTATAGTACAGAGATTTTTACATAATATTAGTATTGTAAGGTAGAAATTCCTCATTTTAATATAATATATAAATCTTCAAATATTTGCAATATACATGTTATTGGGTTAAAATTGTACTTATTTATCGTAATATCTTGGCTTTTTACCAGTTTATTTTTGTAAGGCCGTCGCGTGATAATTTTCACACCTCTAGTAATCCGTCTACTTCTCATGGTGATGAAGCTAGCGTTGAGCCTGCACTGTCATTGCTGACAACTTCAGCGACAATCCCTTTAAATGTTTACATGCCTACACCTACCCAAGTTGACAGTCCTATGAGACGTAACAGTAGTAATTGATTACTTAAAAAAAATCATTGCTATCAGTCAATTTGGAACTAACGACGGCCGTATGTATTGTTCCTTTTCAGAAGCTAAGCTTGGTAGGTTTGCACGAATTGTGACGAGCAGTGACGAGGAGACCGATGCAGATCCCGTATTGATGAGTGCCAGTAACAACCTGCCAGTACGCCACTCCTTCTCAAGATCTCTTTAAACCAAAGATAAATTTATTGGAGAAGCAGCTCATCGCAGAAATTGAATGTCATGACTCTGGCCTCTGTAGGCCTGACATTCAGAAAAAAATGAACGAAATGAAGAAAGATCTAGAGATCAATAAAAAAGAGTTTGGCAGCGAAGGTAGCCCAAGCAAAGCGCCACAAAAAATACAGACATGAGAGACGAGAAACCTTCGAAGTTCTCAGAATAGAAAATCCGGATCTAGCAAAGACACTGCACGTAAGCTGAAGAGTTACTTTCTGACCATTGGTCAATTTTAATATTTACTGTTTATATTTTAATGAATAGATTTTTTAACGTTCTATCAGCGACTTTAATCCTCTATTTTAGATACGAATAGATCAAGGACGACCCCGAGTTGAGGAGGATCAACCAGAGCTGCTGAAGGCGATCGTCGATATCACAATGTTTGGTGGAGCTGCTGAAGATCGGCGACGCTCCGAGTTAATACGGAGTTGCAAAACTTTGCATGACCTATACATTGAGTTCCAAGCGCAAGGTTTTAAGATATCACAGATTGGTATTTACCTTCTTCTTCTTTCTAGAAACTTTACCACGATTGGGGGTAAAAGGCTTGCCAGCACGGTACTAGTAAAGCTCTGACGGGCTCAAGCTGACGCAAGGAAGGAACACTGTGTCGGCAAATTTTGTACAGCTTCCATAAATTAATTGTTGCATCCCTTTAATACGAGCATCAGAATGAGTTAATCTCTTAAGATATTTTCTGACCTCTTAACTAAAATCTCATCTATTTATACAGGTCTATGAAGAAATTAATAACAATTCTGGGCCCTAGTCAGGTGGTCGTCATCTCTCAAGATAACAAAAGCATAGGGCCTATCAGTCTCACTGCTGCAAACAAGCAGGCGCCTATGTTGATTCACCTGGATTATAAAGTAACGTTGCCCGACCATGACTGGGTAGTAGCAGCAGACCATAAGCTCATTCCCAGAGTTTTTGCAGGAATCAAAATCGAGAATGGCAAGATAGGCGACTTGAAGACAGTTTTCTATTGAGGCCCCACCTACGTTGCCATTCGCAGCGCCAAGCATTACTCTAGCACTGCGGCATCGCATGCTTTTGATTTCGAAAGGCTCCTAGGTCCGGAATCTTTCAGGGATTTGTTCTACGGTATACATTCAAACAGTCGCAATGCAAAATACTATCACTCAGAAATTTTTTATTTTATTTACAGTAATCTATTATTATTCTGCAGGTGAAAATGAAAATGAAGTAAAACTAGTAGTTTTAATTATGTCGGATGGTGGACCGGATGAAAATCCGCACTTCCAGAAAGAAATTGCTCATGGAATAGATCACTTTAGGACCTATAACCAGAGTGCATTTCTTAAAAACGAGATGCCGTATCGCCTGAATGGTACAATTTGCATGACCAGGAGAGTCAGTATATTCTTCATGTATGGCCTAACTTACCGGTGCCACAAAATATTTCTTTTTAATAATTCTGTATTTTAATTTATATAATTACATAATTGAATTGGAATTTTTGTATACCCCTTATCTTTTATGGTTCCAGATCATCAAGTGTGCTGATAGAGACTGCTGCGGAGACTGGAGGAGCAATTTGAAGGATATTCATCCCATAAGCAATGGTTTTCTTCCACCACCCTTCCCGTTATGCAGGACAAACAAGGGTCTGCTTATGATTCCGACACCAGAAGAAACTGAGGAAAAGGACAGCTTCCTTGACATTTTCCTAAGGCAATCTACTGGATTGAAACCAGTTTCAAAAACGGGTTTACCAGTGCCCAATGATTTTTACTGCCCCTCAGTACAGGATAAAATTGTTGGTGAGTCGTGTGTATCTAATAAGTAATAAATTTCACCCACTAAAGACATATTTTTTATGCTGCAGATATTTCATACTTCTACGGAAATTTGATGGTTTTCTTTCATTCTCAGGAAGGACCTGTGATTCGTGTAGCGCTTATTGTGCCTTATTGTCTAATTTTCGAAATAAATAATAGTAAAATTTCCGCTTACCACTCTACAATGCAGGATGACTAGGCTATAAGGAATAATAAAATTTTAAAACCAGAAATGCGTGCACAGAAAATCATTGCATGGTATAGCCAAAGGTGATTTAAAAATAAAAACAAAATTGTAATCGCAAAGAGAGAAGCAGAGTTACTGTGCGAGCTTGACATGCTAGAACCAGTAATAGAGTGGGCGAATGTAGATGACATAGAAACTGAACAACTCGTTTCTTTACCTGATTTTGACGACAATGCTGGGAAAATGTATTCCCTGTCATCAGTAACTTTCATGAGTGGCTAGTGTCCCCATTTTTTGGTTCAGATTGTTAAAAAAGAATAAAAATTAGGTTAACCTCATAATTTTTTGTTTTATTTTCATTTGACAAGGAATAGAAAAAAAACCACGTAGCACCCTAGGGGAGGGTGCTACGAAGGGGTTAAAAAGTGATAAAACTTGGGCCACGTGGTTTATGGAAGCCCCCTTAAGAACGAATTTCCAACTAAAATGATAAAACTTCAAATAGGGAAATTAATTTTGACCAAACAGTAAAGTTAAAAAAAAAATTAACAAAGACATAAGATTTTTTAAAAAAATTATACAGATTTTTTGCCATAAAGTACATCTTTTAACTAAATAATGAATTTTCAACTAACGTGAGAAATCTTTATTTGAATTCTTAACTTTCTATATTCATATTTTTGAAAGAAAACAATCAATTTATTAATAATTTAATAATTAATTTATTTAATGAAAATTTTGACCACTCAAATAAAGTTTTTTAGAATTAATACTGTTGCTTTAAACATTATCTTTAAATTGAAAATTCAATTAATTATTTTTATTGTTCCTAGAACCAGAAGAGTTGGTTGAAAATTTTGAATTTTTGATTTCCGAAGAAAATTCAAAAAGTTCTTATGATAATCTTGTAGAGCTTTTAAAAATAAACATTTTAAAAAAATTTTTAATTTGCGTGGGGGGGGGGGGTGAGTCAAATTATACGCAAATCTAATAGATTCTCTAAATGTCATATTGACCTTACGTTTATTTTTGTAGTGAGAAACAGTTGTCCAATTTTAATCTGTTCGAATTAAATATTATTTAAATTCTCAACTTTCCCAATTTATATTATTGTATTTTAAACATTTTTAAGTATAAATGAAACAATTGAAAGTTGTTTAAGTTTTAACGGCTACATTTTTTCAAATTCTAATCTGAAAATATTTATTCTTTGGTGTTTAAAAATTGTCCTATCTTCGAATTTTTAAATTGAAATCATTCGATTTAGAGAGTATTTAATTGAAAACAAAATTTTTTCATTTGTAATACAAAATTGTTAAATTTTAACTATTCGTGTCTGAAATTGTCTAATTTTTGAAATAAATAATAGTAAAAATTCCGCTTAGCACTCTACAATGCAGAATGACTAGGCTATATGGAATAATACAATTTCAAAAACAAGGTTATTTTCGAATACAATAAATTCAACATTTTAACATAAAATTAATTTTTAATAAATTAAAAATATCTCTATAATTCAAGGTAATCAATCCTTGACACGGAGTTAAAAAATAGAAAAAGCTTTAAATAATTACACGAAAAAAAGATTGAAACATACACAAATTCAATCTAATTAAATTTTAAATAAAAAAAAATAAAAGTAAGAAAGAAAAACCACTTAAAGAAATTTTTTTGCTGGCCATCTATTATGAAAATTAAAATAATCAGAATGTTAGTTATTTAAATGGAATTAGTTTCCTTTTGACTTAACAAAAATTAAACGCTTTTCATGACATGTAAATACGAATATACATGTGAGAAAATTGTTTACAAATATAATTTTGTAAATAAAAAAAATATTTATTGAAATATTCAATATTTTATTTTATACTTTTTGACGATTTGTTATCTAGTATGTAACTACACTTATTAATTTTTTTGAATAATCTTTTTAAATCCATTATTTATATTATTTGTTAAAAATTTGTTTTCTCGTTGTCATTTTGCATCTTCTTGGAGGACAATTAATTTTGTTTTTGTTTAAAATGCATATCTCTTGAATTAGAATTTTATTTCTTTGTTTTAAAATTCAACTATTTTTTATGAACTCAATGTTTTTTGTTGCAAAATCTTATTTTTTTGTGAAGTGTTTTATCTGCTTCTAAAATAATTCCTCTTGTTGGCTGTCAATTCGTTTAAAATTCAAATATAAATACTTAATTCTTGGATTAAAATTTATGCAGTTGGTTAATAATTCATGACTTTTGGTAGCAAATTAATCTTTTTCTTAAGAAAATCTTATTTTATAATTGCAAATTAATTTTTTTGGTTGAAAATGTAACTTGTTTGAAAAAAGCCCATGTATTATGGTAATTTCCACGTTTTTTGTAGCAAGTTAATATTGTTATTTGAACATTTATCTTTTTCGTTGAAGATTTAATTTCTTGTTTAAAATGTAAGTATTTTGTTTAGAATTCGGTATTCTTATGTAAAAATAACTGTGTAACTAATACAAATTTAAGTATTCAATTTTGTTGTCGAAAAATCATATTTTTTATAAACATTAAACTTTTTAGAATACATTGTTGTATTAAATATTTATCTTTTCTTATAAAATATTAATCAAATTTTGAAGTAATAAAAGAAAGGTATGAAAAAGTCATGTGCAGACTATAATTTAATTTTAATAATTATAAAACTTTTATGGTCATATCTTAGTTTACGATTTTAGATTTGAAATAGGACAATCTAAGATGGAAATTGTATTGATTGAGGAACTGAAGAAAAATCTTACTTATTTAAATAGAAGCAGTTTTGCAATAAAAACCCATCTTTAATTTTTTGTTTACAAAGTACCGTGAACTTCTTGTATTTTCGAATCATCTTGCAAAGAAGAAATTCAAAACTTATTTACGGAAATAATGGAATTTCGTCACGCAATAATGATTTCTACTTCTAAATATTTAACAACGATTTTTTTATTATTCTCACTAATCTTAGAAAAATATATTTTATTCATAAATTATGATAATACAAACACATATAGTAGAAATACAAATAATGCACAAATTTGGTTTATCAAAGACGCGAAAATATTGTATACTTATAATAGTTTTTAAATAAATTTTACGATAATTTATTTAATTCAATAATTACATCTATTGAACTGAAAGTGGAATTCTTGAATTTAAAAACTTCTAAGACTGAAGTTTAAAAGTTTTCTAATTCAAAAATGGTGTTTTACTCAATAATTTACATGTGCAAAATGGAAGCTATTAACAATTTTTAACTGAAAAATTTAAAATTAAATGCAGTTAAACTGCAAAATCAATGCTCTAAATTAATAGATCAATCAATACATTACAGACTTATCAAAATTATATAACGTTAAGTATGTTGAACCAGAAACATTAAAATTAGATCGAAAATTTTTTTTTATAAACTTATTTTTTTTCAATTAAAATAAATGTATTCTTATTTTAAATAGTTTAAAAATCTTTGAAATGCCTCAAAATTTTATTTCTGAATTTTAAAACATTTACATGTTGTTTGAAACTTTTTAAAATTTTTGATTATTTAAAATTTTTCAGAACTTCCAAAAATCTTTTAAAATTACTTGAACTCTTTCTACAATTTTCTTTAAATCCTGCAAAATTGAAAAAATTGTCTTAAAATCCTCCAAATTAATTTTCAAAAATGTTGTAAATCTTTTTTAATATTTTCTTTAAATTAATTTTTCTAAATAAAAAATAATTTTCAATTTGGATACAAAATGTCTCTTATTCTTCTGAAGCCATTCAAAATACTTAAAAAGCTTCTAATTTTTTTGTTCTACATCTGCCAAAATCTATATTTGGTTTTAAATTAGGCTGTGCACTAATTGCACGGAAATTTGCGTAAGAATAGGCGGATTTTGTCGGTACACGTATGTGGCGTTAGTATATAAAATGCTGGTAAGGGCCTGAGGGCGCTTCTTTCCTTTTCCTGGTCAGTTGATGATAGTAGGGATGGGTAATGTTCGGCGAAAACCGGTTCTCGGTTCTTCGGTTCTATTATTCCCCCACTCCACAAAATGCTTGCGTTTATTAAAAATTTTACTATACTATACTATACTATACTATACAATACTACACTACACTGCACCGCACCACACCACACCACACCACACTACACTATACTACACTATACTATACATTTTCAGTAAACATAGAAGGTAAAATACCTTTGTGACAGGGTAAATTTCATTGACCTGTCACTTTTAAAAGGGGATTCAATTTCATGATTGGCGAACAACATTACCAGGGCCAAGAACGGAAGTCTCGACCACAGGGTACTCATCAAAGATTGTTAATTGTTTATTTATACATTCCGAATGTTTGTTGCATGGCTTATCCACCGCCTTCAAATCTGCGAGAACGATAACAACGATATGGTCTGAGCCCAGTTTGGGCCAATCAAAACTCTCGCAATACGTCGCCATCTTGGCAACACTCTAAACATTATACCAGGGAGTTGTCGCACAATCTAACGCTACCCTGATCCTTCTACGTCACATTGGTCACATTGGCACGGACAATGTGAACAATTTACAGCCGATGATCGGAAACTTGGCAAGTGGGGTCTCATCGGTTTTCGGATGGAAAATCATTTGGACGTCAACATCAAGACTCGACTACGCAACGAGCGACCACTGAAAGGTTATAATATGTAAAATCGGTAACTCTGCTTACGCCGTAAGTTTAAGGAACTTGTAAAAATGCGCATGCGCGCCCTCTGTGATCGAAACTAGTTAATAGGCTATTTATACTTCTATATTAGAGTGAGGGATCCACGTTCAGGCCACGATTATACTAACATTTACGTCGTCAAAATAGTAGTAGATTAATGGAAATTATAGTTTTGGTCGAGTCCAGTCCCTCCAGGTGGCGCGCGGCCGAGTGAGGCTCCGGGAGGTTCAGGTCAAGTTTAGGTTATTCACGTGCTAGCGGTAAATAACATATATTTAGCCTGCCGCACATTCGCGCGAAATCGAGGCAGATCGGGACAAGGATGACCTACCATCAGATAGATTACTGCCCTGGGCGGTCAGTACTAGCCCGGTGACCTTAACCGTGGAAACTGTCGTCACGGTCACCAGTACTACCACCTCAGCTACAAGTGTGGCAAATTCGTCGAACCCCTCGCAGATCTCGGTAACAACGCAGTCATCTGTTACGGTTCTGACACCCCGTGAAAGCGTCACGACTCTTCAAGGTCGTCCTAACCCCGGAAATGTTGGACTTTCGTTTAATAACGCTAATTTTCACGGATTGTCGGGCCCATTCTCGCTGGCGCATCGGTCCTCCATCCCAATCGAAAACGATTTCCTAATTCCGGACGCTTTTAGGTTTCCCGAGAATACCCGTAGAAGCATGCTAAACTTGACAAGCATTCCCAGCACCATCCATGCAGATGACTCCCGACGGAGTAGTTTACACCTAACGGAGGCAGCTCAAATGGGTTCACTACATCTGCCTAGTGATCCCCAAGACACCCCTGTGGGAAATAATCGCCGGAAAACTCTAAATCTCCCAAGCGTGACAAGGAATAGCTCTTTAAATATTACTAGAGTCCCTCATAGCACCTTAAACGACCGTACGACCCAGTCTAACCTAAATTCACTACATCGTCCAGGTGTCTCGGTCACACAGTCGGAGCAGCGTCGAGTCCGAACCGGTACTATTCCGAGGTTCACACCCCAACGGAATATCCTTACAGAAACGATTAGGATTGAGGATTCTACGGACTCGAAGATTTTTGTGGGACACGTTGGCGGGAGGGCGGGTCCACTTTCCGGTAGGTTTATTCCTCGTGAATAAACATACGAAACACGTGATTCCCCTCTATATCATCGGGGGAACCATCCGAACACTGGTCACCGCGATTCGTTGGGTCTAAGACTTCCGAGTGAGCGTAATTTAGAACTCGACAACGAATTTAACCGCGAAAGCGCCACCAATGAGCGACCGGTTCGCGCCACTCGGTCACGTCGACGCTTAGATAACTCTAGAGACCTTGGGAAAATCGTGCTCAATTGGAAGATAAATTTTAACGGGAGTGGTAGAACTAGCGCCGAAGATTTCGTAACACGAGTCGAGGACCGAGCTAGACTGACAAAGGTCTCCGACGAGGAACTTTTGCTCGCCATGCCGGTATTATTAGAAGGTATCGCATTTAAATGGTTCAAAAACCACGAATTAAAGTTTGCAAATTGGGCTCAATTTAAAAAGGCGTTTAGGCACAGATTTGGCGACGACGATTTTGAGAGGCGCGTTAGGGAACAGATTTACTCTAGGACCCAGGGCAAGAACGAGCGTATAGACGATTATCTGAAGAACCTAGAAGGTCTTATCAATTTGCTCGAAAATGAGATGTCGACGGTAGAGCAGTTGGATTGGGCTCATAGAGGGCTCAGGCCTAAATTTCACAGGGTAATTAGTCGCTCTCTTTACCGCACCTTTGATGAACTTTCGCGGCTCGGTAGAGGTTGGGAGAAGGAGTGGACAGCCAATAAAGAATATAAACCACCCCCTAATTCCGAGAGTTCGTTTTCGCAGGAGTTCGCGTATCGTGATTTAATGGCCCAGAAACCCTTGAAGAATAGCTCCTCGTCCATTACAGAAGATAATTCGGTGTCGTCCGTTAAAACAACGGAAAATATTCCGGCGGCTAACAGTAAGCCTCCCAACGGCAACGGTAATGGTAGGGGAAGAGACAGTAGGAGGGGCGGAAGCGGCGGTAACGGTACGGGAAGTGGAGGTCAAATTAATAACGATCAGTCGGGTGGGGAGCAGCCGAGCTCGACTACGCTCGCTGCTTCCACCTGACAAGCTAATTCGCGAGATAATAATTCTGGCGCTTCTGGCGAGGTCACCTATGTCAGATGTAGACAGGTAGGACATTATCAAAAGGGCTGCGCACAGCCACGTAAAATAGCGTGTTACCCATGTAAGAGAGAGGGCTTTACCCTTAAGACATGCCCGGATTTCTCAGGGAACGCAGCGGGAAGCAGTAGGATCGGTCCCTACTGCCTCTCAACTCAAAGAGACCGTCAGCAACGCGTCAGACGTCTCTAGACCTACAGGAACTTCCGTATTGGCCTTGAATGATTTAGACGAGTGTAAGGGTGTTTGTGTGCCACCGAACGATTTTGATGTTGGAACTGTGTCTTCTGGTAAGGCTCCAATCTCTTTTTTGGCTGAGGCTCTTGTGCACGGGGAGGATGGTGGTTCATCGCGTCCTGTTGGTACCCTTTCTGATTTTAAACAGGAGGCGGCGAACGACACCATTTTGATTACTGTAGATCCCTGCTCAGGAGATTCATCCTCATCACTTCCGGGTCGTGTCCTTATAGATTTTAAACAGGAATGTAAGGGGCTAGATTTTGAGGAAATTAGGGTCGTGGAGGAGGGTGGTTCGCCGCGTTCTGTGTGTACCTTTTCTGATTTAAGACTGAAAGCGGCGAAGGGCACCATTTTGTTCAATGAAGACCCTGCCTTAGGAGATAAAATATCCTCAACTCCGGGGCGTGTTGTTTCAGATTTGCAGCCGGAACGCGATAAATTAATTCTAGACGAGTTTGAGATCGCTGAATGGGGTATACAAAAATTTTCCGATCCTGGCCAGATCGCCGGGGTACTACAAACCGAGTTGGTACGCGGTAGAGTGCACCTTAACATCTCTATCGATTCTTTCTGGGTCGACGGACTGTATGACCCAGGTTCGACTAGGATACTTATTCGCGGAGATTTAGTTTCGAGGATATTGGAAACCCTGGGGAAAGAGTTAGACAGCTCACGTAAATCTACGATGATTTTCGCAAACGGTTCCAAAGACGAGATCTTAGGTGTGGTCGAGCTGGCCTTGACTATCGACGGGATTACTGAGGTATGCGCAGTCAGGGTAGCAACCAATTTGGATACCGAGCTTGACTTAGGTTTAGACGCGCAATCAGATTTTTATATGGTGTTTGCGACGCGTTCTAAAGAGATTTGGATGCGGAATAAGGACGGTCGGGTTTACTCACTCGAAACATGGTTAACCGCGGAAGAAAACTGTGGTGGTATTCTGGACTTATCGAGCGAAGAAGACAGGGAACTACATGAATTAATTAAAAGCAAAATAGTTACTAAGAAGAAGGGCCAGCTTAATGCTACTCACTTGGTAAAGCACTACATAGACGTGCAGGGCCATCCACCTATCAGGGAAAGGTATAGAGTAATGTCCCCAAAGGTAGAGGAAGCCATGTACGCAAAGGTCGATAGGATGCTTGCCCAAGGGGTGATTAAAGAGTCCTCAAGTGAGTGGTCAGCTCTTAGAGTAATGGCCAAGAAGGGTGACGGGGGTTACCGGCTTTGTTAGATTTTAGGAGGCTTAACGCCATCTCTAAGAGAGACATATAGATAGATATATAGAGAGATATATGTCGGAAATACTAAGGCAGCTTCGCACAGCTAGATTAATTTTCACGATCGATCTTAGTGCAGCCTTTTTAATCAGATCCCGTTGGATGAGTCTTGTCAGGAGTTTACGGTATTTGTGGTACCGGGCAGGGGGCTCTTTCAATTCGCTCGTATGCCTTTCGGACTGACAGGCGCTCCGCCGACCTTTCAGAGGCTTATGGATAAGATTATTACACCCGAGATGAGACCTAATGCCTTCTCCTACCTGGACGACATCATTGTAGTCACGGAGACCTTCGAAGAGCATCTCCCTTGGTTGGAGAAAGTTCTCGACAGGATTTTTGAGGCTGGCCTGACTATCAATCCCGATAAGAGCGATTTCCGTTGTGCCGATGTACGTTATTTGGGCTTTATAGTCAACAAACAAGGATTAAGGTCAGACTCAGATAAGATAGCTCACATCCTCACTTACCCAGCTCCCCGTACGATTAAACAGCTCTGCAGGTTTTTGGGGTTACTATCATGGTATAGGCGGTTCATTCCTGAGTTTACTGAAACGGCGGAACCCTTGACCAGGCTACTTAAGTTAAATGTGAAGTGACATTGGGGGCAGGAACAGCAGGATCCATTTGACT
This sequence comes from Belonocnema kinseyi, assembly GCF_010883055.1. Lineage (NCBI taxonomy): Eukaryota > Metazoa > Arthropoda > Insecta > Hymenoptera > Cynipidae > Belonocnema > Belonocnema kinseyi. The sequence continues at coordinate 5,772,647 of NC_046663.1, read as the reverse complement.
GGCTTAAAGAAGCACTGACCTCTGCACCCAATCTCGCTTATTCTTTGTTCGGAGATATAGAGGAGAACCCCTTTCACCTGCAGACAGACGCTAGTGCCACTGGTCTAAGCATGATGCTGACTCAAGTGCTGGATGACCAGGAAAAGGTGATTGCATTCGCGAGTCGCACTCTGTCCGCAGCCGAACGCAACTATTCAGTAACCGAGCGTGAGTGTCTCGCAGTCGTGTTCGGGAAGATGGTCCCTTGAACTCCTTGAATACGACTTCGAAATTATTCACCGCAAGGGGGCTTTACATCATGTACCGGACGCGTTGTCCAGGATGTCAGAGCAGGACCCTCTACCGGTTTCGTCAGTAACTGAGCCGGAAGACTTCAAATTCGAGGATTCGACTAAGCCTTGGTGTAAAAAGCGGCTACAGCTGGTAGTGGAGCGACCTGTGATATTTTCCGATTGGAAAATCGAAGATGGTAGGTTATATCGGCCTAGGCCGAACGAAATCACCGATCAATTGATTTCGGATCTGGAGGCCTAGAAGCTGGTTGTTCCAGAAGAGTTCAGAACCAGGGAGATTGAGGAAGCACATTCCGAGCCTTAATCGGAACACTTGGGTAGGGATAAGATTTACGCGCGTGTGGCCATCCGATATTACTGGCCTGGGTTGTACTCGGACGTCGCACATTTTGTTCAAAAATGTAACCCTTGCCAGAGGTGTAAGGTGGAAACAGGCTCGCCCAACCGGCATGATGGGTCAGCGCGTCGTCGAGCAACCCTGGACAGTTATAACTGCGGACATCATGGGTCCTTTTCCCCGTAGCACTTCCGGTTATAGGTATATCCTGATTTTCCAAGACCTTTTCACCAAGTGGGTCTCAGGACTACGACTGGTCCCACTGTTAGGAAGGCCTTTGAGGATTTTGTTGTGTCACGATAGGGTACCCCGGAAGTCTTGTCCACTGACAATGGCACTGAGTTCGCCAACAAGCTCTTAAAAAACATGTGCAAGACCATCGGAATAATCCACACGACGAATCCGGTTTACCACCCAAATGCAAATCCTGCTAAACGCGTAAACCGGGTGATAAAAACAATGATTGAAGCCTTCCTCCATAAAAATCATAAGGAATGGGACGCACATTAGCCAGAATTCCGCTACGCGTACAACACCGCTTCTCACGGTATACTTAAAGTCTCACCAGCCTTCCTGAATTTTAGGCGTAACCTACCGCGGAAGAGAAATACACGGGAAAGGAGCATATAAAGCATCTTAAACCTTATGTTCGAGGCGGATAGAAAGTGACTAGGGATGAGTAAGTAAGTATAGGTACAGGACCTTTTTTCATTATTTTTAGAATACTGACCTCAAGAAAGCGGTAGCAGCTGAAGATGCCGGGGTGAGGTTCCTTCGCGAATTCAAAAGGAACTGGGATGAAGAATGCGGACTCACCCCGGCTCCGACAGCTGGAACTTCGAGCGGAGAACCGACAACAGAACCGTCGATGAAGGCGGCCAGCGAACAAGTCAGCGACACCCTCATGCCCACTTCTAGCCCTAGGGAAAGCCGCAGGGATCGGGAAGAGATAATGTGGAAGCGTAGGGAGGGGTTTTGGAACCCCTCGCCCCCTCATCCACCACCAAGCAATAAAGAGATGTTGGACGAGGTGAGTTGAATGAGGGCGCTGGGGGACCTGAAATTGACGCGACAGGATTGGCTGAGGATGGGCGCCCCGAAGCCGAGGGCATATCGATGGCCCAACCACAAAAACTGCTGGGCTTGCGGCCCGGCGGGCTATCTTAGGGGACAGTGTCCTGACCCGGTCGGGGCGGGAGTACTTTGTTTTGGGTGCGGGGAGCCCGGATGTAGGAAGTCTAGGTTTCCTAACTGCGGGCCCCTCTACGCGTCCGATGAAGTGCTCCTAGGGGAGTGGAAGCGCCGGCCGGGCCATGAAGTTTTCAGGGAAGGGCCGGATTTGGTCGAGCAGCAAGTTCGGGCCCACCAAGCTGCCCATGCTAACGGCCTTGCCGCGACCAGGCGTTAGGGCCCACAGCGGCCCTTTCAAAAGATGAATATGCTTCTGTGTGCGAATTTTTGGCTGGTATATTTACGAGCTGATTGTTTGTTAATGTATTAATTAATTAATAGGATACTAAAGTGCATTTTAAACAGTAACTCCATCGATCAAAATCACCAAACATTTTTTTTTAAATTCTTTACGCTTTACGCTTCCTCTTCTTATTTTTCTTCCATTCTTACTTCAACTTATTCCGATCTATGGCTTCATTTATCTTATTTCTGCTTTTAATTTTGGTTTTAACTTATGCTACCGTTTTTCCTACTTTTATTATGATTTTCAGGTTCGGCTAAGGAACTTAGGATTCGCCTTATTATTTTTTTATGATTTGCTATGACCTATTTTAATTTCGCCTTATTTCTTCCTTTTCTTTATTTTTCTAACCGAGATTTGATGAGTGCACTTGGAGGGGTCGACCGAGGCTCTGATCATGTGGGTCGCCTGCCGAGTGGTAAAGAGGAAAACCTTGAGCTCCGATTTAAGTAGTGGGGAGTTGTGACAGGGTAAATTTCATTGACCTGTCACTTTTAAAAGGGTATTCAATCTCACGATTCGCGAGCAACATTACCAGGGCCAAGAATGGAAGTCTTGACCACAGGTTACCCATCAAAAATTGTTAATTGTTTATTTATACATTCCAAATGTTTGTTGCATGGCTTATCCACCGCCTTAAAATCTCCGAGAACGATAACAACGCCACGGACTTAAGGGATGAGCTGAATGTGGGCCTCAACTTCTCATCAAGGGTACGTTTTCACTCGGTGGAGAATTCACAGTTTTCCCTCAGCATCTTCTCGCCGAGGTTTGACGTCACTACTACAACTGCCAATCCATGGTATGGCCACCTAGAATCAATCCAGTAACTATATCACTACAGTTACCGGATATGGTCTAAGCCCAGTTCGGGCCAATAAAAACTCTCGCAGTACGCTACCCTGATACTTCTGCGTCGCATTGGTCACATTGGCACGGACAATGGGGAAAATTTACAACCAATGATCGGAAACTTGGCAAGTGGGGTCTCATCGGTCTTCGGATGGAAAATCGTTTGGACGTCAACATCGAGACTCGACTATGCAACGAGCGACCACCGAGGGGTTATAATATGTCAAAATAGTAGTAAATTGATGGAAATTATAGTTTTGTTCTAGTCCAGTCCCTCCAGGTGGCGCGCGGCCGAGTGAGGCTCCGGGAGATTCAGGTCAAGTTTAGGTTATCCACGTGCTAGCGGTAAATAACGTATATTTAGCCTTCCGCACATTCGCTTAGGTCATAGATTTTCGTGCATGTGCCTGTGATTTTGTAATTTCAAATTTTCCCTCCTATTGCTTAAACTTAGGAACTTTGACATATTTCAAGAATCACTTCACTTCCGAGACGTTTTGTTTTGGAAACTGGAGAAACTCACTTACTACTAATAGATATAGTGGATTGTTCTGTTATTTAACAATTTATTTAGAAAATAATTGTGAGATTGATTCTTAGATGGTAAGGATCAGTAATTCCGAGTCTCTCCGGTAGTGCGTTGCGGCTTGAGGTTCTGTGAACGCGCCCTGACGCGAGAAAACCGCTGAGTTGACGGTCTAGGCGCGTTGCGCAGGACATGTCACTCTCTTACTTTACTCTCTTACTTGGCCTTCGCCTGACACCATCGTTTTCGAAAATCTTACTCCGAATTTTTGAGGAATTGGATTCTTGTGGATTGATTTCTGGTTTTCTTTTCGTTGGCTTTGTACGCCATTGTTTGATGTTCAGGACGTTTGTATCACTGACACCAATAAAGGAAGGACTAAAAACTTTTAAAAAGAGTATTCAGGATGTCAAAGGTAATCCTTTCTTTTTTACTTGTCAGCTTTTCTTCGACCATCACGTTGCTAGTCCCCTCCTAAGTGTGCCTCTTTATTTCAGTTCCGCATGATCGAGTCAGTGCCGTTTTGGGGATTTTGCGTGGGATTTCATTATATTTTCGTGATCGAAGATGTCGGGATTTCGTGTCACCAGCCACGTGGCCGCAGTAAAGGTCGTATTTTAGACACGTGGATTAATTAGTTTAATAATATAAGAGGAAAATATGCCGTTGTGGTCTAAAGAACTGCCCCTGTGATCGTCTAGAGTCTTCCGTGATTATCTATAATCTCTTCTGTAATTTCCTAAAGCATTTCCAGTGATTTTCCTGAGCCTTTTCAGATATTTTCATGAGTTTTACCTTTCTCAGGTCATTCGCTTCCCTAGTTTTTTCTCATTTACTTATAAATATGGCCGGGCCATATTAAATCTAACGACTACATATCATGAATTTCTTTCGCTAAAAATTTTGCATTTTAGGCGATTTTAGGGGCTTGGCTGTCGCCCAAAATATTAACGAATGTATACGTATATGAACATGTGCATGCATATACATATACGTATATACATGCCATTTAACTGATCTGCCATTTTTGAGGCAGTTTTCGTAGAATTAGCAGTATTAGCAGAATATAGTCCACTATTTCTCCTTCAGGGCATTTTTCACTTAATCAAACAATTCCCATTTGTTTATATTTTGCCCTTTTTTCAAAAGAATTTTCATACTCGATAATAATAGTTATAATAATAATGATTTGATAATCGTTATTTTCATAACATTATTATCTTTATAATAATAATTATAATCAGAAAATTTATATTCACTTATTATTGATATCCACGTAGATCTAAACCCAAAATCGTTTCCCCAACCATAATTCAAAAAAGGTTTGCTCCTAATTATTATAAAATTTGAATTTTCATCTAACAATTTAATGTTTCATTTTTAAATTTACAGTTTTTTTAAAATTATAGCAATTATACATCGCGAGTCATACGCTATTCGGGCGAGCATGCATCAGATTACGCATGCATTGGATTTGGATTAACTCTACAGACACAAACAGGGTGGACACGCTGGGGCTTACACACATAGCGAGTTGAACGCTACCCGAATTGCACAGCAGCAGGGGAGAGGCCATTAGACAGGCGTATTTTTATATTTCGCACCTTTAAAGCTTCATTCGGATCGGCCATTCGGTCAAGTCCATGCATCTTCGAAACAAGTTTATGATAGTTTCCATGGTTGCGTTCGAAACTTCAAACGGGTACTTCACGGAGTGAATGGTGCTTAATGCTTATTTTTACTGAATAAGAAAGGTATGTTATGAATAGATAGGATATGCTTCAAATAAAGTGAATGAAACATTACATGCGTAAACTTTAAATTGACATTGCATACATTAACTGACAGCGATTAGGGCAAACAGGTGAATCTGAACATAACCGTTTGAAGTTTCGAACGCAACCATGGAACCTTTCATAGACTTGATCTGATTATCGTTTGTATACCTCAAATGGCAAACGTTTTGCCACCAAACGAACTGGATTTCAGTAATCCGGCGGCGTGACTGACTTGGAAAAAATGGGTTTCTCGATAAGTGTCAGTATCAGGATTTAGTGATAAAGAAGACCGCGACAAAATCGATATGTTAATTTATGTGCTGACGAAAGCCTTTCAGATGTCCCTCGCCAATTTGATTCTCCCTTAAATATGTTGTAGTACTTGAAACACTAAGCGACACATATTCTTTTATATCTGCGGAAAAACACTTTAGGGGGGTGAAACAGCCCCTCAAAGATAGGGGTCTCAAATGTCGATTGTATAGTATTGCGTATAAAAACTAAATTTATTTCGATAAAAACTACTGGAAAAGTTTCCTCGGCATGAAAGAGGAATAACGTAATTTACTCAAATATATATATATTGAGGGGATGAACCACCCCTACATATTTTTAAAGTTGTGCTGAAAATTTTTTAATACAACGGAAAAAATTTTAAAAATATATATTTTGTAGTTGAGACAAAAATAAAGTTTACGTGTTTAGCCAAAATGAGTTTTCAAAAAATTAATGGTGGCAGCTACCCCCAAAACACTTTATCTTATTTCTATGATAATATATACTTTTTATACATGAAAAAAATTGGGAAATTTGTTTTATGACGATGGATGTAAAATAGAGTCCATCCAACATGAATAAATAAATTACACGAGGGTAAAACAGCCCCTAATTATGTATAAAATAGCAAAATGAGTCTAAAATTCAGCAAAAAAAAATCCGAAGAAAATACGCGTTGCATACAAAAAAGAGGATGAAGGTATTTAGCTACTTTTAAGAGATAAACAGCATTGAAGAGGGTATCTACCCTTAAAGAAGGATTTAGTCTTCAAACTTTGAACAATAGTGATACTCGTCATAAAATGTTTGATTAATTGTGATTTTTACACCATGAACATCGAATTACAGCAATATTATTACAACCTAATTCATCACAACGAGTTTTAAAAGAATCACCGAAACTGAAGTCTACCGGATTTTCAAATTTACATGTTTATTTCTTTGCAATATATCGGATTTTGTAACATGAATATTTAAAAACATTAGTATATCCCAGCGAGCTTAATTGATTATGCACCAAAGACTGAAGCTTAATAATATTATTCTTGATATGTAAATTGATATCGTAATTCATCGAAATAACAGAATCCGAAAAGTGAGGCACATCATTTTTCCAAACTCTAAACCCAAATACATCTAAAAGTTGAATTTTTTCTGTTGTTCCTGTTAAAATAATTTTAAAACATTCGGAAAATAAATATCCTACTACCAAATCTTAATGTGATCTTCAAATAAATAGAGCAATAATCATTGTTTTCATGCAATTTTTAATAGAAATAGATAATGTAATGTCATCTGAGGTAAGTTTCCCAGATTTCGATGCTTCTATATGAACATTTTCGTGCCTGAACAGATAGGCTTCTACAACTGGTATAAATTTTCCGCTCGGTTGTTTTAGAACTAGAAGTAGAGGTGAAAGAAGTTTCCCGTCAGCAGATGTTAGAGGTTGGATAGCGTAACTATGGGTAGTGGACGAAATAGACTGGACAACCCATTCCACCTTTTTTTCTTCTTCAACAGCTAAAGTTCTCCCGGAATTAATTTCCAATTGAAAGCGACTGTAATTCGAATTATAAACATTCTGTATTCCAAAATTCACTATCTCTTGCTTAACACTGGCTACAAATTCATCTGCCTTAGTTTTTAAGTGGTTGGCATTTTCCAATGTCTTTCTAGTAAAAAACCGGTTTACTTGCCTGAAAACAATTCTGTGTTTGCTTTTAAATTTAGCAATCCATGATCGAGAAGCGCGGAAGCGAAAATCTTCATGGCCAATTTCTTCTTGTGCTTGTAATCCCCACCTGCGTATGTCTTTATCATGAATAATTAGCCCGTTATCAACTGCTTTTTTGAAATTCTCTAAAGTAATGTCAGATATCCCAGCAACTTTTTTTCTATAAGTACCGCCTTTATGGACTGTATGTTCACTTCTTCAAAATTCGACTGCTCTTAATTTATAGTCGTATGATATTTCTTCCTCATCTTTAGTGCATCTTATCCATAGGTGAAAAAGGCGGATCAGGAATATGGTGTTGAACATACAATATGATCTTTGCATCTATATTTTTAAAAGGTTTTTGCAGATCTAAGGACTTTTCAATCATCATCGCCACCCTGTTAAATTCTACCATGGCATCCAACAAAAGTGCATCAAAATGTTCTTTCATTTCAATTTCTCTCATGTTTTTTGGAGTTTCTTTTATATTTAATATTTAGAATGTAGCAAGCAGTAAATTTATAACATTCAAAGGATTCACTATCATTTTCAAACCTATAGAAAGGTTGAAAAGTTTTGTTTAAAGAAAACATGGAATGATAAAATATTTTTAAAATATTTTTCTATGTAATAATGTGGATACAAATCTATGAACAAAAACTTCTATACATAGTCGAGCGGCCACTCCTTTGAACTGTTATTGTCAATTTTTGAAATTTAATCAATAAGTAGTTACAAAAAAATGTTGGAAAAGCAAAATGGCCCAAGGCAGGACACCTTCTCATATTCAGACTTTTCATGTATAATATCGAAACTGGAAAATTTACTGGTTACCTTACCATCACCATGTTTTTTTTTTTTTTGCAAGATGAAATTTATCACAGAATGCACAATAATACATCCTTGTACATTCTGTGTATAGAGCGATTGAAAAAATGTTAAAAATGTGTCCGGCTCGGACTTAATAGGTTCAATCTATGTGAAAACGACACAAGCTGCAATAAAACGTTTAATAATAATTTGTATTTTAATAGAATAAGAATTTTTTTATAATAAAAAAGACAATAAAAATAATTTTGTTTAATACTAATTCATATTCTGAATGGTAATAATATACATTCATTAAAATGATATACATTTTTCAAAGTAGATAAGAATAAAATTTAATGAAAAATAATAAACAAATATTAAATTAATCATTAAAAATAGGATTTGTATTTTATTTTGCAATATCTTAATAAACAGCCCTAGACCGGGGTATAGAAATAATTATAATATACATTTAATATAATAGAGTTGAACATAATGTAGAAAAGTTCGCATTTTCGATAAAATGAAGTGCACATTATGAGTACGCATCATTGAGCGCAAAGCGCGAGACAATTACGTTATCGAGCACGAAGAGCAAGACAAATATGTTATTGAGCGCGCAGCGCGAAAGCCAAACATTCGCGCGCCCTAGGCGCGTTCAAACTTGCGGGTGAAGCGAGCCGCGCACACAGCGAGCGACGCGAATGTGCTGGCACCGCGGGCAGATTAAAAAAAAAAAATTAATTTGAAAAGAATAATCAAAATAATTTTAAAAGATTTAAAAATTAAATTTTAAGAAATTGTAGGAAAAATTCAGAACCCAGCAAAGTGTAATGCCGAATAACTCGAATAAGTGTTTTTTAAAAGGAGTCTAGTTACCAAATGTTACTCGACTAATCTTTATTCAAAATGTTTATACATTTGGTACAGGTTTTGAATTAGAACTAACTCGCGCTGGACCAAAGCGCTACATAGATAGCCCAATTTAGTGAGTGGGAGAGGTCCAAAGAGATCAACCGTTACAAGACCCTTTTTAGACTAAGTTTAGTCTCCAAACTTTCAAAATTTTACTTTTCGAGTTTTAATAAGATTATTAGCTTCCTTATTGTCTGATAAAGGATAAAGTTCGATATTTCGTTAAAAACTCCTATCTTATACAATATAAAAAGTACGCCTGAAGCTGTAGTTGCATATCCTTAGTATTGTAACCATTCTAGTTCACTTTCTGTCCAAGATCTTAAACGTCTGTAAGTAGCTATGGTTTTTAATCTATTTTCTGTGTCGTCTAAACTTAAGCGAGCTTGTTTAAATTCATTATTATCTATTTGTTTCAGTAGCTGAATTAATTTTTTTTCTAATTTATTAAGGTCTTGTTCGTTGTATTCAAAATTGTACATTACATTAATCCAGTAATTCTGTTTTTCTTCTAGATGTTTTGGTAGATTTATTTGGCCATAATTATTATACAATTTGTAACTATTTCCTTTTATTTTTACGGGTTTTACTATTTCTATAGATGTTATGTTTCGTTCGCAACTTATCTCTGGGCTTAATGTATTCAGGGGAATTACAACGTATCTGTCAGATATTGGTATAAAAGTTTATTTGTGAAGCAAATACGGACACTGATTACAATTAAGTTCGTTATATCTTTTGAACAAGCTCGATTCACAAGTTTTACTTTTGGACAGTTTGAGATTAGGCTGATTTCTTTCAAAAATTACATAGCTGACTATAGTCTTACAGTGGCTAATAGTCTGTTTATCTGTTGGCACGTAGGAATCTCTACATTTAATGACTAGTTCGTGATCAGGATTGATGGATAGGTAAAGATTGCCTTTCTTTCCTGGAATAGAGAGATTCTTTTTAAGGATCCTATTCCGTTCTCTAGGACTAGTATGTCTAGGATATAAGTAAAGAGTCCCTCGATTATGGCTACCGAACGTGAGCTAATGTGGAGGATATGTTGGTAATTTTCTTCTTCGTTATCAATGTTACATCTGGTTCTGTGATGTTCATATTTTTCTAGACTGTTCCTTAGAACTTCGGGTGTTAAGATTGGAGGATGTGCTATTCCATGTTTTCCATCATTGATGGCATCTATGGCTGTATTATTGTCTTCATTCATTTCGTCGATCAAGAGAGTGGCCAGCATAAGTTTAGTATTGACAAAATTATCTTTTGTGTTATTATTCACAGATTCACTGAATTGCTGAGCCATTCCTAGTCCTTTTCCGATTTCTTTCGTTATTTTTTAATATTCCGTTTAGGAGGAATCTAGTATATAGTAAGTTTAAGGATTTTTGTATGGTTAGTTAAAACTAAAGCTAGATTTTTATTATCAGTGTACAATTTATTGAACTCAGTGTTAATTTCATGCAGCTCAGATTCGGAGAGAGATATAAATAAAGTTTTGGATATGTCGCCGATAAAATTAGCTAATCCTCTTTTGTGCCTTTGTTTTCCTAAAAGCTTATGCAGAATCGCGATTTTCGAAGTTGATCTATTGTATCTTCCTTTGATTAATTTTAATTCTTTCATGTCAAGTGTGATCTATCGCTTCTAACCCTTTTTCAGTCGTTGTTAAATTTATTCGTATCACCAATCTCCATTCTTCATGGAACAGGTGTACTTTATTTACTTCATCTAAGTAAATGTTTCACCTTAGTTCTTCTAATGAGTAGTTAGCGCCATCTTTAAAATAAGGCATACATTGATCTATGTGGATCCTAATAATCTTGTTATTTTGTAGGACTTTAAGGTTATTATTTTCTAAAATTTTTAGTATTTCCCCAGGGCCTTTCCAGTTCGGGTCTAGCTTATTTTTCTTGGTGTTTGTCTTCCATTTAACCCAGTTTTTTTTTATAGATTTGATATCTCCTTACTATTCTATCTTCTAACAGTTTCTTAATTTTTTCTTGTTCGACTTCCATTCTTTCCTTAATCCTTTTAAATATCTGTTCATGCTTAGGCTTCCATTTTTTAAATAAGTCATAATAAGTCAGATTTCGGGAGGAATTAATTGTGGAAAGGATATTGGGTTCTCTTCCGAAAGTAGCTTAAAACGGTGATATTCCGAGAGTGCTGTTTTTCATAGTGTTAATTGCGAAGTTAATATATTTCAGGTTATCGTCCCATTCTTCATTGTTTTCGGCAATAGAAGTTTTAATTAATCTTTTTAATGTGGAGTGCATACGTTCAATATTACCATCAGATTGGGGATGAAATGCAGTTGTTTTTACATGCTGATTTCTCAATGCTTCTTCAAATTGTCGCATGAGTTTCGTGAGAAAGTTTTAACCTAGATCTGTCAAAATAGTTTTAGGGGCTCCAAAT
>NC_046663.1:5747730-5761148 GCF_010883055.1 Belonocnema kinseyi | reverse complement strand
GTCTTGAAGACTTAATATATATTTGTTCCCTTGGATAGTTTCTGGCAAGGGTCCGAAGATATGGAGTGCGATTTTTTCGTAAGATTTGGTGGGAATGTCAGGGATTATACGGCTAGCTTGGTTAGTGATTCTTGTTGTTTTTTGCAATTGGCAGATGGGACATGATTTCACATATTTTATCAGTTGGATTCACGGTCGATGTTAGAAAGGTATTTTATCATTTCCTGAATTGCTTCCTTTCCTATTGGTGTAAATAAAGGGTCTCCAAATGATAATCTTACTAAAATCAGTTTTCTACATTTAATCTCGTCGATTACCCAATCTAATTTATTTGCTTAACCATTCTACCTCATTAAAAGATAGCATTTCTTCTTTCTTTGTGTAGGCCCAGAGTTTACCGAGGGTTCTCTTATTCTTCTTGGGGGGATTTTAATTTTATATTCTTCTTTCAGTGTGACTTCATTAGTCTTGGTTGGTTTGTTGGTTGCTACTAGTTCTGGTACGCTTTAATCCTGGTTAATAAATGTATCAAATAACTGTATATCAGGGAATTTTAAACTTGCTAAACTTAGGCGTTTAACTGTCCATATTATTGCTAAAAGTTCTTTTTCAGACGTGCTGTAGTTTTGTTCTGTGGGGTGTAATATTCGAGATATAAATAAGCACGGGTGTTCATTCTGGGATAAAACCGCTCCTAATCCTAGGTTCGAGGCATCCGTTGTGAGTGTGAATTGTTCTTTGAAGTTCGGAAACTTTAGGACGGACGCTGTGTAAAGAGAATTTTTAAGTTTATTAAATGTTTATTCGTATGTTCACTTGTGCTTCACTTGTTTTACTGTAGTTGGATTTTAAAAATGTTGTACTGCTTTAATTTTTGCAGGGTTGGGTTCAACTCCTTTTTCAGTTATTAAATGACCCTGATATTCTAATTCGGGTTTAAGGTATTCGAATTTAGTGGGTTTTAATCTGAATCCAAGTTCTTTGATGCGTTGAAAAACTTTCATTAAATTTTTTTTATGTTCTTCTAGAGTAGATCCGAATACCATGATGTCGTCGATATAGGAGAAACATTGTTTTCCTAATAATCCTCTGAATGCGTTGTCCATCATTCTCTGGAATGTTGCTGGTGCGTTTTTTAACCCAGAGGCCATTCGGTTATATTCCAAGTGTCCTTGAGATGCACAAGATGCTGTGTACTTTTTACACTTTTCTTCCATAGGGATCTGATGAAAGCCAGCGCTCATATCGAGAGCGGAAAAGAATTTAGCTTGTCCTAATTGATCTAAGATATCGTCTATTATTGGTAAGGAATAGCGTCTTGGTCGGTGTCTTCATTCACTAGTCGATAATCTATTAACATTCTCAGTTTGTTTCCTTTTTTGGGAATTATCCACAGTTGTGAATTGAATGGTGACTGTGAATGTCTTATTATTCCTTTATTCAAGACTTCTTGAGTTTCTTCTAAGGCGAATTCTCGATGTTTTTCTGGGAGCTTATTATCTTGCCTGAGTTTAGAGTCATCTCATGTTCCGTGAGTTTTGTACAGGGGAGTGGGTCATCAGGTAGTGTGAAAACTTCTTGAAGAATGTTTTTGTAAATCTAAAGACTTTATATCTTCGGGTACTTGTTGTTTTTTCATTAGGTTCATTAAAGCTCCTGAGTCTACTAATAGGTAATATTCGTCTCCTCGGCGGTTTCTTCCTCTAATAGATTGTAGTCTTCCGCTGACTGCAGAACTTCAGCTTGATCTTCGTAATCTCTCTGTTCTCATACTTCTTTCATTGTCATTATTTCGTTTTCCGATTCTTCTTCCGTTACTTGGATGTTCCTGACTTGTAGTGGTCGATTTGAAGATTGGCCTATTGGAAAATTTGTGCTTTTTGCTATACATTGATTAGCGAAATAGACTGGTGTCGAGGTGGCTGCGTTGGCCTAGCTTGGAATTTCATCATTGGTTTTAACGGTATCTGTCGGACAGATTTTGCTTCTTTCAACCACATTTCTGTTTTGCTTAGGTAGCTTTGTGCTTCAGCTAAACAAGTTGGTTTTAAAAGTCTTGCTTGGAGTCTGATTTTCTTTTTTAGATTAAAGAGATATCTATTAATGTTTTCTTCTTCTTCTATGTTTATTCTCACTCTTCTTACATTTTTATTAATATGTTTAGCTTGAACGGCATAATTCAGTTCCTTAGTTAATTGCCTAAAGCGAAGGCTGAGATTCTGGACTGTTTCTGTGATTTCTTGCTTGTAAGATTCTAATTTGCTTTTTAATGCTAATATTAAGTCCTTATAGTTTCTAAAGTCGTTTCTGGAATATCGCTGACCTATTTCTAGTATCTCTAGGTTACCTTCATTTAGAGGCTGAGATACAGTTACTTCCACGTTCAATTTTGACGTAGGCGGCGAGATGGTGTTGCTTCATTCCCTTCGCGTGTCAATTGCCTATTTTCTGTTGGATTACTTTCTTTATCTTCATCGAGGTCTTCAGTTAATACGGGTCCTCCTTTATCTGTTTCTACGTCCCCTTTGTAACCTAATCCTTTCACTATCCTTTGAATTTCTAAAGTTCTGTTTTGATTTTGTATTTTTAAAGACAAAATGTTGACCGTCAAAGATTCAATCCTCGCGAATATTCGTAGTATCATTTCTTCGTTTACTTGAACAGTGGAGGTGGAGTTAGGGTTATGAGATTGCGTTACGAACATGTTAGGAATAAGTTCATCTCGTCCGTATCGTACTCTAATTCTAAATTATCGCGGTATTTTTGTGAACCCAGTGTGCTCAGTGTCTAACTTGTCGGTGTGAAAATGGTGTCGCGTGAGAATTTTGTGTGTACGTTTGGAATTTTGTCCTTTAATACAGTGAAATTCAGGGTATCGTTCTACTACAATAACCTGATTTCGGAGTTATTTTGTTTATTTTTATTAAGGGAGAGTAGTGGTCCGGAACACCAGGTGTATGATCTACCGAAATTATAAAACTTTGCCTCGCCTGACGTGAAATTAACTTTGATTTCAAGTTAGCCTTCTTCCTTAGACAGTAAGGAGGACTTATTCTCTCTTCAATTTGATACGATTTGTTTGTTGCTGTTTTATTTGCTTACTTTAATTTCTTGATGTTTAATCTTCTTTTTTCTGTCACTGGATAGCTTGGTTCTTCTTGGTTGGCAGTCCGAAATTCGTGAAGTTCTTCTTGCTTAACCAGACTTGGGCGTTGGCCGATGTCTTGTCATTTGTCTGCCTTGTGATGTGACGCAGATGCGTTTTCCGCCGGATTTCGGGCCTCGTTCTCAGGTGAATTTTGGAAAGTTAAAACTTTAAGTTTGCGTAGTGGCTACTCAGTTCACCACTAATTTTTGCTTTATTTTCCTATCTTTCGTTTTTTTAACTGGCTTTCCGTAAAGAAGCCCGGAGTTCTTTTTTATGAATTTCGTAGAATTCTTTCCTGCGAATTCCGTGGAATTCACGATTTTCAGACTCGTCTTTAGTTTTTTATAAATATAAGATTTTAACACCTGTTAGAGATCACGCGTTAAAATACACACAACAGATATTCCATTGTCACTGTGTCTACATATACTAGCAGATTACTTCACGTGTTGTAAAAATATTTAGTTTAAATGGAAAATCAATTTTTTATTTTTAACTGCTTTACACCTTCTGATATGGATATTGCGTTTTGTCAAATTCATGAAATGAATTTGAAGATAATTGAATTGCAGCAATAATTGAAGAAAGATAACAAATGGCGTAATTGTTTAAAAAATTGTTTAAGCAAAAAAATGCACACCGAGATATTTCCAAGGCGAATCCAGATGTGTTTTTACTTTCTTGATATGACTCTTAGTATTTTTTAAATTAATTACACAACTTTAAAATCCATATCTGTGGCAAACTTCAACGACGTAATTTACTTATAATTTACTACTGAATACATGAAAAAGCAAGAATGGATTATGATTACCGTTTAATTATTTATTCTGAAAAAGTCGTTTTACGTAGTTGAGCGCAACCTCTAATTCTAACCTTAAATTTGGCTAACTGCTTAAATAAGTAATTTAATAATAAACCATTATTTTATTTTTTTTATAAGATTAGTATGTATGCATTATCATTTAATATTATAGACCAATATTATCGATTTACTTGCAAATTAAACTGTTTCGTAGTAAATTTTTAATTAGAATTCATCTTAATTTAAGTTAACACATAAATTAAGAAATGTATTGAAACGATTTAAATTATTTCTTATTGGAAGTTCGTAAGTTTGTCTTTTTATTTCGAAAATTTGTCATTTTAGTTATAAATTATATTTTTATTTGTGAAAAATGTAACTTTTTTGTTAAAAAATGATATTCTTTAGGTAGAAAATTCATTAAATTGTTAAATTTTTTTTTTTTAATCAAAAATCATACTTATTTAAAAAATCATGTCATGTTCAATGTATAATTAAAACACTTTTTGTTTGAAATATCAACTATAATATTTTTTGATAAAAATTAATCTTTTTTAGTAGAAAATCAGTCTCTTTTATTTAAAAAATATAGAATTTGTTAGAAAATGGAAGTATTAGGTCTAACAAAAAAGTTAAATTCTGATAAAAAAATATAATGGTTGATATTATAACTAAAATAGATTTTAATTACATATTGTAAGCAGACGAATTAATTTGAAAAAAATTAATTTTCAATAAAACTTCTGAATTCTCAACCTAAACAGATTAATTTTCAACTACAGTTGCATTTTTTCTCAAGAAAGATGAAATTTATCATTAAAAAGATATGTTTCCGAACAAATAAGACTAATTTTCGAAAAAATAGTTCAAATATTAATAAAAAACATTTTTCAGTCAAGAAATAAAAGAAATTTTAACTAAACTGTTGAATTTTCAATTAAGAAACATGAGTTTTCTTGAAAACAGTTAAATTTTTAATTTAAAAGTATAAAGTATCAAAAGAAAAATTAATTTACTTACTTTATCTTTAAAGGTAAATTGATAATATTAATCTGATTAATATTTTACGTGAATCTATCAAATTAAATTTTAATGCATACTTACTAATTTTTGCTACAAAATTGTATTTATTAGATACTATATTACATTACTTACCTAAGCATTTAATAAGCTTTGAGGTTAAAATTGCAGATTTCAATAAACTACTTTGAACAACTTTTTAGAATAAATAATCAATTAAACGGCAAGGTTGTATCTCATAAACAGTATTTTTAATATACCACTAACATAATAATGCGATATCCGGTGCTCGTCCCGGTTTAGGCAACATCGCCAAAAATTTGTTTAAATACGGGACATTCAGAAATTCATTAGTTATCGAATAAAATCGCTAACAAATTTATGAATTTCATTCTTGAACGTATTAAAAATCTGCAAAAACATTACCTTTTCTTTGAGCGTAGGAAACCTGTATAATATAATGCATTGAAAGTTATGAAAAAAGTTTTGAAATAAAAAAAAATGGCAAATTTTGTAAGAGTTCATTCATACATTTTAAGGAATATTTTTATTATTATTTACTAAATGTATAACTTGTAAGGACAAAAATTAATAGTGGTAACAAATTTAAAAGAACTGCATCTGATGTTATCATCACCAGCAGAAACAAACTACGTGATGGATAAAGGTTCATTCCAAAAACTTGGATATAATTTTAAAAAGAATGAGAAAAAGAAAAAATATTCTTAATAAACTGCAATTTCTTGTCAACTGAATTTCATTGTGGAGACAGTAAATTTCAAGGGTTTTCATTTTAAATGCCTACTCTTCAAATTTCGAAACTTCTTATCTTTTTCATGGACAAACTGAATTAGAATTTAATTTAGTAGGCAGCTGATTTAAAATTTACATATTTCTAATTTTAGATACTTCGAAAGGAATAAAAAGTTTAGAATGTACCTTCTCTTCAATGAACTTAAAATTTTTAGATTTATTACTTGGAAAACGTTCAAATTTCAGATGCCTAAAAGTTTATAAGTTGAACAAAATAGAAATTTTAAATAGAATATATGAAAACTATCTATATTTTAAAATTAATTTGATATTTATGTCTGCTTCAGTGAGTTGCAAAAATGTCGCAGGACATTTGTTTCACTTCACTATCAGTCCATCATTGTTTTACATTTTGCATTGCGCAATTCAAAAACCTTTCATTCACAAATTTACCAATTTATATTTGTATTTTTAAGCTTATATTTATCATTTAAAGAATTTCAAAATTCAGACTTAAAGACTTGAACAATTGAAAATTAGATGCGTTTGAAGTTCAAATTTTTCGATAAAAAATGTATCATTTAGCAATTATCCATTATTAGAATAATGAGAACGTGGATTTATATTTTGTTAATTAAACATGAAAATTAGAACTCTATAATTGATAAAAGTTGGAAATTCTAAATTTGTTGTTTATCTGCATTTTAGTTAAACTTGTTAAACTGGAAAGTGTTACGACCTTCCATTTTATACGTGTGAATTATTAAGCATTCGAATACAAAGGTTTTTAATTTAAAAAATTTTAAAAACTCAATTTACAAAAGTTCAATATTCAAGAGTTCCAATTTTAGTCTTATAGTTCGAATTTGTTTATTTTCTGACCGTGAAGAAATTTTTCCAACCAAGAAAAATACGAGAAATGAGCAGGAATACTTAAAAATCAGAATTTTTATAAAGTCTTTTTTTCGACACCAAACAATTTCACGTTTATTACTAAATTATAAAACAAAAATTGCAAAAATGCACAAAAAAAATATCTTCGAACACGAAAGTCCAAACGAAACGATTCTGACCGCCCTGATTGTTTATGGTTTGGCGAGTACATACAGGGCGCAAGTGAATTATTACGTTAATAGTCAGCCATGCTGTAATCGAAAGTGTCTGACTAGATGCATTTATTATAATTAAGTTAACACGATTGGTTAAAAAAAATGTAAATCCAAGTGACAACCACCCGCAAAGTTTTATTCAAAGAATTCATTTTAAAAAAATGTCTTTTAGGTGAAATAATATAACGTGAAAAGAATGTACCTGAAGTTCAGAAGAGCACTTTTTCTGATTTACAAAGTCACCAGTTCAAAGTTTCGTTCATTTAAACGTTCAGAAATTCAGGTACATAAGTCACTTTTAATTTGTTTATTTTTGGAAAAGAAATTTATTTTTTGAATAAAATTTTCATTTAGATCTTTTAAAATATCCTTAAACATTGGAAATTTCGACTCAAATTCCTGTAAATATTTTTAATTTCTTGAATTAAATAAAAAATTCCTTACAATCTTTTAAGCTGTCATAAAACAATATAGGTCCTACGAAATCCTTTTACATCTTCCGAAAGTCTTCACAACTGTCTACAATTTTTATAAACAATACTTAAAAATTATTTAAATCATTAAAACTTCTTTGAAACTTTTTAACTCTCTCAAAAATTACTTGTAGTCTTTTAAAAAATCCTAAAATCGAGCCTGAAACCTCTTAAAATCTCTTTAAAAATCTCTAAAATTCTTTATAAATTCTTTTTAAAAATTTTATTTTATATACACTAAAACTTTTTCAAAGAAACAATAGCAATTTATATCAAAAGATGAAAAAATTTTCTCCTGGAAATACACATTTTACTCTAAATGCTATGTTTTTTGTGTCTCCTATGTCTACTTGAATATTTTACGACAGTACTTATGACGTTTATTTATTTACAGATGGCAATTCTGACACTGATAAAGCAGTTGCTGGAAAAACACGATCTTTCGAGAAGCTCGCTTATATGAGAAGAGATAAGATGAGATTTCATAAAAAAGACGATAGTTTTTTTCGTTGTGTCTAATTTCTCATATTCCTTGCTTAAATGCTTTACTACTCTCGGCAGTAAAATTATTTTTTTCAAAGCGTGCTGCGCTGAAAAAAACATCTAGAATTATTCACAAATTGAATTGTGAAAACTGTTTACAGTTAATTGTTGACCCTAATGTTGATATCTCATTGCGAATGTTTGTTCGTATTCCAATATCAAATTGCAGCGCCGAAATATTTTTTTTTTGTTCTTAAACGCATTCAAAACTTTTTTAATCTTCGCTTGGTAAAGAAAAATTGAATGTATTTGCACTTCTAACACTTGAAATCGGATTGGTTCATTTCTGTGGACGCTGATATTATTCGCGAATTCGCTGTAGAAAACCCTAGGCGCAAAAAACTTTCGGTTAGCCTAGGGGCGGAAAATACCTAAATTTATAAAGTCGAATTCCAAGAAGAAGATCATCCATTCGTTTTAGATAATCAGTAAACAGTGAATACTTCAGGTTTATTGTTAAACACGGAAGCAGATGGACTTCAATATAAGTAACGTTAATGGACATCAAGATAGTAACTAAATGAAGTATTTTATCAAGCTTAGAAATAGGTTATTATCCTCTAGGTATAATAGGGACAATTATAATTAATACAAAGATTATTTTACAACGAATTTTGCAAATTAGTCTAGAATACAAGTGCATGGATTTGAAGACAAATATGGATAGGCATTAATCTTCTCAAAACCAAAGGATGCTACAAATAAAACTTTTACATTGCCCAGACTTGAACCAAACGCAGCCTCATTATTATCAAAATTAATAACAGCAACTCGAGAAACATTAGATAATAAAATTGAAAAAGGGCACCTTTGTTGTAATTAGACTCTTCTATTAGGGTTAATTTAAACTTGTTTTTCTCAGTTTAAAACATAGAAAGCAATTTAAGTGGCGCAAATTCAAAAACCCACCCAAGGTAATAAATAGCATCATGTGTTTTCAATAGATGACGCTGCTAAAATAATATCGAGAGGAATACTAGATGAAAAAGTGATTAAAAATCAGTTATAAAGACAAAGGCCCACTTGACTGTCACTAAATGAAGATTGGCCTTTGGACCCAAACAAATAAGACAAAAGTGATCCATGACAAAAAGAACTCCAAAATAATCTTGCTCAACACAATTTGAATGTATGATGTAATAAAGAAGTTTAGAAGGAAGAATCAGAATAAAAAAAAAGGTAGAAGAAAGGAAAACGAAACAACTCTGCTCATTACAAATTCAATGTTTCGTTTATTAAATTTATTAATAAATTATACATTAAATTTGTGATAAGTAGGGTTATTTTGCTGTGCCTACTTCTTCTTGGATGACTTTTGGTTTCTTTATTGGGTTCCCAGGACCAATCTTCATTCAATGAAAACCAAGTAAGACCTTGGCCTTGAGACAGTCCGTTCTATTTTCATAATTAGAATTTAATAATAAAGCTATGGGCGAATATTTATGTTGCTACGCTCTTGACTCAAAAGTGGACAGCCAGGAAGACCTAAGGGATGATTCACGAAATCATTCGATCATAGGATCCATTGCGCGCGCTATCAGCTAATAAGTGGGGGTAGCGTGAGAACAAAGCACTCTATAAATCGATTGCGATACCGGTACCCGGTCTCTTTGCTGCCCTCTAATTGCAAACTTCCGTCAACTAAGCTATCCAAATTTATCAGAATTCGGATCGTTAGACGTAAGTTTTTGGGAATGTACATTAAAAAGTTTTTTTATCAAAGTTTTGGTTTCTTTTCGTTTCATATTGGAGGAGAATCCTCTTTGAGTATTTTTTAATACTTGTGTAATTACAAAAAAAATATATTGCATTTATTGTTCAAAGACGCAAACATCTCTCCGTCCGGCGAATCCACAATCAATAGAATGCGAAAATTTGCAAATTAAATCATAAAAGTCAATTACTTACTCTTAAACTTAAATTGCAATACACCAAACTCTCGGTTTATTTCCAGTTTCGGGACTCGCCTGCGAATAGCCTTATAACTAAATCGGGGGAATCGCAACGTGAACAATCAGCTCCGCCTGAACCGTTTCTAATTAAACTATATTATGTTGCGCAATATATTGCACTAAGTACTCACACACTGCTGCCACTATAGACCAGCATTTCCAGGAAGAACTAAACCGCGGGCTACTAAAAGGCGGTTCGGTTGTATTTGTATGCTTCAGTACTAAGGCTGTACACTTGGAATTAGTTTTATTTCGCACAGAGGAAAAAGTTCAACGATTTATTCAGATAACGGGATGAATTTTTTGGTGCAAAAAAGAATTAAAGAATTAAAGGGTAATGGGAGGCGGCAGTTAAATTGGCAACAAAACAGCTCAAAGCAATAACGTAAAGAGTAAGATTAGCATCTGAACAATTTAAAAGGCTTTCGGCTCAAAGTGAAGCATTATTAAACTCTGGAAGATGCCCTTCTTTATCAACCAATCTACGAGTCTTGTCTGCTTTAAGCCCAACCCTTTTCCTTTTTGGTGAGATACTTTGACACTTTTGGTGATATCTGAACCAGTTAGGAATCAGAAGTGGTACACATAAAGAAAAGTAATTTTCCTACATTACTGGAGACATAAGACCTATCTTAAAAGTCTATCCAGGAAATGATAATGTCGTTAGATTAGCTATAGCTCAAGCAGTTACAGGTGTCTATGATAGGCAAGTAATAAAATTGTGTCCTTTACCGATGGACAACTAATATTAAAAAGGAGATTGAATTTTGAAGAATTTAATTGTTAACATTTAAAATATGGTGTGCATCGATATTAATCGCATATGTTTTTAGTTAATTCACGATCTGTATTTATATCTTCAAATGGTATTTGACTTATTAGCTAGTGTCGACATCTGAGGGAGCAACTTTTGTAGGAGAAGTTATGTGTTGATCTCATGTCGCAACGTAAGCAAGCAAATTTATTATCAAATGTTACATAATAACATTTTTTACACTAAACACACATTTAATCTGAAACAGAGACTTATTCGTTAGAAAAATCTTAATTAAAACACTAGTGAATAATTAAAAATAGTGTCAAATTTGTATAAATATTATAATGATTTGCTTAGCAATTATTTCATAACATGTTTTTCTCAATTCAATAATAACGCCTTTTTGATTAAATTCCTACCCCTAAAAAACGAAGAAATGACAGTGAACTTATTTTTTGCTCAGAAATTTTACCAATCTTTAGAAGAAAGATTTTTGCAGCTTTTATGACATTAAGTATTTAAAATTAAATCGTTTGAATCCGTTCAAAATTAAAATAAATGAACATTTTGTAGTGGAAAATTGGACTGTTTCTAATCGAAAACTCTAGCAGTTGAGAACATTTAAACGTGCAATCAAAACTTGATGAACTATTTTTAATTTTTAAATGATTTCTTGATAATAGATTTTTAATCAAACGCATTTATTTAATTTCAATATTTTATTAGAAGGAAGAATGAAGATTATTAACATAAAAAACTTTTATTGAGTTTAAGGGAAGAATTTTTTATTTTATATTTTTTGTAAAAAGGAGGAGGCCCTTTTCCTTGTTTCATTAAAAATTTTCTGAGTAGGGGTGACGAAATTTTTGTTTTACATTTTTTCAGAATTTAAAGAGACAAGTTGTTTCGTTTTAAAAATTAAAATTATTATTATTTATATTATATTATTTTAACATTTCTAACATTAAGAGGAGAGAATCGCACGGTGAAGCGTGAATTTATATGTTTTAACCAGAAATATTTTCATTGTTTAATTCATATCAGTTTAAATTTTCCAATTTTGCAGTTTCATCGCATTTAATTTTAAACTTTTCATTTGGAAAATTTCCATTTTTCGAGTGTCTATTATTGACCGCTAAATTAGAATTTTGTTAAGCTTTGACGGTAAAAAATTTAAATTAAGAAGATTTATACTTGAATGCTTTAATTTTCATTACAGTTTTAATTGTCCTAAATCAAAAATTTTAACTTTCACAAGGTTAATTTTTTCATTTCAGTGACTAAATTTTTTCACCTCTAATTAAACGATTGCCCTGCTACTCAATCAAAGAAATAAAAGCAAAT
Organism: Belonocnema kinseyi; assembly: GCF_010883055.1. Lineage (NCBI taxonomy): Eukaryota > Metazoa > Arthropoda > Insecta > Hymenoptera > Cynipidae > Belonocnema > Belonocnema kinseyi. The sequence goes on along the minus strand of NC_046663.1, from coordinate 5,749,244 downwards.
AATTTAAAAAGTTTTTATTCGAAAATGCTACTTTTCAAATTAAATCGGAGGTTTTTCACTATCCGTTTATTTACACCTTAATTTAAAGTAATTATATTTTTATTTATTAACTTTACAAGTAATATTGACCCAGGAATACATTTAAAGCTGAATATATTCTGAAATTATACAGCATTAACTGGAATTTAACAATTTCAAAGTTTTTCGGCGGGATTTGGCTTTAAACTTTAGCTCTGAGAAAGTCAAAGTCCGTATCGCTTTCAACTTTATCTTAATTTTGTGTAATTTATGTAATCATTCAAGTTTCAAATCTCTAAAAAAAATTCTTCAAATTATACTTCTTTAAAGTGAATGGCTGATATCGTACGAAAGCAACCTTTATATAATTCAATTGATAAAAATTTACAATAATTTGTATGATTTTAATGCAGACTTAAATATTAAACTTCAAAATTTTGAATATTGGAATGGAGAGTTCACACTACTGTTGTATATTATTTATACTTCTGTTTTATAATAAGCCGCAAATAACTTTAAACATTTTCTAACTTCCATCATGTCCTCGATTTACCTAACTACAGCAGAACTTCGACTATCCGGCATTCGATTATCCGAGGCTCCGCGTTATCCGAGGCAACGGGAGTCATTCAAGCACTCTGCATTCAGGCGCTTCCTTAGGATTGAAAATTAGCCCATGTATTACTCTGACAAGTTTTTCTCCTACAATTATGAGTTGTATGATTTCTTATTTCAACCACAGACTATAAATGCCTGAATGCAGAACCTCTCAGAGCGCTGTTTCCGAAAAATGGCCTGGTTCTTGTTTTATTGCAATTAATTGAAAATTGATGCATTTTTTTCGCCTGGGAAGTAACAAACCGCCACTGCGAGTGTACTCATGGCGAACATAGTTCGTGGGCCCTCTGGCTGGCTATGGAACAGCGAGTGGTCTAGAGTGTCATTTTTTCAACGATACTTAAAACATCGTAACCTAGGATCGATCCGAGAATTTAGATTGAGAGCATGTCATGCCTCACTCAACTTTCCTATTGTTAGAGATTACAGTCGGTTCAAAGCAATTAGAAATTAGCAAATATTAATGAATTTAATTTTAATACCGTGCATTCGGTTCGTTACATAACGATAAGACGATTAAAAAAAGAAAGAAGAATATCGGTTAATCCGTTCAATTTCTGGATATACCTTTTTTCTCTCTTCTCCGATTGTACGACACAAAATATTGACAGAAAAAGATGCTGCGCCCAAAATTAGAAACTGTTGAATGGGAAAAGTATGAAATTCACATTTATTTTATTTCCATTTTCTTATTCATTTCATGACAACCGCAGGATTTCGCCGGAAGCGGGTGTTAATCTGAAAAATTGCACCCGCTTCCAGCGCAATCGCGGTAAAAGGGGGATGGTCGGTAAGGCCGGTTTTTGGCCTAATTTATTTTTGGACCAAAAAATCTGAAAAAATCATGGTAGTATCTTATAAGTATCCCGAGTCGATTG
>NC_046663.1:5746069-5747630 GCF_010883055.1 Belonocnema kinseyi | reverse complement strand
ATCGACTCGGGATACTTATAAGATACTACCATGATTTTTTCAGATTTTTTGGTTCAAAAATAAATTAGGCCAAAAACCGGCCTTACCGACCATCCCCCTTTCAGCCATAACCACGTCTCACAACCGTGAGATAGGTGGTTACAGTCTGGAAAGGAATCAATACGACGATCCAGCAAAAGCCTCGTGCACCCTAAGAACACGGAGTGACTCAAGGACAACCGCCTTCTGCATTTTTCCCGCAAGTGTTCTAGCATATTGTTGACACGCAGGGATGCTTTTGAGGCTATTAGCAAGTGAAAGCTTGGCACCTCCAAGAGCGCCGACGATAAGGACGATCAGTTTAACAGAATATTCCGGGTACAATTGACTAAATTTCCCTAGGAGCATTTAGAGGAGCGATATTAAGGTGAATGCCGTAGGAGTGACAGAGATGGTAATAAAGCACTCTTAGTGCCGCATTGTGCCTTTGAATGTAGGTCCTTCCCGCGTGTGTTGGACAACTAGATAGTATGTGAGCTAAATGATCGGGGTGTGCATGGCACGCCCTGCAGTTATCATCGGAAATGTCTTGGCTCAAAATGTGGTGACGGTATGTTGAGGTGGAAATGACACCTTCTTGGCATGCAAAAATGAAACCCTCCGTACCAGACTTCAATCCGGGCGATTTAAGGAAAGCAAACGTTAGCTCACAAGACATTGACTGATCCTTCACATTTCTGTGGAAGATACCGTGCATCCTCTTATCGAGGAGCTGTTCACGAAAGTTTTTCTCTTGTGCTTTCTTAATCCGGGCTTTCAGGAGTGAGTACTCGAGATAGATTAGATTTGATGCATTTTGCTCACCCCTAATACTGAAGTCAAGTCCGAGTCTTTCAGCAGCCTCCTCTGCTGCTTTGTACAGAAATGCTCCTTTGTCCACTTCCCCGTGATTCCTGACCATTTTAAGAAGAGGATCTCTTCCATTTGCAACTCTATGTGCTGTACCCAGAATAATCCTGTTCTTGTGGCACGCCCAGGTATGTATAAGTCTCTCCAGCGCAAAGGTGTCGTATGGCGCTTCTATCAACGAGCTCAGGATCTACAAGGATCCCATTAAGTTTTCCTCGCTTCAAATAAACCTTGGCTAACCCAAATTTCATTCCAATTTCCTTAGTATATCGTTCGACAATCCCCAGAGCTAGATGCAGTTGCTCTCTGTTTTTACCATAGATCTTAAGATCGTCCATGTAAAATACATGAGTGACCTTGTACTTTCGATCTGCAGGTTTACCGCACAAGTACGCGTCGGAATAGCGCAGTGTTAGAGATAGTGGAAATAATGTAAGGCAAAAGAGGAGTGGGCTCATGGTGTCGCCCTGAAAGACACCTCTCTGAAAAGTGACCTTGTTAGTTGTCACACCATTTTTGCCAGATGAGATAGTTAATCTGATTTTCCAAAGCGGCATCAATCTCTGTATGCACCCAACTATTTGCGGATGAACCTTTAAGATTTCCAAAAGAAAGATGATAAGTCTATGGGATGTAGAATCGAAAGCTTTCCGATAATGAATCCAGGCCATCG
>NC_046663.1:5683801-5745969 GCF_010883055.1 Belonocnema kinseyi | reverse complement strand
CGAGGCTCAAAGAAAGGCGTAGCCGGATGTCGGGAGAACCTGCTCATCGATAGATGTGTCGGAAAAGCTGCAGCATTCTACCAGCGTGACCTATCGATGGTCTGGATTAATTATCGGAAAGCTTTCGATTCTACATCCCATAGACTTATCATCTGTCTTTTAGAAATCTTAAAGGTTCATTCCGACGGGTATTTGTGTGGCAAACCTGCAGATCGAAAGTACAAGGTCACTCATGTATTTTACATGGACGCTCTTAAGATCTATGCTAAAAACAGAGAGCAGCTGCATCTAGCTCTGGGGATTGTCGAATGATATTCTAAGGAAATTGGAATGGAATTTGGGTTAGACAAATGCGCCAAGGTTTATTTGAAGCGAGGAAAACTTAATGGCATCCCTGAAGATCCTGAGCTCGTTGATAGAAGCGCTATACGACATCCTTGCGCTGGAGAGACTTAAACATACCTGGGCGTGCCACCGAGCCGCATTCAGGATGTGACATCTATAAAGGATACTCTCCGAAGCAGATACAAACGTGTTATCCGACAGATTTGGTCTTCCGAACTGTAGGCGAGGAACAAAGTATCTGCAACGAACATGCCTGCCGTCCCAGTAATGGTCAGGAATCACGAGGAAGTAGGCAAAGGAGCATTTCTGTACAAAGCAGCGGAGGAGGCTGCTTAAACACTCGGACTTAACTTCAGTATTAGGTGTGAGCAAAATGCATCAAATCTTATTTATCTCGAGTACTCAATCCTGAAAGCCCGGATTAAGAAAGCACAAGAGAAAAACTTTCGTGAACAGCTCCTCGATAAGAGGATGCACGGTATCTTCCACAGAAATGTGAAGGATCAGTCAATGTGTTGTGAGCTAACGTTTGCTTTCCTTAAATCGCCCGGATTGAAGTCTGGTACGGAGGGTTTCATTTTTGCATGTCAAGAAGGTGTCATTTCCACCTCAACATACCGTCGCCAAATTGTGAGCCAAGACATAGCTCACATACTATCTAGTTATCCAACACACGCGGGAACAACCTACATTCAAAGGCACAATGCGGCACTAAGAGTACTTTATTACCATCTCTGTCACTCCTACGGCATTCACCTTAATATCGCTCTTCTAAATGCTCCTAGGGAAATTGTGTCAATTGTCGAGAATGGCGCTCTTGGAGGTGCCAAACTTTCACTTGCTAATAGCCAAAAAGCATCCCTGCGTGTCAAAAATATGCTAGAGCACTTGCGGGAAGAATGCAGAAGGCGGTTGTCCTTGGGTCACTCCGTGTTCTTAGGGTGTACGAGGCTTTTGCTGGATAGTCGTATTGATTCCTTTACAGACTGTAACCACCTATCTCACGGTTGTGAGACGTGGTTGTGGCTGAAATTTTACCGCGATTTCGCTGGAAGCGGGTGCAATTTTTCAGATTAGCACCCGCTCCCGGCGAAATCCTGCGGTTGTCCTTATAACAAATTTTTAATTATATATGTATATGTGTATATTCATTCCTTTTAGTCGAAACGCCTACAATAAAAATTTTTTTTAATGGTTCTTTTTTTCTTAAAAATTGTATTACTTGGCTCAAAACTAAATTATTTTCCTCAAAATTCGACAATTTTGTCAACATTCATCCTTTTTGTTTAAAAGTTCTTTTCTTTCGGTAGAAAATCAATTCTTTTGATTAGATATGCAAATGTTTGGTTGAAAATTAATCTGTTTTAGTTGTTTGACATTTTCTTTCATCGATTTTGCACATTTGGAATTGAAATTTCTTGACCAAATGAACGCGTCCTCGGGTTGCGAATAAAGGGTCCTGTACCAAGGGTTTCTGCTCAATATGGCTATAAAAATAAATAGGAAGTCGCGGACAATTGTCCAGGGGCGACCTCTCAGAGTAAGCAGCCTTATCCTTGCATGCGGGGTTCTACAAGGATGGACTAACCCATTTCCCTAGCTTCTCGTGGGAACAACAATGACAACACCAATCATACTTGTAGTAAGTGCGGTTCAAAACAACAGAACGCGCAGGGCTCCCGACAATGGGTCGGCCAACAACGCCGACCAATCTAGAGCTGGGGAAGCCAATGAAAATGGATTCAATGCGATGGATCGGCGGGATCTCGCAACCTTTGGGTGGACGGAGCGACTCAATCACGACTTGCTAGAGTGCTACGATGCGAGTGTGGCACCTGAACGGGGTTACATGGCACGGCTGCATGCTCTGTGGTGCGAGAAACACCCGAAGCTATCGCACTTTTCGCAGCAGCGCAGCGTCTGCGAAACCATGCTGAACTACTCCGTAAAAGGGGCTATGTAAGCGGAACGCCTACTCTACCACAACTAGAACAAGCCGGCAACAGAGAAAGAGAGGCGACACTAAGACCAACCGAAGGCAGCCATCCAATAGATGAAGAGCGATGCTTTACGACCCGGAGAAACATCAACACCAAGGTTTCTCTCAAGCCTAAAGATCTGGCTGAAATGGATGACGAGCTTCGTGGCCATTTTTCCGGAGAATCCGAACTCTGGGCTATCAATTATTGTGTATATAATGCGGAGAGAGCTTTGGCCGATGCGAACCGTAAAACAAAATCAGCGGCTGATCATAAGACCAAAAGACGAATGCATTCACTTGCCATAAAGATAGGCTGGGCAAGACAGTACGCGTCCCACATTCAGTGTGTGATTGACTACATCACATCTGGCAGGAATTTTACCGCTAAGGTACGAAAGTTCGCGCGCGAACTCCGGACCCGTTTTCACACACTTAACAAGTCAAAGCTGCTGACCATCAGAAAGCATATTGTTGAGAGAATACGGATACTATCTGACGCTAAGAGAAGTCTAGAGCGGAGGGAGAGGTGGGTCAGAGAAAATCAACAGTTTCTCTCTGACACATCTCGATTCTTCCAACACCCTTCAGTTACTGACGAACACCTACCCAAACCAGAGGAGGTCGAAGTATTTTGGAGAGAAGTCTACGAAGTTCAGCATAGACTGGACGAAGACTCAGAAAGTATAGAGAGCTTCAATGAGTTATGTGTTGCCCTCATAACACCTGATAAAGAATGCCCACTCATCACTACCGAGGATGCAAAAAAAGTATTAAGAGGGATGAAGAACTATTCCGCAGCGGGACCAGATTGTATCAAAACATTGTGGTGGAAGAAGTTTTCTTCAACCCATCAGCATTTAGCCCGTATTTTCACATCATATTTGAAGTCGGAATAGCCGATTTCAGAGTGGTTGGTGGAAGGGCGCACAATACTTCTGCCGAAAATAGGCAACTTAGTTGACCCGAAGAATTACAGACCAATAACTTGTCTGAACACGCTTTATAAGATGTTCACAGCTATCCTAAATGATAGGTTTGTTCGGGCAATTGCACCTGTGTGGCAATAAATGTATGAACAACAAGGCTCAAAGGAAGGCGTAGCCGGATGTCGGGAGAACCTGCTTATCGATAGATGTGTCTACAAAGATGCAGCATTCTACCAGCGTGACCTATCGATGGCCTGGATTCATTATCGGAAAGCTTTCGATTCTACATCCCATAGACTTATCATCTTTCTTTTGGAAATCTTAAAGGTTCATCCGCAAATAGTTGGGTTCATAGAGAGATTGATGCCGCTTTGGAAAACCAGATTTACTATCTCATCTAGAAAAAATCGTGTGACAACTAACAAGGTAACTTTTCAGAGAGGTGTCTTTCAGGGCGACACCATGAGCCCACTCCTCTTTTGCCTTACATTATTGCCACTTTCTCTAGCACTTTACCATTCCGACGGGTACTTGTACGGCAAACCTGCCGATCGAAAGTACAAGGTCACTCATGTATTTTACATGGATGATCTTAAGACCTATGCGAAAAACAAAGAGCAACTGCAACTAGCTCTAGGGATTGTCGAACGATATACTAAGGAAATTAGAATGGAATTAGGGTGAGACAAATGTGCTAAGGGTTATTTGAAGCAAGGAAAACTTAATGGCATCCATGAAGATCCTGAGCTCGTTGATAGAAGCATCATACGACACCTTTGCGCTGGAAAGACTTATACCTAACTGGGCGTGCCCCAGAGCCGCATTCAGGATGTGACATCTATAAAGGATACTCTCCGAAGCAGATAAAAACATCTCTTCCGACAGATTTGGTCTTCCGAACTGTACATATCACGCCGTCAAGGGGGTCCCGGAATATTGAGTCTTGAATGTCTTCACAACAGGATTATTCTGGGTACAGCACATAGAGCTGCAAATGGAAGAGACCATCTTCTTAAAATGGTCAGGAGTACACTGTGAATCACATGGTAAACAAGGAGTAGGTCTGATTTTGAATGAAAGAGCAAAACAGCATCACGTAGACCATGGTTTAGTGTCTCGCAGACTGCTGTGGGCTAGAATGAAAGTAGGAATCAGAAGACTATTTATCATAGCATACTACGCGCCGATTGATAGTGATCCTAGAGAAGTAAAAGACGCCTTCTAGGACACTTTAAATTACAAAATAAACATTTGCGAACATGGGAAAAGAATAATTCTACTAGGAGACATGAACGCTTGGGTGGGCATCCAAAATCAGGATACAGAAAGAGTATTAGGTAATTTTGGGGATCCAAGAACAAACTATAACGGAGATAAATTAGTTGGTTTATGCTTAGAAACGGGTCTGCCTATTACAAATACTTGGTTTAGGCATAAAATGATCCACATGCACACCTGGTCTAAAGGAAATAGCCCCAGTATAATTGATTTTGTTGTTGCAAATGAAAGACTGAAAGTTAGTCAAAGATACAAGAGTCATGAGGGGTCCTGAATGCAATACTGATCATTGCCTTCTGATCTCAAAAATTAACTTAGGTAGGGGATGGAGAAAAAAGAGAACCAAGAAAGCAAAGCAAACGCGAATTAAAATTGAGAACCTACAGAAACCGGATGTGCGAATAGATTTCCAAAATAAGATAATCGAAAGCATAAATAGGGCAACATGGGAGGGCCGTATAAAAAACAAAGATATAGAGGGCGTCTGGACAATGTTACGGGATATCCTTGTTAAATGTAAGATCGAAGTGTGTGGTACTGCAGTTTTAAGAAGAATGTCTGGTGATGCGTAGTGGAATGATGAAATTCAAGCTGCCCAAAAAGCAAAAATAGAAGCGTACAAGAGAACTTTGAACATCGCAGGTCTTAGCGATGAGGAAAGAAATAGACATAGAAATGTTTATAGACGCGAAAACAGGGTACTTGAACGATTAGTTAAAGAAAGTAAAGATACAATTAGAGCAGAAGAAGAGATAAAAATACAAAACGACTTTGAAGGAAGCAGGAAATTCCTTTATGAAAAAAGGAAAGGAAACAAAAATACAGAATTTGTCAACATGAGAAATAGTAGGCGGGAAATGGTATATGATGCAGACGGAATACTAAAGGCTTTCAGAGACTTTTTTAGAAGACGATTCAGAGATGAAGCTATAGGACACCACAACTGCGATGTTGAACACGATGCGATGGAAAACTCGATTGAAAAAGTCTTTTTCACTGAGGTTAGGGATATAATTAAGAAATTGAAAAACGGTAAGGCTGCCGGAGTAGACGGTATAGAGAAAGGGATTAAAAGCGAGGGCAATAATTACATAGGGATTAGCTTATTAAGCACCGTAAGTAAAATATATTCAAAAATACTTATTCGTATGGTAATGAAAATAACAGAAGCAAAAATTTGCGAAGTCCAAAGTGGGTTTATGCCGGAAGGTCATGTACGGATCAAATATTTAGCTTAAGGCAAATAACAGAAAAAAGGTTGAGAGTAGGAAAAAAAGTTTTCTGTGCATTTGTTGACTTAAAAAAAGCTTTTTACAAGATAGATAGAAGTAAACTTTGGGAAGTCCTGAAAGAGTATGGAGTCAATGGATGGATCCTACAAGCTATAAAAAAAATATATATCGGTAGCAAAGCGAGTGTAAGAGTGAATGGGAAACTGAGTGACTGTTTCGATATTATTCAAGGACTTAAACAAGGATGCGTTATGTCTTCATGTTTATTTATATTATTTATGGACAAGTGTTTATGAATGGCTCTCTTCGACGAAGATCGTGTGGATCTCGAAACAGTAAGGGTACGTGGGTTAACGTTCGCAGATGATAAAGTTGTTATGGCAGAGTCTGTCGAAGAATTACAAAGAATGTTGAATAAACTAGATGCAAGTATGAAGAGCATGGGCCTCCAAATTAACGCAAACAAAACAAAAACTATGGTGTTCGAAGGAAAGAGTAAGAAAACACTATGCAATATTTTATTAAATGATGAGAGAATTGAACAAGTTGATAAGTTCGTATACCTTGGTAGCTTATTTACTAGGGACGGGAAGATAGATCAGAAATTAGATAGACGAATAAATGAAAGTAACAAGTTTATTAGTAGAGCAGGTCCCCTTATCGGAAGTGAAAATATATGAAATAAAGCTAAAATGGCTATACATAATTCTATATTTGTACCGAATGTACTATACGGTAGCGAGACATAGACTTATCAAGAAAAAGATAGAAGTAAAATTAACGCAATTGACATGAGATTCATGCGCATAATATGCGGTTCAAGGTAAAGTAAATGGCAGCGTGTGCAGACGTAGACCGCGGAAAGAATGGTTATAATGTGTGAATGGGACCCTAGTTAGAAGAGACATAAGAAGTCACAGAAACACGAGAGCCTGCATGAAAAAATGCATGGACATAAAAGAAGCTAGAGAAGTATGCCAGGACAGGAAAGTATGGCGGCAAATAGCTAATAAAAAGAGTGTCAGTAGAGTGAATGACGCCTGAAACAAAAGACCTTGGCCACTAATGGACCCCAGTGGGGAATCTTACATAACGACTTCGTGAGGTTCTTCACTTGGGATGATTGCTAGAGAGATTGATCAGCAACCTGGGTCGGAGCAGTATTGCAGAACGAACGTGTTATTTACCTAAATGGCACGAGAATTCTGGATCGATCTGAAAAATCTCTATCCCTTCCACACACTACTCCTTTCCCCTACCGAGTGAGTCACGCCTACCCCGAAAGGGAAATGGCCTAATGGTGTAATAATAATAATATGTAAAATTAAGTATGGATGGTTTACATCAAGAAAACAACGTCAACAACAAACAGAAAACAACAAAATATATAAAAAGTTGCTCAGAATAACAATTTAGAAGAAGTGGACATCTCTTCCTCACTTTTCAAAAATTTTTAAAATAAACAATAAATAATTGTTTAAATAAATACATAATATTTTTAGAACAATTTTCTACTCCAAATAATGACAAAAAATTACATTTCAATCATAAAATACGATTCTTTTCTACATTTTTTGGGATTGAATAATTGTTTAAATAATTTACATTTCGGTAAACAATTGAAAATTGTTTAAAAAGTAATGAAGAATATTCAAATTGTCAACTAGTAATTATTTGTATGAAAAAGACGACGGATATGTGCTAAAAATTAACCATAATGAACGTAAAAATGTAGTTTTTTTATTTTTGGCTCATATTTGGGGTGCTGTAGGGAGGGGGGAGGGGTGTTAAAAATAAAATTTATGAGCATGGATTTATTTCGCAAACACTCCATCTTGTAAATCGATTGAAATTATATTTATCATTTTTATTAAATTTTAACAAGCAGTTTTCAATTTAAACGTGCCACCATGAAATCAAAATAATGAAATGAATGAATTAATTAATGATTAAATGAAATTAATAAGAAAATGGAAATAAGTGAATGTGAATTTCATACTTTTCCCATTCAATAGTCTCCAACTTTGGGCACAGCATCTTTTTCTTTCAGTATTTTGTGTCGTACAATCGGAGAAGAGAGAAAAAAGGTGTATCCAGAAATTGAACGGTATTAATCGATTTCCTTGTTTCTTTTTTTAATCGTCTTATCGTTATGTAATGAACCGAAAACACGGTATTAAAATTAGATTCATGAATATTTGCTAATTTCTAATTGCTTTGAACCGACTGTAATCTCTAACAATAGGAAAGTTGAGTGAGGCATGACAGGCTCTCAATCTAAATTCTCGGATCGATCCTAGGTTTACGATGTTTTAAGTATCGTTGAAAAAATGACACTCTTGACCACTCGCTGTTCCATAGCCAGCCAGAGGGCCCACGAACTATGTTCGCCATGAGTACACTCGCAGTGGCGGTTTGTTACTTCCCAGGCGCAAAAAATGCACCAATTTTCAATTAATTGCAATAAAACAAGAACCAGGCCATTTTTCGGAAACAGCGCTCTGAGAGGTTCTGCATTCAGGCATTTATAGTCTGTGGTTGAAATAAGAAATCATACAATTCGGAATTGTAGGAGAAAAACTTGTCAGAGTAATACATGGGCTAATTTTCAAGCCTAAGGAAGCGCCTGAATGCAGAGTGCTTGAATGACTCCCGTTGCCTCGGATAACGCGGAGCCTCGGATAATCGAATGCCGGATAATCGAAGTTCTGCTGCAGTTAGGTAAATCGAGGACATGACGGAAGTTAGAAAAAGTTTAAAATTATTTACGGCTTATTACAAAACCGAAGTATAAATAATATACTATACAACAGTAGTGTGAACTCTCCAGTACAAAATTCAAAATTTTGAAATTTAATATTTGAGTCTGCATTAAAATCATACAAATTATTGTAAATTTTCATCAATAGAATTATATAAAGTTTACTTTTGTGCGATAGGAGCCATTCACTTTAAAGAAGTATAACTTGAAGAATGTTTTCAGAGAATTTTAAACTTTAATGATTACATAAATTACACAAAAATAAGATAAAGTAAAAAGCGATACGGACTTTGACTTTCTCAGAGCTGAAGTTTAAAGCCAACTCCCGCTGAAAAACTTTAAAATTGTTAAGTTTCATATAATGCTGTATAATTTCAGAATATATCCAGCTTCAAATGTATTCTTGGGTCAATATTACGTATAAAGTTAATAAATAAAAATATAATTACTTTAAATTAAGGTGTAAATAAACGGATCGTAAAAAAACCTCAGATTTAATTTGAAAAGCAGCATTTTCGAATAAAAACTACTTCCCAGGCGCAAAAAATGCATCAATTTTCAAATTAATTGCAATAAAACAAGAACCAGGCCATTTTTCGAAAAATCTGTGAAAAAGTCTGTGGTTGAAATATGAAATTATACAATTCCGAATTGTAGGAGAAAAACTTGTCAGAGTAATACATCGGCTAATTTTAAAGCCTGAGAAAGCGCCTTAACCGAGGTGGATGCTCGGATAATATGGAGAATCATTAATAAAACAAATGAAGCTGCTACTCCTAATTCTGTCAGAGATAAGGTTTGATAAAAGAAATTTGTTTTGCTCGAATCTTTATTCGAACAGTGAGAATATGATGAAATTTTATATGCGATATAATTTGTTCTTTGATATAATATACTACGACTGAGAATAGAAAATTCTTGAGCTGGATTCCTTAACTCGTTGGAAAAACAAATCTAAAATAAAAATATAATTTTTACTTGAATTAGCTTCACACCTTCTAACGAGTATTTGGCGTTTTTTCAAATTTATGAAAATTTTGTTTCTATAAAAAACATTAGCATCAATCTTTCGACAGTTGCGATAAATAAATTTGCGAAATAATCTTAGCAGTTCAGAAACTCGAGTTCCACATGCAAAGAAATAGTTTTTGGAAAACATCAATTTTGCACATCTTCAGAATGTACATTTTTCAACTTCTTTTTCAAAGATACTTTTTTTAGTTTTTATGATACCTTCACATCAAATCGGTTACAATTATTTAAACATGTCTACATGTCGGCAAGAATCTTCGTCAATAATGAGATCAAAGCTGGTATTTATAGCAAAAAATATTCAAGATCCCTTTAGTTATAGTCCAAAAAGTTTTATAAATATAATTTTTGTGTTTTTACGAATTTGAAGATTTTTGTCTTGACGTTGATATTGATGTTTCTGAAGTTTCTGGGTTCTGTTTGTAAGTACATTGTTAAAAATGTTTGGAAATCTATAACACTTCTGCAAGATTTCCAAAATACAAGTGCATGGTAAAATTGCAATCATGGAATTAGAATGACCATATTGCAATACATGTATTTTAAGTGTTGTCGATCGTGAAGTCACAATCCAACTTTTCAATACATGCAATAGAGAGTTTGTGAGACAAAATTATGCATAAGAAAATCGCTCAATTAATGGGATTTAAAGAATTCCCGGAATTCATGAAGTTCTTGAAATTCACCGAATTCACAGAATTTATGGAAATGAAAGAATTTTTGAAGTTCACAGGGGTCATGGAATTTGCAGAATTCAGCAGATTCAAGAAATTCATGTAAATCACGGAATTCGCGTAATTGATTGAATTAATGGAATACGCAAAATTTGTGGCATTTATAAAATTAAGGGAATTAATGGAATTTAAGGAATTAACGGAATTTCAGGAATTCGCGAAATTCGTGGTATTCACGCAATTAAGTAAATGCATGGAATTCATGGAATTCATGAAATTTGCTGTAATAAAGGTTTTCAATGGATTTTCGGAATTCACGGAATTCATAGAATTTATGGAATTTACGGAATTCACGTAATCTATGGAATTTATAGAATTTGTGAAATTCTCAGTATACGCCTAATTTAGTTAATTCAGGCAATTCACAGAATACACTTAATTTATCAAATTTACGGAATTAATGGAATTCAAGGAATTCGCGAAATTGGCTACGGAATTATCGAGGTTCGAAATATTCACGAAGTTCAATGAATTCAACGAATTCCAAAAATTTATGAAAATCACAGAATTCGCGAAATTCGTTAAATTAAAGGAATTCGTCAAATTTATGGCATTTATGATATTCACGGAGTTAATAGAATTTCAAGGAATTCATGGAATTTCGGGAATTCGCGGTATTCACGGAAATGATCGAATTCACGAAATTCACGCAATTCATTAGATTCGCTTAAATCGGAAAATTCAGTGCATTTATGGAATTCCCGGAATTCATAGAATTTACTGAATGTACGGAATTTTGGAAATCCACAGAATCTATGTAATTTACGGAAGTCCGTGTATACGCCGAATTTATTAAATTCAGGGAATTCACAGAATGCGCTTAGTTGATTACATTCACGGAATTTCTGGAAGTCAGGGAATTCGCGGAATTAAGTGTAATCGCGAAATTAACGGAATTTAAAGAATTCATCTAACACCTAGGATTCACGCATTGTATGCAATTCACGAAATTCATGGGATTCATGTAATAAACGTAATTCGCAGAATTCATAGAAATAAGGGAATCCATGAAATTGATGGAATTTTTTTGATTCATGAACTTTAAGGAATTCGCAGAATTATTAAAATTTATGAAATTCAAGGAATTTATGGAATCCATCATGAATTCCATGAATTCTTTGTATTCGTGAATTCCTTGAATCCCGCAAATTTAAGGAATTGCATGAGTTTCCTGATATTCTGAAATTCTGTGAATTCGGCGCAGTCCTTTAATTCTTTGAATTCCGTGAATTATATGAATTAGTGTAAATTTCTTTTTCCGTGAATACCGTAAATTCACTGAATTCCGTAAATTCCGAACATTCCTTAAATTTTAAAAATTCCTTAAATTCTGTGAATTTCGTGAATTCCTTGAATTTCACGAAATCCGTACATTCTGGGCATTATATGAATTCATTGAATTCCTTGAATTCCGTAAATTCTGTGAATTCCTTGAATTCCATGAACTCCTTGAATTTAATAAATATGCTCGTTATATACTAATATTAACACAAGTTTTGGCACCGTCATAAAATTTCTTATTTTTCAGGAGAAATTTTTCTCGGAAATGATTTACATTTTTATTGTAATTTTTGGCTTTATCAGAGGTCGAGACATCCAGCTCCTAAACTTGTATTATAAAAATCCAATACATGTGAGGTACTATGGGAATTCCAGCCTTTGAAAACTACAAAATTATGTATAATAACGTTAACTTACGTTTAAGAAGTAAATTTGCAATACATGCAGTAGAAAGTTTCCAACAGAAATTTCTAATAGTGTCCCATATTATCCGGAAAAAAATGTTAACGCGAAATCCGTCGTTTCTTTTGAGAATTCATGTTCGTTTCTTTGTTGCCTTTTGATGGATTAAAATGACAAAAATACAACGCGGAACAAAAGATCAGTTTTTTTAAAAATGATTGTTAATTTAATCGCGCTATTCGCTTTGTCAGTGTTTAGGGCCAAAAATAATATATAAATAACAATCTTTTTTTACTTGATATTTTTCCTTTTATAAAACACAAAAAAAATCCAGCGTAATTGAAATGAAATTCGCCACTTTTTTCTAAAGCTTAGAAATTTTATACTATACTGAAAAAAAACTGCCGAAAGAGCAGAATTTTCCGATAATTTAAAGCAACTTCAAAATCTACTTCTAAAATTGTGTAACGAGAGACGCATTTTTGATTTAGACGCATTTTTGACTCTGGACGCATTTTTGATTTAGCTTACATTTGAGTTAAAAGGTGAAAAAAGTCCTATGATTACGAATATCTGAGTTATTTTTTTCGAAATTAATTATTTATTAATAAAATAATTTATAAAATCCTTTGAGCACATCTGTATAGAAACAAAACTTGTTTTCTTCTTGACTTTCTTAGCAGGATAAACCATTTGCAATTCACAGCGTTAAAAAAAATGATTTGATTACAAAATAGGGATAATGTGCATAATTCCTGAAAATAAAACCAAAAATCTAGCATAATTTTATAATATTTGCAGCAAAATTAATAATTTTTTTATTAATCTTATGATCTTTTAAACATATTCCTTATTCAGGCATTTGTCGGCAGAAAAATTCGGTTTCTTCAATGCCAGTCTTTTCAGATGTTAAGTTGATAAGAATTTGAGCAACATTCATAATAAGTTGATAAATTTTATTATTTCTTTAAACAAATTAGATAAACAAATGCATTAATCAGGCATTTGTCTACAGAAAAAATGGTTTTTTTCTATGTCAACAGTTTTAATGAGGATATCGAAAAAAAAATTTGATCGACAGATGCTCGAATAATGCATTTGTTTATTAATTTTTTTTAAATGTATAAAGTTTATCAATCCATTACACAGCCACACAACAAAAAAGTGTGCGGATCTGGTAACAAGACACACGTATTCCTATGGATTTTCACTTCAAAAACATGTCGACAACTGTGAAGGTCAACCCTTGCCTGATTTCAAATTATTTAACATAACTTTACCCAACAGAACCTGACCTCACATAACCTGAATTAACAGAAATTTATTGAACTAGACGTAAAGCTCTGGAAGCATATTTTCCCACTAGAAAATGTGTGCTACATCGAATGGGTCAACTCGAGCCTAACCTAGAAATAAATCTAACCTAGCCTAACCTAACCTCACGAAACACAATTAAACTGATTGTGTTGTCCCGTTGTGTTTGTGGTACCGTTTGAATCAACTTGGGCTTAACCTGCAAAGAGGTCAAACCTATCCTAACCTAAAAAAACCTGACCTAACCTAACCTAACTTAACTTCACGTAACACAATTAAACTCATTGTATTGTCCGGTTGTCTTTGCGGTACCGTTTCATTCAGCTTCGGCTTTACCTACATAGAGGTTTAACCTATCCTAACCTAACAAAACCTGACCTAACCTAACCTAGCCGAATGAAATTCAACCACACGTATAGCTATGTAGGCGTACGGTTCTCAGTCTTAAATGTGTGCTATATTTAATAGGTTAACTCGATCACCTCAAATTTTTGTCTTTTAATTTCTTTTTCGTCTAGTGTGTGAAAAAACTTTGTTACATGACCTGCGGTCGAGTATAAACATTGGTATACTACCAACCACAACAAACAAGCTGTCAAATTCGCCATTGTACAGGAGACGTAGTCATGGTCCAAGAAGAGGAGGTTTCCCAGCACATGCGCAGTGGATGAGCCGTGGAATTGGTAGTTCGGCGGCGCCCTAGAGTTGGAAAATTCTCGGTAACAAAAATTTGGAGAAGGTAACGGAGAACGTTACCGTATGTTACCGAGAATACGAGAATATATCTAGAATTTACGAGAACATTCATTCTTTACTATTATTTTTTTTACCTAAATAACGTTTATATGCAATGCACTTACATCGAAATAGCAATAAACATCAGGAATAAAAATTATTTGGTAATTTTATATACAATGTACTTCATATTTTTCAGAATAGAATTTTATTTATCGATTAAATAAATTCTATCAAACATTATTAAACTTTAGTTTCGAACAAGTTTTAAGTAAAATTTTATATTCCTTAAACATTATAATTTTTCGTATCAGCAAAACTAAGTACGTATGATACTCAGCTGAAGATAAATAGTTAATGCAGAAAAGTAAATATTATTTAAATCTCATTGCTGTGACTTAACTGTTATAATTTATAACAATTCGTTGATCAGTCTTGGTCAATTATAATACTGTAATTAAACTTACTTAGTCTGATAGCCGTTCTTAAATATCCTTACTATCTATTTTTTGGAATGAACAAAACTACGAAGCTGAAATACTTATAAGAAACTAAATAGTTATGTAGGAAAGACACAGTGACTATTAAATACCATTTCTGTGACTTATAACTATTCGACGTTGCTCAGTCTCAACAGACTTAATACTATAATTAGCTTACTCAATCTGATTGATATTCTTAAATAATATTCTTTTTGATATGTCGCTTTAAAAAAATGTACAAAATAATATAAAACTTTTTAAAAAATTTCCTCATTAAAACACGAAATGTAATAAAATTCTCCGCCTAATAAATCCAAATTAAAGGAAAAATGTCAGCTTCATAAAAAATATTCCAAAAAAACTGTAAATTTCAATGTTTTCCAAAAATTGAAATGACTCTGGAAATAATTAAGATTTTAAAATGTTATTAGGCTTATTTTCAGCGGACTTTTCCATAGTATTGGTCTAAATAATGAAGACAGTTTTAGAGTTTTTTCTGTAGATTCCACCCTAGGGTCAAAATGGGCGTAGAAAAGTCGCAAAATTTCAAATAATGATTGTGCTCACCAAATGATTTAAAAAATGCAAAAAATGATATTTTATAAATATTACTAACATTTATTAAAATAAGGTAAATAATCATTTTAAAAAAATGCGAGTATATATACCTTTTTGAAATTTTGCTACTTTGTTGTATCATGCCTGACCTTAGGGCAGAATCTAGAGAGAAAATTATGAAAATATCTCTTTATCATTTTGACAAATACTATGGGGAATTTCGTTTAAAATAAGCCCAAGAACTTCAAAAGCGTTAACTATTTTCCGAGTTATTACAATTTATTGAAAATATCGAAATTTGACGTTTTTTGCTCTTAAAAAAATTGACATTTTGCCTTCAACTTGGACTTATTAAACGTAAACTTCTATTAGACTTTATAATATTTGGAAAAAAAATCTTATGATAAATTAGAACATCAAGACACTTTAGCAACAGCTCAAAAAACAGGCGTGTAGATGATTTCCGCAAATAGTGCCGTTATATGGGAAATACAGTATTATCTCATTGCTGTGACTTATCTGTTATAATAAGCTTACCTCAATCAAATCACAATTGTACGAAATTTTTAAAATCTAACTTGTTTTTCAAATAAATAAAGTAAAGTGGGTAGCCTACTTAGATGAAGCTAATAAAAACATATAGTATTAAGTAACATAATGTAAATGAAGACATAAGAATGACAAGTGGATAAGGACCAATGTTTCGAAATACCGTACTGAAAACTTTCAAGTAATTTAGGATACTTTTTATGAATGCGTATTAGGAATATGTAAAAATAATTTCACCTTTCACTCGAAAAAAATGAATTAAAAAATTATGATATCGAAATTTTATATTTGAAAAATCCATCGTAGAAAACTTTTTTGATTCACCCTATGAAATTTTATTTATGGTCCTTATCCAGTTGCCATTCTCGTATCTGCAAATTATAACTGCATTACAGCCTATTGAGTAAAACCAAATCAGAGCTCATAAAAAGGTTTGGTTACTTCACTCTCCAACTTCAGAATTGGAGTCAGGCGAATCGTAATCTTCATCAGAATATTCGTATTCTGCTTCTAGCTCTTCTGCACGAAGTCCAAATTCCGTATCGTCCCAAGGAGTTAGAAACATGAGTCTCTTCTGTTTTCCTCTTT
The DNA here is from genome assembly GCF_010883055.1 of Belonocnema kinseyi. Classification (NCBI taxonomy): domain Eukaryota; kingdom Metazoa; phylum Arthropoda; class Insecta; order Hymenoptera; family Cynipidae; genus Belonocnema; species Belonocnema kinseyi. The sequence goes on along the minus strand of NC_046663.1, from coordinate 5,729,771 downwards.
GAAGTATTTTTATTAGATGCTCTCAACTTTAAATTAAAGGAGACGTATGTAATTTTTCCAGCTCTTTCAGTGGTCAAGCGATTTCTCTTAGGGGTGTGCACGTTCCCGTATCTGCTGAAACTTCTTTCCGTTGCAGCACTTGTAGCTGGCATGCTGAGGATATCAGAAGCAATGGTGCGTAACCTGGGATCACAGTTATTTCTTTCCCACCAAGTAACAGCTGATAACGTTTCAACAGTCTTCTGAACAAACGGAAGATAAAACGATCCTTCTTTCTCTTTGGACATGGCCAAATCTGTCAAAACTTCTGCCACATCGTCACTGTTCTCTCCATATTTGTAACTGGCAAGATCATGAACTAGTTCTGTTCCTAGAACCTTCTGCTATCGAGTCAAATGCGCACCATTAAACTTTGGATCTAATATATTAGCTGCAAAGTGAATCGGTTGCATTGATAATTCTCCTCTCTCTTTTACTTGTAATTTAAGAGCTGCAGATTCTTTAACAGATAATGGAGAGCCGTCAAGTAGTTTCTCGTAACTCGTTATCATGTCATTCCAAGCTCTTGGAACTGAGCTTGCTGTGCAACTGTCAGCTTCCAGAATGGTGATCCATTTGACGACTGGTGCCAAGATTTCATGAAGACTGATAAGGCCACACCAGAAAGTCTCACTTAAAATATCCGTCTTTACTTGGTGCTTCAAAAGAACATTATCAGAAATCGCTAATCTCTTTAACGCCATTTTGTTGTTAAGTAAACTCTCAGCACAAAAGAGTATTGTCCCCCACCTTGTTTTTCCAGGTAATTTTAATCATATAATTTTTCGCCTTGTTTCTAAATTTAAGCAATGTGCTGCGCAGCCGTATACAGAAACATGAGGATGTACTCTGTGAACTATTTCTCGCGCTTTGACCATGTTTGAAGCATCATTAGTTACAACAGTTAGTACCTTATCTGGACCAATTTCGTCAATAACTTCTAGGATGAACTTTGCCATATATTCTCCTGTATGAGATTCTCCTTTAGTATCTTTGGTTTTATATAACATCGTTTCAGGAGTAGTGACAACAAACTGACAATTGATGAATTTCTGTACAAAAAATTATAATACTACTAAAACATATTTAATATTTTATTCTTCTTTAATTTCGACCTTTTCTTTCAGTCATAAGTAAGTCTGCCGTGCCAAAGATCGAATAAATTTAAGCTAAAATTGATGACGTTTCGGACTCTGTATGGTTTCTTCTCAAGCATATGATAATTTAATTATAAAAAGAAATTAAAATACACCAACTTAGGGCTATATACATAACGTAATAAATATTCACAGAAAATAAGTGTAACAAAAGTGTCAATTAATTTTGACACTCTATACTTATGTTTTACTACTGTTTTTACACCACTCTTTACTATTAATTTCTGTGATTATTCATTATGTACCGTGCGTATTCCTAGATCTGTGTATTTTAATGTATTTTTTATAATAAAATTATTAAAGCCTTAAAAAGGGACAATATAGAGTCCGAAACGTAGTCAATTTAAACTTAAATTGAAATTTGAATTTATTTGACCATTTTCGTCGAAAACTTATTGAGGCATATTTGATATTATGTTAAACTAGCAATTAATCATTCGAGATCAGTTCGTTTTCGAATTGTGAAAAATATTTAAACATTCAATAAATGCTACTCACTACTAAAATTTATCAATTCCTTTTTCTTTTTTGAAAATTTCTCTCTTTAAATTCGTGTTTTCGATTGTAAATGAATAAATTATAAGACAATTACCTTATGTCACTCCAACCATCACATTGAAGCCCGAGCGCGCTTGATTTCAAAATTTCTTCGCAGATTTTCAATTCGATTCGTTCGAATTCTAAGTTTAGTAGAAGAGTACTAATCTTATAACGAGATGGGGGTTTTCAAGAAGGTCGTAGCTCTTGAAAAAATCCATCCAATACTCGTTTTCCAGCATTGAAAACGCACAAACCGATGAGAAAGTCGCTCTGGCAAGTTTTACATCCAGTCTTTCTTACATAACACAATCATACATTATACAAAAAGCAACGAACTAAATTTTAACTTAAATTTGTATAAAACAATTTAATTTAATAATTAATATAAAGATTTATTAACTAAACGTACCTACTCATCAGGCTTTATGCAGTCAATATACTTTTTAAATTGAAATAATGATTGCGTATTTTCAGATGCTCTACTTTTCTTTTGCTTTTTGTTTGAAGAAGATAGCAACTGATAATCAGTAGTGCCTGATTTAGATGTAGATACAGACCTTGATTTATTGCATTTAAGTGCATCCGCATCGGATGTATCATCTAAAAATGAAGACATTTGAAGGGTAGAAATGCAGAAGGAGTCAATCGCCAAATTTTCGAAATCGGGTTTATTGACTCAAAAAATCAGATAAATTCTAATACACACACCTGCCAAAGGATTTTTTTGGGGCATCATTTTTCACAATTGTCACTAAGAAAAGGCCCCACAGGATCAGGTTTAACGCAGGCAAAAAAGAAAGACTTGGTGGAAATGTTGCCTTTTATGCCTCCTTAAGCGCAGCAACAATATATTCAAATTATTCAGGGGCATTAAAATATGCATTACGATCCACATGCTGATGGTGGTTACCGTTTTATAATATTTTTTCTACGATTTTATAATAGAAAGTTCAACAAAAATTTCCTTAAATATCTTCAATGAATCATATTCTGAAAACATTGATATAGTACAATCTACGATAAGATAAAATAATAAATTGCTAACCTCAAAGTAAAAGATCCAATTTCATATTTCTCGACACTGACCAATTATGTTTAATTACTATTGGGTCCCTTCCTTTCAGTAGTATTATGTCTCTTCCATTCAGTACTAAATAACCTAAAACCAAATTCCTCATTTTTTGTACATACGCAAAATTATTGTTGCTCTCGTCATTTGAAGTTGAAATATCAGTTTTACCCTATTTTGAAGTCATAATTGCATTTTTAAATTTCTTTAAACTGCATGACTTTTTTTAGACAGACTTTTTGGAAATCAATTCGAACACTCAATAGGTAGAATACAAATTTTTAGTTTTTTCTTAAACTGCAAATGGACTCCATAATTAATGTTGAAAGATCTTAAGAATCGATACGGACACTGAATCTAACCTCGAAACGTGACCTGTTTCATTAATTTTCTCGAAACCGGATAGCTTTTTGTAAGCAAACTTTTTTTAGTTATATAAAGCATGAAAGTATCTCGAAATCACTTTCTAATTTTTTTTCTTAAGTGGTCCTGCTGAATTTACAACATGTTTTTAGTCTCTCGTGAAAAAATTGAAAAATGGCGCTTGACTCCTTCTGCATTTCTAACCTTCATTTATTAATCAATTAATTATACCTAACTTATTATTTCAATATTACTAATCAATTCAATTTTAATTTTTTGTTAAATAGCTGTCGCCAGGGCGGTGACTTCAACGGGAAATTTGTAAAAGCCGGGAAATATATATATTTATTTTTATTATTTTTCAATCATCCTATAAATCTTCACCTACTGTGCTTCAAGAAAAAACGTTGAAATATTTAATGCTATTTCTTGAAAGATAATTTAAGCTAATTGAAGGTCTTTTTTCATTAGGAAACAATTTCCTAGAAAATTATTAGATTTAACTCAAAATTTTTTTTAATAAACAACTAAAAAGCTTATTTTTAAATACCCAGACAAAGTCAAAAACCCTTATAGGACAAAAACAGAATGCTTCAGAAAGAGAAAATGCTCGGAGAAATTCGGCTGCATGTTCACTTTAACTTTGACAGTATTTAAGGTTAGGAATTAACAGCCGGTCTATAAACTAAAAGACACACGAAGAAAAATATTGTTAAATATAATTACCGTTGTTATCGCCATCATTATCAGATAAAGGCTGTTGTTGATCACTTATTCTCTCCTTTTTAACCTTTCTTTTACTGTTTAAGGGCACATTGAACATTTTTCTTCCAAGTGCCTTCTTTGGCGTGTAGCGTTTTTATGTAAAGTTCCTGGCAATAATTGCACTTGTAAGCAACTTTATTACCCTTATTCACAACATGTTGAAAAAATTTCCATAACAAACTTTTTTCCTTTGGCATTTTTAACTCGTCGTAGATTTTAAGTTAAAAAAACACAGAACTCAGAAGTTGCGTTATGCTGCACACATCATGGCATGCGGCGTGTTTAAACATGGAACTCGTTTTTTGTCGCCTTTTTTTCTTCTACTACTCAATACTACCAACTGTCAATAATTCGAAAAATATTCCCTAACTTACTAAAAATCATCACAGGGTGAGTTAAAAACCATTTGAGCTCATTAGTTTGCATTTATTTCGATGAAAAACTTAAATTCTCGTAAATTCTCGAAAAAAAATTGGCCGAGAACTTACTGGTAACTTACCGGTAAGTTACCGGGTGTTCTCGACGTAAGTTACCGCCTTTCCAACTCTACGGCGCTCTACCACGCTGCGAAGAGACTAACTGGCGACTGTCCCGCTCCCTCGTGCCTCTCTCTCTCCTCACTGATCTTTAGTGTCATTTTCGTGATACAGGTGGCGCTCCGGATCTCACTTGGTGTGACAAAATGAGACGCCACTCTGCTTTTAATTAAAGGTGAATTTATGAAACATTTGCATTTAAAATATTGCAATATAATCATCATTAGTGGTAAAAACTCGCCAAAGTACATTTTTCACTTATAAGGTTTTATGCGGAGCTTTCAAAACAGACTTATGGGGGTGACATTTAAAAAATTAGTTTTATTTTATATTTCATAGCTAATCGTGAAAAAAATGTCAAAATTCTACTTGTTGCAAATCATATTAACGATTCTAAATAACGTTTACAAAAATGCCTTTTTCCTCGTGTGAAATCCATGTAAAACATCATGATTTGAGATGGAATTGCTCATTTCAGAAATTGTCCAGGCATTCTAAGAAATTTCTGACCAAACTCAGATACTGAATATATACTATTTTAATGCCAATTTAGTTAATTTTTAATTTAACCTAAATTAGTTTCAAAAACTTTTTCTTGACGTGCAGGTATACATTTTGACCTCCCTATCCTTGCCTCGATACAAGACTTTTTTTTATAAATCGGAAAGTCTTAAATATATGGCACTTCTGTAACTTACAAATTAATTTTTATAACAAATGATAAATTTTAAAAATAATTTTTTTTTAATCGACTGTTACAAATCTCTTTAAAATTGAATAAACCTTCATTCTAAACAAACGCCTACATCTAACAAAAATTGTAAAATAAAAAGGAATTACACTATTCATGATTTTTTTACGGGACAAGGTTTTTTTTAATGTTTCTGAAAAACAAAGTTTCGAACCAATAAGTATTTATGTATAAAAAACAAAGTTCATTGTAAATCAAAGTATTACTCCAGCACGATATGTTTTTATGAATAGGGAGTAAACCTTTGTTAAATTCTATAAGTTTTTTCTAATCAATCTGGCCCTTCTTTGAATGTATTCTTACATTCAAATTCAACATTATATAGTTTCCCTGTCTCGTGCCGGGCATTATATATAATACCTAGGGATTGTATATAATGCCTAGGGATTATATATAATATCGGGATTATATACTTTGCCTGTAACATGTATATGGTCAAATCTGCAAGCTTTTTAAATCGGAACATCGAAACTCTCCAATATTTCTCGGAAATGTGTAACTCCTTCTCGAGTCCAAAACCACTGATATCAGGGCCATGATAATAATAATAATTATTATTATTATTATTATTATCTCTGCTGTCCTTTTTAAAAGCTAAATATTCATTTTCTTAAATTTTTCTTTGCTCGACATATTTATTTATAAATTTGTCGAATTTTTTTTTAACTATTTTAATCGGGTGAGTTTTTTCTGATTGACACTACATTTATGAAGAAAATCAGTATAATATTTTACCTTACTTTTCAGCAGTTTTATTACTAGAAATTTTAAAATTACTTTAAAACCGCGAGCTTTGAAAGTTATATTTTGGAAAATAGGTGTACTGCTTTCGCAATGAAACTAAAAACTATTAAATGAACAGCTGACTGCAGCTGTGAAACTATATAATAAATATTAACCTAAAAGCTTGGAAAGGGACGCAGCAGAGTTTTGGCAGTATATAATTTTTTTGAGACAATCAAGAATATTTGGGAGGCAGAAATAAAATATAAAATGTAATTTCCTGGACCAAAAATGGTCGGTTCGTAATTTAGTATGATCTGGCAGTTACAGGATAATACATTTTTCAATCTTTAAAATAGTTTGTAATTATATTTTTCATACTTTATCAGATGCACAATTTCAACTAATGCAGATGGTAATTTTTGATTTTATCTGCCGCGGTAAAAATTTTGTTGCGAAGTATTTCAGCATTCCAGATGAGAAAATTATTAAAGTGAAATGGGCAACTCGCTCACCCGGTAATTGAACATTTCTGATTTTTATTATTCACCATTAGTGCAATGCTAAAATATTAAGATTTCCTAAGACGATAATTTATTTATTAATTCAAAACGAATTTCCATTCATTCAGAAAATGTTAACAATAGAGAAGTGGCATTTAATCTTAAGGATATTCTATCTGGTGGTACTGGTACACGTATTTAAAATATATGGAGTGTATTAGAAGCACCCTGTTAAGAACGGATTTGGCGAGCTACCTGCAGAGCAACAGGAAATTTGGATGTCGTACATATTACGAAGAGGCTTTTAGTGGCCACTATGACTGACTTTCAAACAGAGACGACTAAATACTGCTGTATGATGAAAAACTGTACAACTGCATTTGATTCGAACCGAGATATTTAATGAAACGATTTTAAGTCTGTACCTTTTAATGCATGAGATTTTGCTTTTAAGGTAACTACCGTGATTGGAAGAATTTTTCATGCTCTATTCATTGAATGAAAAGAAAATGGTCGATTTAAATTATTTATATGTACAACTGTATATTCGCTAGATTAATAGAAAATGACCGCCCTGGTCTAACGTGGTGAGAGTGCGCCTTGGTCTTTTTATTATTTTATCTTATGTAGTTTGAATAAAAGCGAGATCGATTTGGAAAAAGTGACTAATGCCACTTACTTCTGTGCTCCAAGAAAAAAATTAGTTTTATCCGGCCGGTATACATCGTAGTCTGCGTTTTGACAATTCTAACCTCTAAAGTTAGTCAATAATGGACGCGATGGATAATTTTTATCAGGAAGGGACTTTCGGTGTAGAGACAGTGTTCTGTCCTGGTTGCCAGAATCCGTTCCACCTAGCTTGTGCAGATTGCAACGGCAAATTGGAGAACGGAACGTTCTCAAGGTGTTGCAAACAACAAATTGCTCGCACACCCATGACGACAGAGCCTACCTCTGTACTAGTGACTGCACAGGACTTGGAAAGGATTATCCGCACTGCCTTAACTTTAATAACACCGACGCTCAACGAAGCTCTGTGTATAAACGTAGTTGACTCCCTATCAACAAAATTTGACAAACTAAATTCAAAAATCGACAACACTATAGTGAAGATCGATTAGGCTGAGAAGGCATGGAGAATCTAAATGACAGGATTTCAGCAGTAGAAGGTACGCTAGACAACTTAAGCACTCCCCTTCATCCCTAAAAGGTTGACGAAACTCGCCTAATTATGATGAATGTCTCTGATATTGAGCAGCGCAACTGTAGAAAAAACAGCTTTACCCTATTCGGCTTATCCGACCAAGCTGGATCGGAATGAAGTTCGAAAAATAAAGATAGCATGAAGACCCTTATAATTAAAAATCTAACTGGCATTGTTCTCGATAATCGTCTCAGAAGTCCACGAGCACTTAAAATTGGAACATTTTAGCAGAGTCAGGAAAAACCACAACCTGTAAAAGAGATCTGAGGTACCGACAACCTCTACGCATGCTCCGCCTCATTTATTCATAAATGCAAAGAGGGAAGCAAAAAACAAAAAATAAGCAAAAATATAATGTGCATCTGCAGAATATTGTGGTAGTAAAGACCACCCTAGAAAGTCGCTGCAAGAGTAGAGAAAATGACCCAAAACTACCCTTAAGAGGAGGGGCTCCAGTAACCACGAGGCACACTCCAACTGGGAAAGCCGCAAGTATTACGTCCTAAGGCTCGTGCATACAAGTTCACTCAGAATGACATGAAATCAGTTAATTAATTATTTTATTATGTTTTCTGGCTGCTCAAAGGACGTTTAAATCATTTTGTATATTTTATAAATATATAAAAAGTGCAAGCTACTCTTTTCGGAAGTGATGTTGATTTTTCTCAATAGGAATGATTCTTTGCCATTATAGTTAGTCAGTCTACAATAATTATGGATTTTTCATACAAAGTCGGCAAAAAATTTGATTGTGTGAACAAATTTTTGGTGGAATATTTGCATTGAAACTTTTATAAGGTTTAAACTCAACTTTGCTATTGTAAATTAAGATAAATTATAATTACAAACTTGTTTTACAATTTTTTAACTTATTCTGAGGCTGAAATTCCGAAAAAATAATTTTTATTTTGTTGTTATTGCTTGTAGCTATTGCTGATTGACATCGAAGCGAAAATTCCATAATTTCTTAATGATCTATTTTTCATAAGTCTGGTACCGTATCTCAAAGTTAAGCAGTTGATGACTTGGATGCAATAACAGCTTACTTGTAATTTTAGTAGTCACTTTTTTCATTTGTTCTTTATGAAGTTACATACAAAACAAGTGAAAAAACATTACTTCTAAAAATACAAGTTGGCAATTATTGCGCCCAACTGCTCAATTGTATTTCAACTTCACTGAGACAAAGTTGTCTCTTGCTATATTATAAAAATAGTTTTCAACATAGAAAGAAATATAAGCTCTCTATCAATACAAATATTAGCAAAAAATAACTAAAATAAATAATAGTACATTTACTTTATCCTTACTAAGGTCTGGATTGTTTGAACAATTTATTCTGATATATAACTACACTAAAACAGATTGCAGCATTATATTTTACGAAAAAACATTAATCGAAACACGCACACAAATAAAGTTTCTTTATCTAATAACCAAGGTTGTAATCGTCCAGGTTTTTAAAACAAGGATAAGATCCATTCAGTCATATAATTTCTTTGTGTGTACATCAAAATGAAGATTATTCACTTAACGCTACTCCTCATGTTCGTGATAATTATCGAATCTCATCGTAAGTAAAATAAAGCATTATACGAAAAGAACCATATCATAAAATATCTTCAATTTATCAACTACATTCAATCATTTTTTTTTAATTTGGAGCAAATGTAACATAAGCTATTATTATTATTGTATATGTATGTCATCCTGTTGCGTAATAATTTATTTAACAAATTGAAGATCCTATTAATGTTTATAACATAATTTTTTATAAAAAAATTTTATGCCAAACATTATGATTTCACTCGTACAATTCTTCGTAATTAATGCACTCGCCACTAACAGTCCTGAACACATTGACTACAAAGATTCAGGTTTTTCCAAATTTCTTGTCACTTTTTCTTTAAGAGTTTTTTTTATAACACTTTCATTATTCATGAGTGCAAAATGTGTATAACCTCATTTTTAGCTTATTTCAACTAAAATAAAACTTGTTTGCTTCGTCCACTTTTTTCAGAGGATAAACCATTTGTAATTTAATTTCAAAACAAATAATTTTTTTTAATTGGGGATATTTGTACAGTTTTAACTCAGAATTTATTTTTTTTATAACTTTTAGCAAGCAATCAAGACAAAACAATTTAAAAATAGAAACAGCAGAATATTTCACGTTTACAATTTCAGATTCAGGCCTGCTTATTGTTTCGATTAAGTTAAAATTAAATACATACCACCATACCTATACGTTCCTAGGTTCGCTGAATCAGATTTCTGGGTCAGTTTGACCTTATAAGGTCAGATTAAGGACAATTGTAGGTCAAAGTGTACATAACCATTCGATCGAAGAGAGTCATTAGGTCATAGGGATCCATTGGATCGGAGTTCCGGGTCATTTGAAGGTCAAAGTGAAGAAAATCATTGCGTCGGAGAAAAACTCCACTCTCAAACGTTTTTGTGGTCGCTGAATCCGTATGCAGGGTTATCTTGAACCCATCTGATCAGGGTAAATGTCAAGTGAAGTTCAAAAGAAAAAAAATATTGAATTGGCGTGAACCACTACTTTAGGACGTTTTTCAGGTCGCTAAATCCGATTCCGGGGTCATTTTACCCTATCAGGTCGGCATAAAGCTCATCCTAAGGTCAAAATTAAGACCACAATTTCGACCTATTGTGGTGAAAATGACCCCGGATTCGGATTTACCAACAACAAGATCGTCCTAATGTAGTGGTTCACGCCGCTTCAATAGATTTTTTTTACCTTCACTTGACCCTGATTTTGACCTGATCTTGTCAATATGACTCCAAATTCGGATTCAACGACCTGAAAAACGTTTGGGAATTGTAGCTTAGGTCGGGTTACACATTTTTTTGTTTGCTGTGTTAATAAACCATCGCTTTATTTCATAAAATTTTTTATACTTTTCTCATTTGTTATCTTTATAGCATTGTTTTATTAGTATATGCATTCTTCAATAAAATGATATAATTATGCTATGGAATTAGTGGGTTTTCAGCTTTGAATTGCGAAATATTTTAACCAATCAAACTAGTGATTTTCAAGTAATATTTATTGACCCAAATTTCTTTGATCAAATCTGTAAAATTTCACTAGTGATAAGTGAAGTTTAAACCATTTTAATTCTGAGAAGCAATAAAGTATCTTTTGCATAATAAAAAAACTTTAATGTATGATTAAATTTCTTTATAAACACTACGTCATCCTTATTAAAGGCAAATCATCTGAACAATCTGAAAGCAATATTTTGAAATTCGGAATAAACTGACATTGACCATTTATAAATATGGCTTTCTGCTTTTTTCAATAGAGCTAAAAATGTTACACTATGGCTCAGTTTAATTGAACTTTATTATTTTTCACCTTTTCCATCTTTATCACTTTTCAAAACTGTTATATATAGTCCCAAATAAAAATTTATTCACTAAGCATTCAATTTTCCACTACTGAATTATGAAATAGTTCGACTAGTCAAGTTAGGGATTTTCTACTAATCTTTAGTGGATCCCTTGTCGCTAATTAAATCTGTAAAATTTCCCCAGTAATAATTAAATTTCGCACGATTTCCATGTAGGGAGTGTGAAAACTTGAAAACTATAATTTAATTTTTTAAGCACGAAAATTGTTGTACGTATTCACGTCGTGCCTGATTAAGAAAATAGAATTTCTTAACTTTTCCAATAAACTTTACCACACAACGAAAATTTAAAATCACCTGACATTCTTTTACACAAGAAACTATTATTTACTCATAACATTACGAACTCCCTATATGTTTTCATTCTTTTCCTCTCTTCTAGAAGAAATCATTTTTATTTCGTCGAAAAATTTGCTGTCTCGATGATGATTGGTTTTTTTTACAAATGTCTAACTAACTGTCGCTATATTTTTTTTCTTTCAGAATCAATCAATTCATATCTACAACCACCTCAACCACCACCAGGACCAAAATTCAAGGGCGCACAAATAGGTATTTAATAATACATTGTTTACTTAAACTAAAATTCATGGATGGCTCATATTATTGGTGACCGAAATTGCTTAAATTCTCAGACACATAGTAAAATCTACAAGCCGTCCTAAATCGGGACATCGGAAATCTCCAAGCTATCTTGAAAATGCGAAGCGCCCTCTCTTTCACAAAATTACTAATTCCTGGACTATGATATTTATCATTATTATCTCTGCTACACTTATTGATTAGAACAGCTTTCGAGTTTTTCGTGATAAATATTTAATAACTATATTTTTCTTAATTTATCAGGTGGACCATTTCAGCCAATGCAAGTTAACTATGAAGATAATATTTGCCGTGGTAGATATTATCTTGCAAAATTTTTAAATAAACAGGGGGATGAGTTTATGAAACTAAATGCTATTACTGGCGAACTCGGTAATTGAAAAATTCTGATTTTCTATTTCATTATTGAAATGCTAAAAGGTTCGTATTTCATGAGTCCACAACTTCATTACTAATTTTATGTATGAATTTATATTCATTCAGATAAAGTGAACGGCGTAGAAGTAGTATTTTATCTGGGATCTATTCTACCTGGTGATCTGCTTGTACGCAATAATTTTATAGTTGGTGTATACGAGACGTACTTTAAAACGAAAGGTTTTCACTCACTACCTCCAGATCAACAAGAAGATTGGTCTCTGTATGTGAAACGCTGCCTTGAGTAACCAATAGTGACCAAATTTTCTCCGGATATAGCTCAACACTTATGATTATTAAATAAATATTATTGAATGAATAGGTAATGCACATGTGCGTATATGCTACATACTAATGCACAAAATCAACAATAATCCGTACGAAAAAGACACGTCTGCGTAGATCGGCTCCTGAGTTAGAAATCAGCCTCCAAGAACTCCGGCTTTTTTCATCAAGAAACTTAACGTATACAACTTTTCAGCAATAAGTAAATAATATTAGGATGAAACTGATCATTTTTAATCAAATCACAATTAATGTTTAGGTTTTGTTAGTGAAAATGTATTATTATTAGAAAAGTAATGAATTTAATGTGTTGACCATTCAAATCTTTGTAAAAGTACAAAATAAAGTAAAAGAGTTTACAGACTTTGGTCAAATTAAATGTATGATTGTTAAGAGAAGTAACAAATTCTAACACCTAATAATATTCATTAAAGCAAGAGATGTTTAATATTATTTGAAATTAAATTTTCATTTTTACATTCAGCATTTGAAGGACCCGCAGTATAAACCTGTTAAATGACATTTTTTTCGAAATTGATTTACTTTTGTATTTTCTGGAACATTTTAGATATACAATTATTATCTCGCAAGCGGAACGGGGAAATTTCTTTTAGTTTTTTTTATGCATTTTCGAAAAACATGTTTTCGTATCTAGAGCATAGGTCCGCGGTCTAAACCTGTTAACTGCTAATGGCGTTTTATGGGACACCCGTGCTTTTTCTTACAACGACTCAGTTTATTCGTAGACTAGGCCAGAAAGACACAGTGTCTGTGAAGTTAGGTGTATGTGTGCGTCGAAAGTTTTTTGTGACACATTTACCTGATCTTCGATGCGTCTACAGAAAAAACTAAAGTTATATTTTGTTGCATGTAAAATTTCTTGCTGTTAAAGTTTACATACTATTTGGCTAAAGTTTAGCCTACGTTGGAATAAAAGATGTCGTCCGCTACGACGCATTTAGCAGCAGAGGAGAAACGGCAAATTATGAATAAATTCGAGCTATTAATTGGAGTAAGAGATTAAAAATAACTCAAAAAAACAAAAAGTTAATATTGATTGCAGGGAAGTCTTGCAACAGTATAAAATTAAACATATTTCTTCCAAAGTTTCACCGAAGTTGAAAGAATAATTCTGATCTTTTCTGCTGCGTCATACTGAAGTAAGCAAATTGCGGTCAAACATGTAGAATCAGCAACAGAAAACACAAATAAAACATTGTTTTTACAGATAAATCTCCTCCGAAATAAATTAGACTATTTCTGTCTGATGAATTATATCTTATTTAATACTACTTAGCAAAAAACAATTAAAAGATGGTTATCCCCATTTATTTTCAATTTAATGATGTTAAACAGCGGTAGATAGCGCTGGTGTCGTGATTTTCGTTACATATCGAATAAAAATGGAGCGGTTATAGGAAAGAAGATTATCCAGGCATGGCTGAAAATAAGAAATTATCTTCGATTTGTGTAAAGTTTAACTAGCAAGGTTAATTTTTGTTGCGGTAAATATTTCGCTTTGAATCGATCTGAAGTTTATCTTTTGCTTTTTCTGTGTCTTTATTACTAACACTCAGCAAATCTTTGCATTAAACTATTTGAAATTTTTACGGGTGCAACTATGTTTGGCTTTTAGTGTAAAAAACTGAATATAATGTAATTTAAAATCGAGAATTAGTAAGGTACTTGGAATGTTTTAAGTCAGTGTCAAGACTGGGATTTAAAGGTGATGTCTTAACTTTAACCGACGCAGTAGATAACATACACGTAATCCAATTCAGGAAATTTTCTTCGAACGTAAGCAAAACCGCCTTTAAAAATCAGCATTCGCAAAATGGGCGATTGTCTACACCAATGCAGATGGACAATGAGTGTTAATGGCAATTTCATATTACCTTCTCATAGGAGTATCGATTGTCTGATGACCAGGACGAACCTCGGACTTACATTTATGGAGAACTTGAATGCTACCCGAATTGCACAACAGTAGAATAGAAGCCATTCTACAGGGGCATTTTTCAAATTTCGCACATTTAAAGTTGCATTCGGATCCGCCATTCGGGCAAGTCCGTGTATCTTCGGATCAATCTTTCGTAGTTTTCATGGTTGAGTTCAAAACGTTAAATTGATAAAAGTGTAGAAAATATAGGTTATATTATGCAGTAATTAGAAATAATAAAATAGTTTAATTAATATTAAAATGAGACAAAATTAGAGCAAAAAGATGAATCTGAACATAACCTCGAAATAATGACAGAACGACCAGACATGCATGTCGTGTTGCATGCTTAATACTGTCAGTGTCGACAGTAAGAATTTAAACAATAATTACTTGTTAATAATTTAACCAACATTACTAATTAATAATTTTAATGCGTAACACATTATTTCTAAATGTAATAATTGATTTCCATTGCTTTTTTTTACAGATCTATCCTAGACGAAATACGCACCAGAAAATGCAGATGGAATTGGTGAATTTTAGCTTATGCATTTCTATAAACATTCTTAGAAAATCCTTATTTCTGGACCTTATCCCATGACTAAGGATTGATGAGCCTAAAATTAATTCTAAGTCATTTTGATGGTATAGGTGTAAAAAAATATCAAAGAAATTTAACTGGACCGAATTTTAATTAATAAAGTCTTCAGGGAGTTTTTTTATTGTAGAAAATATTTTTTCTGCACGTCATCTCAAAACTTGGTTTGATAAAGCACTGAAATAAATTAGAGACTTGCTGAGGATAGGAGTGCATCGGAGAAAAATGTAGAAGCGAAATTTTAGGCCTGAAATTTTATTCTAAATTTAAGAATTTTTTCTATTTCCGAAATCACTATCTCTGGATCTGATTTCGAAATTAGAATTTGATTAGTCCCTACAATTAATTCTAAGTCACTTATATGGTATAGGTGTGTCAAAAATATATCTCTAAGACATTTTACTTGCCAAAATTTTCATTATAAAAGTCTTTAGTGTGTTTTTTTTTATTTTTGAAAATATTTTCTCTGGGCGTCATCTCAAAATTTACTTCGATCAACCACTAAAACAATTTAGAGACTCGTTGATGATAGGAGTGGATCAGGAATAAGTCTATCAGCGAAACTTTAGGCCGAAATTTTTATTTCAAATTTTTGAAATTATTCTATTTACAAAATTGTTATCTCTGGATCTGCTTCCCAAATGAGAATTTTATAAGTCCCTGAAATTAATTCTGAATTATTTTTATAATATAGGTGTATCAAAAAGGATATTTTTAAGAAATATAGCGTGCTTGAATTTCAATTAATAAGGTTTTTGGATTTTTTTTATTTTAGAAAATGTTTTCTCTGGTCTTCAGCTCAAAATTTAGTTTGATCAACCACTTAAATAAATTAGAGACTCGCTGGTGATAGGTTGCATCAGAAATAACTCTAGACATGATTTTTTTAACCAGAATTGTTATTCCAATTCTTTTAGAAATTTTTCTATTATCGTAATTGTTATCTCTGAATCTGATTTCCAAATTGGCATTTGATCAGCCGCTAAAATTAATTTGAAGTCATTTCGATGGTATAGGTATGCCAGATATAAATCTTGAAGCAATTTAACTTGCCCGAATTTCAATTATCAAAGTCTTCAGGGTGTTGTTTTATTCTTGAAAATATTTTCTCTGGGTTTCATCTCAAAATTTGCTTTGATCAACCACTAAAATAAATTAGAGACTCGTTGGTGATAGTATTGTATCTGAAATAAATCTCCACATGATATGTTGAGGCAGAATTGCCCTACCAATTTTTATTTTTATTTTTCTATTCTTGAAATTGCTATCTCTGGATGTGTTTTTTTAATTGGAATTTGATCATCTCCTGAAATAAAATTTTTGAAATGAAATTTTCGGAAATAGAATAATTTCTTAAAAAATTGGAATCAAAATTACGACCTTAAATTTCGCTTGTATATTTCTTTCCGATACACTCATATCTTAAGCAAAGCTCTAAATTATTTCAGTGTTTCATCAAACCAAAGTTTAAAATGACGTCCAGAGAAAAAATTATTCCGAATTAATTTTAGACTGATCAATACCCAGTCTTGGGAAAAAGTTCACAGATAAGGACTTTTCAATAATGTTGATACATAGGCCGCTACGAAAGTTTTGCAATACAGACGAAACTTTTATAGTTTTTCGAAGTACTTTCCACCGCAGTGAATATGCTTTTCCACACGTCAAAACCAGTCATCGGACCAACCCTGCCACTAATCTTCTGGAAGATCTGCTCGGGCTTGGTCCCACGCCGTCAAAAGGTCAGTTTCGTTAGTAAATTGACGCCCTTTAAGTTATTTTTTCACTTCCGGAAACAAACCAAAGTCACAAGGAGCAAGATCTGGACTGTAAGGAGGGTGATCTAGAATAGTCAGTCCAGATTTGATCGAAAGAGCTACTGTGACCGAGGCTCTGTGAGTCGGTGCATTGTAGTGGTGAAATAGCCAGGTGCTGAGTCGAGTATTCGAACTTATATTTTTGAGTTGGTTTATGATTTGGGGTAAACATACATGAGTGTACCAGAAAGAGATGACTATACGCTGGTTTTCCAATATGACCTTATCCACAATGCCGTGTTTTCCAAAGAATACTGCAATCATTCTTTTGTTTACACATCGAGACTTCCGCACCTCCACTGGAGCATCCTCATCTTCAAACAGCCAGATCTTGTTTTGTGATTTTGTTCAAACGTCGTAATAATACAGTCAGGGTTCGTCGCCTGTTATAATACCATTTACATCCCAAGAAGATCCCGATTAAAATCTTTTGAGCATTTTTTGGCACCACTTAACTCTCATTGTTATTTGCTCTTCGGTCAAAGCATGTGGTACCCATAGTGTACAAACCTTCCTAACATGTCAATGTTCATGCAGAATTCGATGGACTTCTGGTGCACTAATGTGTAGCATTTGCTCTATCTGCCGGTACATGATTCTTCTATTATCATTCAGTAGATTATTCACAGACGCAATGTTTTCCGATGTCACCACTTCTGGCAGTCCAACTGAGCGCGAGTCGTCCGCGCGACCGAAATTTACCCTTTCGAACTGTTTGTACCATCGAAAAATTGTTGTGCGATTTGGACAATCCTTACTGCCGACACTGTCAGTAATAAACATACAAAACAACAAAGCATTTCTTTGGTGAAGAAAAATCAACCGAAAGAATAATAGACATACTGGGTCGGTCTGTCATTACTTCGAGGATATGTGCAGATTCACCTTTTTGCTCTAATCGCAGTAAATAAATGTAGGTAATCTCAATTTAAAGTTTTAACATGTAATATTTCATTCACATTATTTAAAGCATATCCTGTGTATTCATAACATACCGTTTTGATGCCGAAAATAAGCGTTAAAGACAATTCACTCTTCACCCACTGGAAGCGCAGACTATTATTACTATTTTATAGCATTTGTCACTCAGCAGTCATTTCATAATGTAATTGGCACATAACATAACCTATATATTTTTAGAACTCTATCCATTTGAAGTTTTAAAGAAAACCATGAAATCTATGATAAATTTGATCTGCAGATGCACGGACTTGAAAGCAAGGCTGAGCCGAATGCAACTTTGAAGGCGCGAAATTTGGAAATGTCTCTGTAGAATTGCTTGTCCCCTGCTGTTGTGTAATTCAGGTAGCATTCAAGTTCTTCATAAATGTGAGCCCAAGTGTATCTGCAGTGCGACAATAATTTCGTTGAGCCGAGAGTTTCTCTAAAATTAGGGCGATGGATCGCGGTATATGACACCGCTTATGGTCGATGCTAAGATTGGATATCCTGGGCAACTCTTTTAAAGTTTCCGAGTTTTTCCAGAGTTAATTACTCTGCTTTCTCTGTTCGCCAAAGTATTTCTAAAAGTAAGTCCACCTAACGGTATTATCGAGGAGAGTTTTCCTGTAAAATAGCCAAATACGTAAATACCGAAGTTGTCTTTGGTAACGTAGGGTGAATTCCCGTACACTTTTACCAATGCTCCAGTGGTTTATCTCTCTCGTTCTCGATCTCTCTTTCTTTCGCTTTCTCACTTCTTCATAAGCAGCCTAGTGAAGTAAATGTTAGCCTAATAAAATATATGGTACTAAAAATTATATAAATATCAAGAACAGATTCTTATTCTTATAAATGAAAGCAACTGTGAATTTTCATTCAAAAATTTAAAAAAATTAAATTTGATTCAAACATGAAAGCTTTAATAAATATAAAGTTAATTATAATTTTTTCATTCAATTAGAGAAATGGGCGGAAGAAAGAAAAGTATCTACACTTTCGCTGAAATTTCTTCCCATGTACATCTGGTTGATCTAGATGATCTATGCGAAAATGTTTAAAAGAGGAAGATAAAGATGATAAAAAAAAGAACATCAGAAGAATTATTAAGAAACAGTTTCTTCTCTTGCTAGTAAATCGAAATCAAAAAAGAAGAAATAAAATTTCCAGAATCAGAAGCGCATCAAAAGCATGATTACGATTGGAAGAAATTGTTGATCTTTTGCAACATACTTTAAACAATATTATTTATTATTGCGAACATATTTTAAGCAATAATGAAAAACATGAGAACAAATTTTCTATTTTGATTGATCAGCAAGCTGATATTTAGGAGAAACATTGTAGTTTGCACAGAATGTTCGAAGTAGAAGAGGAGGATGCTTTGTTTGTAAATTTGACAGATTACAAATTTCTGATTCAGTCACAGATATTCTCATATTAGGCAGAGGTTTCAGTAACCGTGTGCCAAAAAGTAAGTTGAAACAATTGCTGAAAATAACTAAAAATGTCCAACTAAGTATACACAAAACTGCGATATTGTATCAGTAAGATTTCCGGAACAAGGTGATACATTTGTAAAAGAGCTTTGTTAATACAAATTGTTTGCATATTAGTAACATTGATCGTAAGATTCTGTAAGGTTTCCTGATAAGAAACAGTTTTCTTGAAAGCAACCCCGATGTAATTTGCATGAATTCTGATAAAGGCAATATTATCCTTTGTATAAAAAATCAGATTATGTTAGGGATATGGTGAAATTAATTTTAAATCATAAAAATTTTGATTTATTAAATGAATATACGTTAAAGCAACTAAAAAGAGACACTTTCAAAATACTTGAAAATTGTAAAAAAGGAATTTTAGGAAAAGATTTAGGGTGGTCTTACATTGATACTAAAGACACAGTTCTTGCCAGATGTTATGGTTTGAGAAAAATTCACAAAGATGGCTATAATTTAAGAATAGTTCTTTCAACTATTAGTGCTCCCACTAAATTTTGGGAACTAAGCTTTAATTTGATTTTCAATGAATCGGTCACAACTTTAAATTATAATATTAAAAATAGCTGGGAATTTCAAGAAATTATTATTTAAACAAAAGAAGCTTCCGAAGGACTATGTTATGACTTCCTTGAATGTTGTTGCAATGTTTTCGAGTACACTCCTTGAATTAGTCAAACAAGCCATTTTTAAATAGAAAGGATGAAATTAAAACACGCACTCGATTACGCCGAAAAGAATTCTTCAAAGGGATAATTCTTATTATGAATTTAACTTATTTTAAATTGATTGGATCTTTTTATAGGAAAGATTGATACTTCGATTGGTTCCGTCATTTCTCCGATGATAACGGAAGTTTTTATGGACGATTTGGAGGTCTTTGCTTTCAAAAACTTAGATTTTGCTTTGTCTTTTTATTTTCGGTATTTTGATGATACCTTTTTATGTATTTTTCTAGCAAACTTGCAGATGATTGTCAATGCTTTTAATAGTTTTCAGCAAAATTTAATTTACCCATGAAATATAAAATAATAATAAAATCAGTTTTTTGGACATAGAAGGGACGAAAGTT
Organism: Belonocnema kinseyi; assembly: GCF_010883055.1. NCBI lineage: Eukaryota > Metazoa > Arthropoda > Insecta > Hymenoptera > Cynipidae > Belonocnema > Belonocnema kinseyi. Next base: position 5,709,509 of record NC_046663.1, on the reverse strand, counting down.
CAAGATATTTATATTATTACCAATTGGTACAGAAAAATTACGTATTCAGGTAGACTTTTAAATTTACTTCCTGCTTATCCTTTTCAAAACATAGCTGCAGCAATCCAAAACTAAGTTGATAGATATCTAGGTTTGTCCAATGTTTCATTTCAGAAAGGAAATTTGAATATTGTTAGGAATATCCTTTTTCTGAATCATTACTCACAAAAGTTAATTGATGCAAATATCACAATTACAATTTAACAAATCAAAATCAAAAAAGTTAATAGTTTGCCTACAGATTTTCAGTATAAATTAAAGGAGTACAGTTCTTTTAATACTTTTGTTCTTTCATTTTAGGTCAAATTTCGAAAACTATTAAATTTATATTGGAAAAGTTTAGTATTCATACTATTTTCCGTTAACCATTTGAAATCGTTTCAATAATAACTTTGTGCAAGGATCTTTCAGATAATTTTGGAGGTGCAAGATTTGAATGATGGCTTAAGTGGGAGAGTCTGGCAGACTTCCTAATCAACGATCGAGGACCACAAAAGTGATGTTCGTTTAGGACGCTGTAAGAAAATTGTTCTTGCTAGACATACAATGGAATTTATTGATGTTGAACATGATTTTGATTAAGATAATGTTGAAATTTCGCATAGTGAAAGTAATTAGCAAAAGAAAGAATTTATAGAAATACTTTATATTATAAAACAAAAGAAATCTTCTATTAATTGAAAGACTGATTTGAACAACACTGAGTTTTTCATAAATCCTCATTATCTCTTAATTTATGTATTTGCAATGTGCTTATAATGCGATGGGTTTTCGTTTTGAACCTCATTTGATTCTTGAGTGTCACGAAGATAGAACAAAACTTGTTTTGTTTCATTGCTATGTCTGCCTCTTCGAATATTTTTTATTTTTTGCCTAGATAATGTTAAATAGGATTATAAATGTTATTTGAATCTCATTTAAATTTCTTTAATTTTTGCATGGTTTCCGTCAAACTTATTTGTGAAGAGAAAATAAATATAGGCGCTGGAAAAGTTTCTATATAACGCCAAAAGATCAGAGCAACGTGATTAGTGATTAAGTTAACTATGGATTGATTAGATATTCGCGTCATTTTTCCAGTTTCGGAAATTGCTTAACATTTGAAGGGCACCAGAATAAAAGCTACATCAATTATTAACACAATCAAAAGGAAATGTAGTTAAAAAAATATTAATAAATTTTTCGAGAAAATAGGTTATGAATTATTCTTGTGGAAGGAACTGACCCGATTTGTTCAGAATAAAGTGTCCTTTTTCACTTTCTTCATCTCAGTGCATCAGAAGTATAGGAAAAATTGCCCGATTCATCTGAATTTTTATGTCATGGTACTTACAGCTATCTTAAAAGCAGATTCTCAAGAATTTTTAAATTCTAAGAATATAAGCTATTTGAAGAAATACCTAAGGATAGAATACTGCGTCTCGTACAAACTGGATGGTTTACATTAGAATTTGTAGCTGAATAACTAGTACAGTAATACCTTGCTTTAAAGTACTTTTTATTGAGGATCTAATGGACAAAAATAAAGTAGTGGCAGAAGATATATCCTAATGCTAAAGAAGGAAAACAATTTCTAAAGGAAAACATTAATCCGGCTGTCATTCGATAATTCCCTTTTAAGTGCTCAGGTTTCCTAATTAATTAAAAATTTCACAAGCATTTTGAAACAGTTCAATTGCAAGATCCCTAATTTTCAGCTTTTCAAATTCTTGTGTCCAGCTGTCTGTTTGAGTAGAAAGAAGGAATTAATAGTACCATCCGCGAAATTCTTTTCAAATCTAGTCGGCGAAAAAGGCTTGCAAATTCTGCATACTGAATGAAAATTACTGCCTAACGATGAAGTTTTTCAGGTGGAGGATAAACAACAACAAATTACGTTTGTGCCCTTTTGAAATAAAATAGAGAATCTAAAGCAGGATTAAGTGAAAATCTGCCCGTAATAGGCTACAAAAGCGGCAATTGGCAATAAGGAATGTTATATGTTTCCTATTGAGAAATCTTTACTCAAAATGGTAAAAGGTTTAAAATACTGAACGTATTCAGTCTTGGATGAAAAACTAATAGTGGCTGATTTTAGTTTTCAGAAAAAAACTGTAATTAAAATATATTTTATTAAAATTATTTAAAAATATTACATTTGAAAAATTACATCGTAGACTGAATGTTATGTATCCTTTGAATATCTTCAGACTTAAAAGATATGCAAGACAATAAATATTTATTATTTTATTAACATTTTACATAAATTAAATGAAAATATAACAATTAGCATTGTTTTGCATCATTATAGATCGTTATAGATAGGTTCATTCAATAAAGCAAGAAATGTTACACATTTACATTATTTTTTCAACAATTTTAATTTGCTACCTTCATTCACTAAATAACATGTACAGGCTATATTTTAAATTTCAATTCAAATAAACATTTTCATCATAAATGTACATTTTTCGAAATATTAAAAATAAAGTTTGAGATATTAAAAAATTAATTTTAAGAGAAACTTGAAAAAATTTTGAAAACATTACAAATAGTTATTCTAGAAAAGTTTGTCAATTTATTCTTAATTAAAACAGACTGGACAGACTGGAAATAAAAAACAATTAATTTGCTGAAAATTCTAGTTTTTAGATTCAATTCAACTATTTTACTTTTCAAACAGTGGTTTATATATTGGGTGGGTTTTAAAATTGATAATTCTTCTTTCTTCTTGATTTATAATTTTTTTTTAAATTCATCATTTTAGTTCGGAAATTTAACTTGGTTAAAAATCCATTTTTTATTAAAGTTTCACCTTTCTAGTGAAAAAATCCTATCTTTATTTGAAAATTTAAATATTTTGTTGCAACCTCATTTTTTAAAATTTCTACCCTAAATTTTTCATCTGCTAATGTAACGGTTCCGTTTTATGTTGACAATATTTTTAATTAAAACTCGATATTTTTAATTGACATTCAACTATTTCGTTGAAAATGAAATTTTTTTGAGTAATTTAACTATTTTCTGTTTAATTTGAAAGCATTTTAGTTTGAATAAAATTCTAGTACTTGGTTTTAAATGACCTTCCTAGTTTTAAATTTAACTAGTGGATTGGATGAAAGTAAAAATAATTTCTGAAAATTTTATTTCATATGTAATTTTCACCTCTTTGGTTGAAGTTTGAATTATTTGGTTGAAAATTCGTTTTTTGTGGTCAAAAACTAATTTTCTTAATTGATAATTTCACTGATAATGGAAGTATAAATTCTTTTATGTGAAATTTGGAGAAGGGGATGAAATAGTAATCTGGAAAATTCGGATCGACTAGCCAAACTTTTGAAAAATATTGGACTAGTAATTGCGAATTTCGGGACAAGACGCTTCGTCGAAATATATATTGAAATTTCTAGAAACAAGATTAATTTTACAACTAAAAAGATTAATTTTCATTAAAACAAATAAATTCTCTACTAACTCGTTGAATTTTTCACTTATAAAGTGTACATTTATACGAGAAGCTTGAATAGTGCATTTTTCAAATATAGAAAAATAAGTTTTTACTAAAAGTGGACTGTATTTTCTACACAAAAATCTATTTGAAATTAAAGAGGTGAATCTTCAAAAAATATGAACTTTCAAGAAAATATTTAAATTTTCTACCAAGTGGTTGAATTCTTAGCTAAATAAGATTAATGTTTCACCAAGAAACACAATTTTCATGCCAAGTACATCTAAAGCAAAAATGGAATTCTTGTAATTTGAAATTTGTAATCTCAAAGTTTGTAGTAATAAAAAAATGTAATCCAAAAGTTTACTCAAAAAGGTGACTTCATAACTAAAATCATGAATCATGAATAAATGAATTTTCAATTATGGAGTTCACCACAAAATATAATTTTATTACCTGGGAGAATAATTTATTAATTAAGTAATAAGGAATTAGGAATGATTAAATAATCAACAAAATAATTAATTAATTTTCTAAAAAAGCAATAGGTAAATGTTCAACTCAAAAAAGTAAATAAAAAAATTTAATTTTCTAAAAAAAAAATTATTTTAATGAAAAGAGTTTAACTTTGCTGACAACTATGATTTCCTACTGAAATTTGAATCTTTAAAAAACCTTTAATAAAATAATATCAGTTTTCAAACAAAAGTGAAATAGATACTTTTTTAGTAATATAATTAATTCTTAACGAAAAAAAACGAATTTTGAACAAAATATATAGTATTTTTAACTAAAATAATCAATCATGAATAAATAAATTTTTAACATAATAGTTTACCTCACAAGTAGATTTTTTAACCCAGAAGATAAATTTTCCAAAAATGTAATAGTTAATTTTTCTATCAAGGAGGTGAATCTGTAAATAAGAATGATTCATTTTCAACAAATAAGTTAAAATTTAAATTAACTAGCTCAATTTTTATCCAAAATATGACTTTTTAACAAAATAGTTGAATATCAAGCAAAATAATAAAATTTTAAACAAAATATTAATGTTTTTAACAAACCTAATTTATTTTTGTTTTTTGTTCCTATTAATCTTACGCTTAATTAATTTTATACTCTTTGAACAAAAGTTATCTTGGGGAAATATTGATTTGAATCAAAAGAATGCTTCAAGTCTTTAAAAATTTGACGTGGAGAAATATTATTTTAGCCTATAAAACATTTGGATTATTTCCGTGCCTTGGCACAGGCGACCTGTATTAATATTTTTAAACATTTGTATATATCAAAAGTCTATTAATAAAAAAAAACAGTTTAAAAAGTGTTAAAACATTTTTTTTATTTACAGAATTTATTGTTGTTAAAGTTTTAACTATATAGTTCAAAATACATCCGGGTATTTTTTTTTTTTTTTTTTGAAAATTCAACTTTTTAGTTAAGATTTGGTCTTTTTGAGCTGAATATAGGAGGTATACCATAGGCCAAACTGGGTAAGTTTATGGAAGGCACCTTATCGCAAATTTGACATTGACCCTAATGACATGTAATTATTTCGAATTTTTGTATTAACTTAACGTTTCATTACCTCAACAATTAAAAAAAAATCTGATCGATAAGTCTTTTTACTTCTCCCACATTTGGGCATAGACTTTTTTTAATTAAAGATCAAAGCACAGATAAATTTAATTTGGTATTTGTGAATTCTCTTTTGTTAAATCTCCTTCGGCTTTTCATTTTTAAACTTATTTTTTTTAAATAAAATAAAATCTACTCCTCCTACCTGAAAATTCTTATTGATGAATTTTGTTGACCATTTTTGCAGGAAACCTTTTTTCTTATTATTGTTTTTTGTACTTTGTGCCGTTTAAAAAAATATTAATTTAAAAAAAAATAGTATTGATACGAAAACGAAGTATCGTATCAAAAAATGATCATTCACAAAATTGTAGCTCTTTTTGGGATCGGAAAGTGCGATGATTATGTACACAGACAGACAGACATACATGCAGGCAGACGAAAAAATTCGAAAAAAAAACTTTTTTTCGCGTTCAAAAGGTTTCAAAACGTGAAAATTTGACACAAATCGGGGGAGAGGAGGGGGAAACTTTTATACAAATCTAATACCTTCTCTGCTGAGAATGAAAGAATTTAAATTATCAAATTTTTTATGTTAATATTCGAAGATTCATTCCATTTAAATAAACTGACGCATTTACCTAAATAGCTTTAGTATTTTATGAACAGCTTAGCTTATCTGTATTTGTAGTTATTTTTATGATAAATATAGAAAATGGTCAATTAAAACTTTGCATTAAAAAATTTCCTATTAATGTCAATTAATTTGCATTTCCAACATTTTTTTTACACAGAGGAGAAAATTTAATAATTTTTCAGAATTTAAGGACATGTTTGTGTTTCCTCACGGAATTGCTGATGGTCAAATGAAAGTCAGCAGGTATTAAAGAGAGCTCGCAAGTTTTAAGAATTTAAATTTGCGGATTTGGTGAAAGTAAATCTACATATAAAAAAAATTAATTTTAAAAAAGAGCTAACCACTTTTAAGTTTTTGTTTAAATGTTGGCATTCGAACAGATTATTTTATAAGACAAGTAATCAGTTGATAAAGAAAGCGATGCTGATTGGGTTTAACAATTGAAGGATATTCTTATGCACTTAAAAAAAAATGTTTATTTCGACAAAATAATCCTAAGTTGGTGAGATTAGTCTAATTGGATCTCCTGATTTAGTCGGACATGCTCTGATTTTTTAAAATTTGTACCTTTCTGGCTTGGTTTTTTGTAATCTTAAAAGGGTTCTTATTTTTCACATGAAGACCAATTTTACTTTTTTTACTACATTAACGAGCATATTTGTTCATCAATGGCGTTTAAGTTTAAAAATTTGTTGTCCCAGGGATTTTTTAGTTCCGTGATGCCATCGCCTCGAAATGGTTTTAATACTTTAAATTAAAACCTATATGAGAAATGTAAATTTTCTTATCGGGAATCAAAGCATCTTTGGGGATCCAAAATTAACCCTACCAAGGCTTTGATTGCTTAAAAACTATGTGTAAATATCTGATTTAGCGTAAAGCTAGTTGCGCTACTCAATTCTAAAAAAAATAATTCCATAGAATCACGCACACAAATTAAATTTATTTATCATAGGGCCAAGACTAGCTTCGTTCAACTTTTTTAAACCAAGGTCGAACATCTTGAAAACTTGATTGGTTGATTTCGAAATGGAAGAGGGATTTGTCTGTACCAAAAGACTATTCTCACACAATAAATTTTTTTATTTCATAACAATGAATGAGAAAATTTCTAGTATATATATATACAAGTGAAAAATATTCAAGAACCTTCAGTTACAGACCAAGAAATCATTAATCTGTAGCTATACGAAAATGAACGTTTTTCTCTTAATGTCGCTCTTCATGTTTGTGCTGTTTCTTGATCTTGTTCGTAAGTAAAAAAAAAATTAAAAATTGAACAATTTTTATCCCAAACATCCAAAATTCACTGTCACAAATATTTATTATAATAATACTATAATCGATACTAACAGCTCTCTATGCATAAAGAGGTCCCTACGTGTACATTTTTAAATAATTTCATATATTTTCACTAAGCTGTTAGTTTTTTTCCACTGTTAAATTAAGAAAGACCTAATCTATTAGAACTAATAATTTTTAACTAATCTTTAGTGGCCTACGTTACGCTAATTAAATCTGTAAAATTTCATTAATTATGACTTAAATTTTTACCATTTTAATTCAGAGATTCAATAATGTATTTTTCGTGTAATAAATAACTTATAAAATGAGAATAAACTTCTTTAGAAAAACAAAAAACCCGAAATGTGTATAATTAAAAGACCTCGAGCTTGTTGATTATTTTGATCCCCTTGATTTCCTTGTTGATTCCTCTATATGTTAAGGTAGCTGTCGTAGCAAATGTCAAATATCTGAAAAATAGGTTTCTTCTGATTTTAAGAATCAAAATATTGCAAGTAATGTTATTTCAAATAGAAAACATGACTTTTCATGACAAATATTAAACTTCCCAAAAAAACATTAATTATAACTATATTTTTTGTAATGGAATTATTTATAACCGTCGCTTCTTAAAAAGTTTTGAAAAATGATTTCATTTTAATAACTGACGGTTCATTTTTTCCAGGAAAACATTCCCCACAGCTCCACTGTTTCAGTTTTTAAAATAACTAATAAATCTTCAAATATAATTATTTGTTTAAACATTTTTTTCTCACAAAAAAATGGTTCTGACGATTTCAGCTATAAAAGAATGTACTTTGAAAATTGGAAACAGTAGAGTTGTAGAGAATGTTTTCCCGAAAAAAACTAAGCCGTCATTTATTAAAAATGCAATCAAGTTTCAAAATTCGGTAAGAAGCGACGGTCTGAAAAAATTCAATTACAAAAAACATTGTTAAAATTAATGTTTCTTTTTGTGAATTTAAAAATTTTTAATGGATAAAGAATTATTTCATTTAAGATTACATCAGTTTTAATATTTTGACTCTTTAAGTCATAAAAAAACTATTTTTTTCAGATATCTGACTTTTGGAACGGCAACTACCTTAAGAGCATAAAAAATCCTCATTCTCTTAACTTTTTTCAAACAATTAGAACGTAATATTTCGAAAAGGTGGACAAAATAGGTCACGTAAACCATTTCTGAATATGGCTTTCTACTTCTTTTTAGAGAGTAAAAAAATTTACAGTATCGCATCGGTTTATTTAACCTGTTTATTTTTCACGTTTCGCATCTTTTAAAAATTATTATAGACAATCCTGAATACATTTTTTCTATCAAACATGTAATTTCTCACTATTAAATCAGGAAATATGTCAAATACTCGAATTACTAATTTTCTGATAATCATAAGATGTTCACTTTTCGCTAATCGAATCTCACAAATATCATTACTCATTAGCCCACGTGACAAAATTTCACAGAAAGCTTTTTACGAAAATTGTTTGTGGAAATTTCATGTTCCATTTTATACAAAAATTCAATAGTCAGTTTTACAAACTTATTTTGGACTTAGTTTGACTTTCGGCATTGAGCTGCGCTATTGGAAATCACACTCCCGACGTGACTCCTTGCATCAACTGTGAGTTCCTCGATGACATTGAACCAATTTACGAGGTGCAGATAACAAATATTTTTCTGGGAATCGTTCTTGTACTTTTGGGTAATACAGTTGGTTTTTCGGAGACATGAGATTAAAACAATGTCCCAGGTTAAAAAAAAACTTTCTTTAGGAAAGGCTGTTTTTCACAATGCTTTGAGGTTGCTGGAGTGGATCTTTGAGGAAACGAGATTTCGAGAATCATGCAGGTGTAAAAAACACCTCTTCTTTGGAAAAGTATGGTTCTCACAGTACTCTAGAGTCTCTAGAGAAGGTCTGTTTTCTTTCTAATTTTGATGTCCCTAGAACAGGTTTCTCGGGTCTATAAGATTTAACGAATGCCTCAGGTGTACAAAGCCCATCATGTTAGGGGAATGTTAGCTTTTACAATACTTTAGGGTGCCTGGACTTTGTTCTTCAAGGAAACAAAATCAACTCAGTGCAAAAAAAGCAAAAAGATCTTTTCGGCAAGGTATGATTTCTATAGAACTTTAGGATTCCTGGAGTGGGTCCTTCAGGATGTGAGGTTGAACTAAATTCCGCAGGTTAAAAAAAAAAATTTCACGGAAGTCTGCTTTTTAAAATACTGTCGCATATCTGATAATTATTCCTTGAGGAGACTAATTCAAGCCAAAGCCCTAGGTATGTAAAAAAATCTTCTTCTGAAAGTCTGGTTTTCAAAGTACATCGATATCATTGGATTGGATCCCTTGTCGACGCCAGATTGAACCAATGCCCTAGGTGTAAAAAACACATCGTCTTTAGGGAAGTCTGGTTTTCACCCAACTTTAATGTCCCTGGAGGGGGTTGATCAGGGACACGAGACTCAGGCAATGTCCTAGGTTTACGAAACACAACTTGATAAAAAGAAATATTTCAGTTCTCAATCGTCTACAGAACTAAGAATTTTTCTGACATTTCGTTAACATGGCAGTTCACTTCTTCAGGGCTAACCTGAAACTGAAGTATCAGGTATCAGATTGGTTTTATATTCACTGTGCTTATTGATATTATTAGGGTGTTTTAAGATTTCGTTTGTTTATCTATGTTTTCTTGGAAATATATTATGTATTTTTGCATTGACTGTTATTTTGTGAAGTAAAATGTTATGTCTTTTTTCGATATAATGCTCGGCTAGTGCTAATTGCATTAAATATGATTATTTGTCTATGCGATTATCTAGTAGTTGTACTATTTTTTCTTGTACTTGTATACAAGGTATTAACTGTTTTGCCTAGTTAGGACAGGCAACGACTTTGCAAACCTAATTATATTGCAAAGGTTCATCCTACTCACGACAACAAAGAAAATACGTTGCTTTAACTAAAATATCTATCTATTATGACAAGGCAAGCAAGTGCAACAATGGACTTGGACAACGAAAGAGGTTAGGTCTTCGAAAATTTGAACACTATATTCACTTGAAATTTTTCACGAAAGATCCTATTGTGCTTATTATCATAAATTTGTTCCACTTATATTAAAAATATTTACAATTGATGTAAGCATTTTAGATTTGTACACTATACATCACGCAGCGTCTCTCCTCTGGATAAAACGTAGAAAAGTGTCATAATTATCAACGACAGTTTGCTACGCTATTGAAACTAGGTTTCGGTTACTAGGTATTATTAGGTTGGTATAGTTTAATAAACTGTATGACCATAAATTTATTAGTAAAGAATCCTTGTTATTTCAACCAGATTTAGTTTAACCAAAGCTGTTTCTTGGTTTTAAAGAAAAATATTTTTTTAGTGTATACAAGGGATTTGTTGGTCGATTGTTTTTGAGATGAGTGATGGTGGGAGTTATGGGTGAGGTTCCTGTAAACTTCATGTCCTAATGTGTTATCAGATCTTTTGTAAACCAATTCGTCCAAGAAAGGCAATTTTCTCCTTTGTCCAATTTCCTTATTGAACTGGATATTAAGATGTAATCGATTAATAAATTTTTTAAAAATATTTAGCTCCTGTCGTCCATGTCGCCAGATGACAAAAGGTTGATCAACTTTGCGGAACCAAAATTCCGGTTTAAGCTTGGTTTGGTTGAAGATTTTAGTTTCTAGGTATTCCATAAACATGTTGGCTATTGCGGGTGAGATTGGGGATTCCATTGATGCTCCTGAAGTTTGTTCGTAAGATTGGTTATTGAAAGAAAATTAAGTATTATTAAGACAGTTTTCCATCAAAGTTGTGAGCTCGGACTATGTCCAAGAGTAAAAGATTTAATAATATCAATTGTATCAGAGATTGGTACTTTCATAAAAAGAGATACTATGTCGAAACTCACTATGATATCTTGGGGTTGAATGTGAACCTGTTGTATCTTTTTGATAAAATCGAATGAGGTTTGGACAGTAGTGATAGTGTTTCCTGTAAAGGGATTTGTTTCGTAGCGAGGAAGCGTGCTACGTAGTAAGCTGATGAGCTTATTGCGCTGAGGATCGGTCTTAGTGGAATGTTATTTTTATGGGTTTTTGGGAGCCCGTAAAGTCTTGGAGAGATGGGATTATTAGGTATTAATTTAGATATTTTTCGGCTGTCAAGTTAAGAGTCTTTAAGAAGGGTTTTTATATAATTGAGTATTGTTTTAGTGGGATCATTTTTAAGTTTTGTGTATGTAAAGTCAGTTAGAAGGTCCATGATTTTGTTGTTATAGTTTTCTTTATTCATTGTCACTGCTGTATGTTGCCTTTGTCTGCGGGTAATAGTATGATGTTTTTATTCCGAGTGAGTAATTTATTTGCGATTTTTTCTTGTTTTGTTAAGTTTTATGAGGGATCTTGAGCTTGCCGTAAAATTTTGGTCGTCCTGCATCCTATTTTATTCGCTTTTTCGGGTGCAAGGGTATGTATTGTGGATTTCAAATTTCTGATGATTTCTTCTTTTGGGATCTTAAAAGAAGCTACTGCAAAATGATGTCCTTTAGATAAGGGTAGGAGTGGGTTACTCGAGAAAACGAGATTGACACAATGCTTTAGGTTTGAAAAAAGATATCTCCAGGAAGGTCTGATTCTTACTGTACTTTATGGTCCCTCGCGTGGATTCCTTAAAGACACGATATTTAACCAAAGTCCCAGGTGTGAAAAACACATTTTCTTTGATCAAGTCTGGTACTAATAGTACTTTAAGTTTCCCGGAGAGAGTTACTCGCGTATACGAGATTAAGCTAATGTCTAATTTTAATCATAATTTTCTACTAGAACTACGGATTTTCAAGGAAATATTTCAATCTTCAACGTAGCTGAATTTCCAACTAGAGATAAAATAATTCAATTTTATGTGTTTAACAATTAATGTTCGATTAATCAAATGAATCTTCAACTCAAACTATGGAATAGTCAATGAGAATAGAATATATTTTCAATTGAAAATTTAATTTTCACAAAAAAACGAACTTTCAAAAAATAGTGACATTTCAAATTAAAGTGATGAATTTTTAAGTAGAATAATTAAATTTCCACAAAAAGGATCAATTTCGAACAGGAAGATTAATTTTTACCCAAAAATACGCATTTTCAACTAAAAAAGGCGATTTTTCAATACAAAATTGAATAATTAAAAGTTCAGCTTAAAAACGAATGACCAACAAATGAGATGAATTTTCAATTCAAATTATAAATTGTTCAACTAGAGTAATAGTTACATTTTTATTTTGAGAAACAAATCCTTCTCATCTAAAAAAAAGCAAGTTTGAAACCAATTAGCTCATATTTCAACGAAATAAATTTTTTTTAACTAAAATGATGAATCTTCAAGAAATAAAATTAACTTTCAGCTAAAGAATTTATGTTTCAACCAAGTAATTCTAGTTTCAACCAAAAAGACAAATTTTCAACTCAAATCATAAATATTTAACTGAAAAACTTAAATTTTGACCGAAACTAAACATTTTTAAAGAAAGAGAATAATTTGACAAAAAATAATTTGCTAAAAAATCGACTTTCAATAAAAAAAACGTAAATTTGCTACGAAATGGTTAAATTCTTAATAAAATTGATTAATTGTCAAAGAAACTGATTAACTTTCTACTATAATTACAAAAATTCAACTAGAATATTGGAACTCTATATCAAAAAGATGAATTTTTAACCATAATTTGATTTTCTACAAAAAAGACGAATTTGCCACAAAGTACATACATTCTCTAGCAAATGATTTAATTTTTAAATTAAAAATATCAAATTTTGAACAAATTCTCAAGAAAAATAGAATAGTTAAATTTCCTATGAAAATCTCATTCCTAATCAAGAAATAAAAAGAATTTTCATCAAAATAGTTAAATTTTCTACTGGAATAGTTAAATTGTTAGTGAAACATTTTTTTTCTTAAATTATTTACAATCTCAAGGGGAATTTAATTTTCGATTAAAATTATCGAACAACGTAACAAAATTTTTTATTATAATTGGAAAAGGGATTTTTTGAAATTCCTTTCTTCTAGTTCCGAATGATAATTCTTTTAAACACTTCCCGTTCCACTTTAAAAAATTCCTATTTTATGTAAAAATTCTCCGTTCCAAGTGAAATTGTATTTCTTTACAGAAACTCCCTTTCATAGAATAAAAATTCCCGGTTTCCTGGCTAAGTAGCGATCCTGATCAACTTGATTTGTTTAAAAATGTCCAAAAATCTAGATCAAGGATTGGTTATTGATTTGCAGAACTTGAATCTGGCAGAAAGAAATGTTTTTTTTTTCAAAAATCGAAAGCCACAGGGCGTTCATAACTAAAATTTGACTACCCTGCTAATTTTCCGAAGGTCTTCTCGTCTTTAAAAGTAAACCTGGTATCCTAGGTAATCAAAATACATCTTTCCCCAGGAAATTCTAAACCATTTCCGGTGTTTTCAGAATTGAAATTCAAGTTGCATTGGCTATTTTTCCTAACCGTTTTATCAAGATGTTCTAGTTTCAGGAAGTAATCTCGGTAGTCCAGGTAATAAAAATGGATCTTCCCCTGAGAAGTTGTGTCCAGAAATAAAGTAGAAAATTTAAATTTACCTTTAGGTTTGTTAAAAAATATTTCTAAAAAAAAATCCTTATATATCTTTTTACAGAATTAATGAGTCGAAGGGCGTCACGAATAACAGCAGCGCCATCAAGGGAACTACCAAAGCCATCACTACTCCTACTAGCGCCAATACCACGAAGTCCAATGCCACCTCGACCACCACCGCCGCCATGGTTTCCGGCCAATATAATAAGTATTTAATCAAATATTATTTTTTCTCAAAGTAAAGCACATTGTTGGCACATATTATTATTATTAATCGAAATTGCCCCAATTCTAAATAAATGTAAACAAATGGTGAAGCTGTCCCAAATTGAGACATTGGCAATCCCAAAACTGTCTCGAAAGTGCGTAGCACCTTCTCCTGATCAAAATCTCTCATTTCAGGGCCATTATTAATTTCATTATTAATTCTGTTATCCTCATTCGCTCAGGGGGGCGAAGGGGTTAAAAGAGTTTTTTATGATTTGTTACGGATGAGAGGGGGGGGATCCATCATTCATGTACGTAATTTTGTATGGGAATTTTTATAACTTTTATTAACTGTACAGCTGAATAAATTTGTAATTTTTCAATTTAAATTTTAAATTGTTTTATTCTGTTTTTGAAAGATACTAGCTTTAAAATAGTACAAACTTAAGATTCTGGTCTTTAATAATTATTGGTCAATGAAAAATATTCAATTGTTTTTTTTTTTAATTCAAGCATTTCGTAGAAAATTAACTGGTTGTTAAAAATTCATATTTTTATGTTTGATAAGTGAAACAAAATCTTGTTTGGATAAAAATTCAACTGCTTTTTGAAAATTGGTCTTTTTAATTTTAAAATTCATCGATCTTAATAGAAATTTTGACTTTCTTGTATTGCAATCCTACTTTTTTTTTGTAAATTTAACTATTTTGTTAAAAAGTAATCCTTTTTTGATAAAAATCCATTAGTTTTATAGGAAATTCAAGTATTTTCGTTGGAAATTTACTTTTTATTTAAAACTCATACTTTGTTGTTGAAAAGTCCAATTAAACTATTTTTTAGATGAATATTTAACTTTTTTTTTAAACTTTGTGTTTTTATTTTTAAAAATGATCTATTATAGTAGAAACTGAATCTGTCTTAGATAAGAATGGAACTGTTTGGTTAAAAATTTCAAAATATTGTTAAAAAGCCATCCTCTTTAGTCTAAAACTGAAAATTCCACTTTTTTGTGTGAATATTTGCCTTTTTGATGAAAAAATTTATTCATAAAATGAAACTGTTTGGTTGAAAACTCAACAATTTTGTTAAAAGTCCGTCCTTTTAGTCAATTACTTAAATGTTTTCTTTTTAAATTTAACTAGTTCGTAAAAAATTTATTTTTTTGAAATTCATATATTTGTGCTGAAAAGTTAACTGAAATATTTTTTACATAAAAATTCAAATGTTTTGTTGAAAAGTTGCCTTTTTAATTGAAAAATCAATATGTTTCACTAGAAATTTCATTTTTCTTGTATACAATGCAACTGTTTAGTTGAAAATTCAAGAATTTGGTAAAAGGTCGTCGTTTTAGCCAATAATTGAAATTTTTAAAAATTAAATTAACAATTAACTGAAATATTTTTCGGGTAAAAATTTAACTTTTTTGTTGAAAATTTAACTTTTTATTTAAAAGTTCATCCGTTTTAATAGAAATTAATCTTTCTTAGATAAAAATACATCCGTTTGATTGAAAATCAATATTTTGTTTTAAAGATTAAACTATTTTTTCAAACCACTTGATTAGAAAATCATTTTTTATCCAAACTTCATATTTGTTGTATGAAATTAATATCTTTAATTAAAAGTTGAACTACTTTGTTGACATTTTTTTTAATGAAGGCTTATCTATTTGGGGAAAATTTACCTATTACGTTGAAAATTAGTTTTTATTTATCGCTGCAAATAATATTTTCCGGTTGAAAATTTAATTTCTATAGAGAAAATTCATCTTGGCTTCAGAAGTCAACAATTTCAGTAAACATTTTTTTCTTTTACGACGGAATAATCTTTATTTGTTAAAATTTCATCTTTTCCTTTTTAAAAATTAATTTACAAAAAAAAATTTATCTTTTTTTGGTTGAAATATTAACTATCACACTTTTTTGTTGAAGATACATGTTTCTAGGTTGAAAATTTAATTATTTTCCCAAAATTTATTTATTTTGTTAAAAATTGGTATATTTTTTTAAAGCCATCTTTTATGGTAGAAAAGTCATTTTTTGGTTTAAAATAAATAAATCAATTTGAAAACTTTTATTTTGTATCTGAAATACTGTTTGAGACCGATTATAAAAGGTCCGAAATTAAAAACATTACAAGATTAAAATGCTGGTATTTGATTTTTGGTGGTCAGGAAAAGTAGAAAAGTGTTTTAAAAAATCTTCCAATTTCGAAAACCCATATCTTATTATTTGCGGAAACTATTCATTGCTTTCAGTTTGAGTGAGAGGGGGGGGGGGGTATAAATATTTTGTTACGGTTCGTTACAGTGGGGTGAGAGTCTTTAAGAAGGCATATAATCTGTAACACAATTTAAGTCGAGATCGAGTCGAGATCGAGACAGCTTAGAGAGGGCAAAAGAAAGTCAACAATTTATAATTGTTTAGAACGAATAAAGAATTTTTGCAAGTTAAAAAATAAAATCCAAGTTTTGACTTAATGGATAATCAGAAGTGCACTCTGAATTTATTATAATTAAGTTCTAAATTTTTTAATCTTTAAAACAACCACAGTCGACGCTATTTACCTTGCCACGGATAGGACCGTCGGGGAATAATTTTCCTGGAAACGGTGTTCCCTTACTCTCGATTCTAATGTTGATGCGTGGTTTTTGATGCGAATCGTTTCGCACGCTAGGTACGTTGCCGCACGCGGATCAGTGTTTACAAACAGAGAAAATTCGATTTTCAGAATACATATTGTGGAATTGATTATCTCACATTTTTTTCCAAAAAATTGTGAGCACATCATTCTCTCGCGGAATAAACTAAAAAATAGGTTACTATTTACGAATTATTGATAAGCTTTTGATTAAATTTGCCATACTTGAGTTTATCCCATGTGACAAAGAAATTATCATAAGACATAAATATTATGATTTCGAAATTCTTTTATAAGCCTCATTCACATAGCAAATAATTACTTTTTGCACCTTAAAATCGTCTTAAAAGACCTAAACCATTGACGGCAACGTAAATAGCGAGTGGAACAATTCTCGGATGCCGAGCCGTCGCGGTCGTGGTGGGGGAAGAGCTCGAGCGACAGTTAGGGGAAGCAACAAGGTAAATAGTAGCAAGGTAAGTTGCGTCGACTGTAATTATTATATTATTCTTACTTATTCAGATAAAGCATTCCAACCAATGGAGGTGAAATATGACGATTATGTCTGCTGCGGTAGATATTATGTTGCACAATATAGGAACATATTTGGGGATGTGCTAATAAAAGTAGATGGCGTCTCAGGCCGTGGAGGTAATTCTAAACTTTTGATTTCCTAAATATTCCATTAGTGAAATGCGAAAATACTACTATTTCACGAGTCAACCACTTAATTACTAATTTAATATAAATTTTTGTTATTTCAGCAAGCACCGCAAATAAGATATTTCCAGTGGAACAACTTGCTCTTGGTGATTTGCTGGTACGCTATAACATTATAGTTGGAGTATATTCTCGTCATCTTGAAACAATGGGTTTTCGCGAGATACCTCTAGCTCACCAAATAAATTGGGATACGTACAAAGGACGCCACTTGGAGTGACCATCAGTCAAGAACTTTGCTCTATAGTTAACGCAAAACTCCTGATGAAAAAAATGTAGAACAAAATTTTGTGGAATCCGATACCTTCAATGAAACGCGTTAACATTTATACCTTTTAACGTATAAGAGATTTTGATAAGAAAAACAACCGTTCTTAGAGAAATCGCACATGCTCTATTTATAAAAACAAAAGAAAATTGCAATTTTCATTTGTTTCTATTCAAAAATGTAGATACACTAGATAATAAAGAAACAGGTAGCCGAGAATCCTCACTGAGAATTATTAGGTTATCAATTAATTCGGTGTTTTTATTTTAATGTCTTGTAACTCATGGTCTAACTGGAATTGTGTCCGGCTCTAAGGCACAGGTAAAGGGTGAACCTTTAGCTTTAAAGCACAATATGATAGGAAGCAGCCCTGCGGAATTTACCTAAAAAATTATTTGTCAATAACATTGTATCCGCAAAGGAACATTTGAGGCACTACATTTTCTTTCATCCCATTAAAAAAAACGCAGCTTAGGTGACGATTTTTCAATTGGAATAGAAAAAACATACAATGTCTTTAATGTTCCACGTCGGACGAGATTGTCTTCACTAATTATTTTGGACTTGAAATCAACAGGGCCGCCACTTATTCTATTGTTTTTGAAGATTGAATTTCTTTCTTAGAACTTTCTTCGGATGAAAAAAATTCAAGTTTGACCAACATTTACAAAACATCAAACTAAAAGCACCGAATTAATTTGTAGACCGAATACATATACCCAGATGTATTGTTGGGTAAGATACCAGCCTTCCAGAACTGTGACATTCCTAATCAAGAATCTAAACATACACTATTCTCGGAAAATTGATAGATAATAATAAAATTATATTCAAAATGTTAATTATATTACAATAAGTGGATTTTTTGGTTCAATACAAATTATATTATGTATACAAGTGGAATCAGCTTGATATTTTGAAAATTCAGATCTTTTGATAAGTACAAAATAAAGTAAAAGAGATACATATTTTAATCAAATTATTTTTTCCTTTTTAGAACCTGCAGTCTCGTGCTCTTCAGACACAAAAAAACTGACAATTTTCTGCATTTTTTGTTTTGTTTCGTGATGTATTTCGCAAATTTTAGGTTTTCTATCAACAAGGCATTGGGTCTTGAGATAGAAGCTGCACCCAAGAATGCTTTTTCGATATTTGGCGGCAAAATATTAAGTTGTCTAGCACAAGGATTTGTCTTTCAAAATTTTATTTTTCCTAGGATCACGCAAATCCCCGGTTATTTGATAAGTTTTTAATCTTTTGTTCTCAAAGACTTGGATCCTTTTCAGACAGGATGCCTAGTTTTTGTTTAAACTGTGATAAAGCTTTTTAAAAAAGAAAAATTTTCTTTCTCTACAACAAGTAAGGTAAACTGACCATTGCTGAAATAACGTAAAAAATATTTCCAATAATGGGAGAATAATAAATATCGTTGACTATCTTTTATATTTCAACATAAATTATAAGATTAGGAATGTTTTATTATTTTTGAAGTTCTTTTAAATTTGTTACCACTATTTATTTTTTTCTGATAAGTTGTACATTTGGTTAAAAATAATCAAAAATATTCCTCAAAATGTGTGAATGAACTGCTACAAAATTCACTGCTTTTTTTATATTTCAGAACTTTCTGCATAACTTTTACGGCATTGTATTATTGAAATTTCCTACAATAAAAGAAATAATAATGTTTTTACACATTTTTAATACGTTTAAGAATAAAATTCATAACTTTTGTAGCGATTTTTTTATGTAACTTATAAATATTTCAACGTCACGCATTGATGGTCACTTTCGCATTAGTTAATATTATTGAGTTACTTGCAAATTAAATTTTTTGGTAGTAAATTTTGAATTATAATTCATCTTAATTTAAGTTAATACATCTATTCAAAAAGTATTAAAGCAATTTAAATTATTTTTGGCTTCAAATTTAATTGCGGGAAAAATTAGTTTTTATTAATATTTCAACTATTTTGTTGTGAAATTCGTCTTTTTGGTTCAAAATTTTATCATTATAATATTATAAATTACATATTTAATTGAGAGAAATGCAACTGTTTTGTTGAAAATGATATTATCATGGTAGGAAATTTAACAATTTGTTTGAAATAATTTTCTGTTTTTAATAAAAAACCTTATTTGGCTGACAAAGCATATCATGTTTAATTTATAATTAATTTTTTTTCGTTTAAAATATCCAATATTATATTTTTCGATAAGAATTCATCTTTTTTAGTAGAAAATTATTTTTTTTTATTTTAAAATTGTAGAATTTGTTATAAAATTGAAATATTAGGTTAACCAAAATATTAAATTCTGATCGAAAATTATGAAAGTTGATATTTCAACCAAAAAAGATTTTAATTACATATTAAGATGAGTCGAATTATTTAAAAAAAAAAGAAAAAGAATTTCCAATTAAACTGCTGTAGCCTCACAGTTGCATTTTTGTTTAAGAGAGATAAAATTCATAATTAAAAAATGAATTTTCGACCCAAAAAGACGAATTTTCTAGAAAATAGTTCCGATGTTAATCCATAAACTTTTTTGAGTCAAGAAAAAAAAAAATTACCAAACTGATGAACTTTCAAATCGAGAAGATGTTTTTTCAAAAACGGTTATATTTTTAATTTGAAAATATGAATTTTCAACAGAACAATTAATTTAGTTAATTTATTGAAAAATTAAATTATTGAGATACTATATTATATAACTTACCTAAGCAGTTGGAAAAGTTTGAGTTCAGAATTAGGAGGTTTCAATAATGCAATGCTGTAAAAGTTATGCTAAAAGTTTTGACATACAAAAAAATGGTCAATTTTGTACCAGATTATTCACACATTTTGAAGAATACTTTTTATTAATTTAGATTCGATGTTTAACTTGTAAGGATAAAAATAAAAAGTAATAACGAATTTAAATGAATTTTAAAAATAATAGAACATTTTTACTATTGTAATTTATGTCAGAATATAAAAGATACTCAGCAATATTTATTATTGTCCCAGTATTGGACCTACTTTTTACGTTGTCCCAGTTATGGTCGGTTTACCTTACTCAGAATTTTAAAATAAAAACTTAGCAATTATTACAAAAACAGAAAATATCTCAGTAATATGGAGTTCCCTATGGTATCTCTTTTAAGAGTACACATCAATAACTGGGGGTCTGGTAATGTTAAGGCTCCAGAAAAAGTTGACATCCTTTACATCTGAGACTTCAATAGACATCATTGTAAGAATTTCTTTTCAGTTCTTTGATATCTGATAGATCCCAGTGGGCACAAAATTTTGCGACGTCTTTACGACATCGTTACGACATCGTTGCGACAACTTTACGACATCCTATGTCCATGTCGTTTTGGTGTCTTTGCGATATCGTAAAGATATCATCAGATCATACGACTCATTTACATTATCGTAAAGACACCTTAACGACATGGACATAGGATGTCGTAAAGTTGTCGTAAAGATGTCGTAACGACATCGCAAAGACGTCGCCAAATTTTGTGCCCAATGGGATGCCTGATTACGAGCACCGATATATTCAAATTTGCAGGTGGCGAAAATCATGGTTTTATTTGGAATTAATGAATATCATCAATAATCATGGAGATAAAAACTTTTTTTGGCTCTGGTATTTAGTGTACGATTTGTTCAAAGTTCCTAACGAAAATAAGAATTTTTTAAACACCGGAAGTGTTTAATCTAATAAAACTCTGGCGGGGTCAGCAAAAAGTTTCTCTGGCCCCGTCATTATCCAAATTAATTTTGCTATACGTACATTATTTTCGTCTGAATTTGTTCAAATTTGTGTTACAAACTTCAACCCTAAAAATCGAATCCCTGTGCAGCAAAAACTATAGTGAGCCAGGGCAACGTTTTCCTTTCCACTACATTGTCCAAAATAAACTTCATTTGGGCGCATTATTTTCCTTTTAATTTGTTCGAATTTCTGCAACCAACTGCAACGCTTAAATAGTAGCCCCTCTGTTGAAAACTTCATTGTGGGGCCAGCAAAATATTTCGGTAGCCCTGGCATTGTCCAAAACCAACTTCATATATGTTCATTATTTTCATCTACATTTTTTTCCAATTTGTGCAACAAACTTTGGCCCCTAAAAAACACCCTCTGTAGGGAAAAATATGTGGCAGGGCCAATGCCATTTTGCCCCGTCCAGCCGCGACATTGTTTTTACATAAATAATTCTTGGCATGTTTTCGTTAAAACAACTAGGGGTGGAATTTCAGAATTTTGGAATATTATTATTTAAAGACAGTTAACCTGGAGTTTTGTTAAGGTGACCTGGGTGAATATTTTTTTAGAAATATTATCTGACTTTTTTATTCGGAGAATTTTTGAAATATTTTCGTTAAAACAACTAGAGTTGAATTCTAAGGTTAGTGTAATATTATTATTGTATTCAAAAATTAAACGGGAGTTTTGTGACTTGTAGAACTTTGGACTTTTTCCGCTAAAATAACTAGAGGTAGATTCTGAGATTTTTTGAATATTATTTTTGGTGTCCAAACTTAACATGGAATTTTGCGAAGTTGACCCGAGTGATTATTTCAACTTCAAAAATTGTCTGGCATTTTCTGACATTTTCTGACATTTTCACTTGAAAATTTTTTTAATGTTTTCCTTAAAACAATTAAGGGTGAACTAAACGAGTTTTTGAATTATACTTTTGGATTCAAATCTTAACCAGAAATTTTGTGAAGGTAAAATGATTGATAATTTGTACATAAAATATTTTCTAGCTTCTCTACTTCGAAAATTTTTTGAATTTATTCATTAAAAGAACTAGAGGTGGATTCTAAGGGTTGTTAAATATAAGTATTGGCTTCAAAACTTGACCTGGAGATTTTTGAAGTAAAAGATTAAAGAAAAATAATTATCAATATGTAGTACTAATTTTGTTATATTCCTTTCTTAAAATAATTTAAATATTAAAAATTGGAAAATTATTTTTGTTTTCTAATTAGTCGCTTAAAAATTCGATCATGTTTATATTGAGCCTTACCAATTATATCCTTAGTTTAGGTTTTTAATGAAGTTAAATACAAACTTTTTATAATTTTTAACAAAAGAAATCGATTTGAATACTATTAAATACATCATGATATGTTAAACCTATAATAAAAATATTAATTATAAAGCTTAATATTGACATTAAGAACAAATATTAATAACAATATTAACAATAATTAAGATTACCAACATTAATTAACATTAACAACAAACTTTTAAGTTTTGCAAATTTAAATGAACTCAAAAGTCAAATTTAAAAATGCTGTCATAATCAGAGTCAGCCACTCTTATCAACGAAAAAAATTCTTGGTCATTTTACGGTTATTTTCTAGATCACAGCAATTTTTCTAGGGAAAAGAAATTCAAGTTGACATTCGAAAGTTCAAATTGTTAAAGCTAAATATTTTTTCATTTGAAGTATTTAAAACTAAACGACTAACTGGATATGACTTGAGCATTTATTTTTATTCAAAGTAATTTCTGGCTGTTTCACTCAAAGAGTTTTTGCAATATTTTCATTAAAATTTCTGAGGGTAGATTCTAGTATTAGTGAAATATTATTATTGTATTTAAAACTTAACCTGGAGTTTTGTGAAATTAAAGAGATTTATTATTATTATTAAAAAAATAATCTGGCTTTTTTACTTGCAAACCTTTGAAATGTTTTTGTTGAAAAAACTGGGGGTGAATTCTAAGCGTAGTTGAATTTTATTATTGTATTTAAGACATTAACTGCAGTTCACTAAGGGATCAAAGGAATATATAATAAGGAATCAAAATAATCACTGAGTGATTATTTTGATTAAAAATATTTTATGTCTTTTATATTTGGGCAATTTTTGGAATATTTTCGTTAAATCAACTAGGGGTGGATTCCAAGGTTTGTTAAATATTATTGTTGGATTCCATACTTAACCTGTGGTTTTTGGAATGTCGCCTGAATGACTATTTTCACAAAAAAATATTTTCTGGATTTTTTACTTTAAAAAAATTTTAGGTTTATTAAAAAAAGCAATAATAATCAAAAAATATTTAAATTTAACCCTTGTTCTTTTAACGAAAACACTACAAAAGTTCTTCAATTGAAAAAACCAAAAAATATTTTAAATCAAAATAATCATTCATTTGTGCTTTACAAAACTCTAAATGAAGTCTTAAAACCAACATTAATATTTTTTTTAATTACTATATAACATTCCTTAAGAATTTGATATATTTTTACTGAGTAATTAATTGTTTTTAATGATTGAATTAGAAAATATCCCAATTGAACTTGCAATTACTTCCCGGAAGCGATAAAGTATCTTTTGTGCAAGAAAAAATTAAAAATAAACTTTTATGAAAACATGATGATGACATCCTTATTAAAGGACAATAATTTTTACAATGCTTGCTAAATAATTCAGATTTTCTATCGAAAATTAGACAAATTTACAAATCAAAAAAAAAACACTGTAAAAACTAAAACCGGAACTCTGTTGAATAGTACGACATGAAGGGCGTAAATGTATAAAAATAATTACAAGTTCATTCATTCCTTGTTATTTTCAGATTACGAAACATTCTTATTTTTATCAAATTTGTTCAAACAATCAGACGGCTATATTTAAAAATTTGGAAACAGACTAGGTCACGTCAAAAATTTCTTAATACGGCCTTCTGCTGCTTTTAATAAAGTTAAAAATGTTACACCGTCGCAGATTTTCAAAATAATTTTCAAAATATCGAAAAATTTGATGTTGTGATGATGAGCGCTTTTTGTGTACAAATAGTTAACTCACAGTAGTTAGATGACATCTTTGCTTTTTTTTCGAAAGGTATAATTTGTAATTAAATCAAGTATTATAGATGTGAAGAAGATTTTCTTATTGGCATTATGGTCAAAAATATTTATTCGTGTAGTGTTCTGCATTTTTTTTAATATGCTTATTTTTAAATAAAATAAAAATTAAATTTTGCATGTTTCTTTCCGGAACTGACTCGCCGGACTTGTCAGTAAGACATAATGTAGGACTGAATAACATAGCCTTACTGACAAGTCCAGTGAATCGAGCCTGATTTTTCAATTAGGTTTTCAATTTTTCATAAATAAACAAATATGACGAAAAAATTGCAATTTTATCTATTTGACGTTTCCGGTGCTCGTCAATAACAGGAAAAGTGTTGAAATCACATAAGTTTCATAGAGTAATAATAGCTAAAGATGCTCCAATATTATATATTCAACAACAAAATTTTGTATAAACAAATAATTTGTTGAAAAAATTTTTTCTATGATTTTCCATAATCATAAATTTTTTCTATTTATATTGCAAGAAATTTGAATGGAAATTACATGATAAAAAAATTTCTCTTAAGATTATAATTTTTTATATTTTAAACAAATTAGATGAACAAATACAGAAATCAGACATTTTTCAACAAAAAAATTCGTTTTTTCGATGTACATTTTTATCAGTTATAATAGGAGCTTTATGAGGATTTGAACAAAATTCATAATTGGTTCATTAATCATATGAGGTTTCTAAAACAAATTTAATAAACAAATACATTATTCTGGCATTTGCCGACAGAGAAATTCGTGTTTTTCAATGCCTGTCTTTTCAGTTGGGAAATTTATTAGAATTTCAGCAACATTCATAAAAAGTTGATAAATTTTATGATTTGCTTAAATAAACTTAATCAAAAAATGCCTTAGTCAGGCATTTGTCTACCAAAAAATTCGTTTTTTTTTCTATGGCAACTTTTTTAATTAAGATATCGAAAAAAATCTTGTTCATCAAAAGATAGCCGCGAATAATGCTTTTGTTCATTGAATTTGCTTTAAAAAAATAGAAAACTTATTTAAAAATTATTAATAATGCTAAAATCATCATGAAGCTCCCCATTAAAAAGACTGACATCGAAAAAAACAAAGATTTCCTTCCACAGATGGCCGTATAATGCATTTGTTTGTTAAATTTGTTTTTAAAAATTATACAATTCATTAACTCATCATGAATAATGTCGAATTTATTTTGAAGATCTAAATTAAAAGTCTGGGTAGACTTGCCGCACTTTTGCTATTTTTAGAAGTCCTTACAAAATTGTCTTGGGGGAGATATTCCGCTGGAAAAACTTGCCGTAGTTTTGCCATTCTTAGAAGTTCTTACAAATTTTTCTTGGGGGAGAAATGGCGCTGGGGAGACTTGCCGCAGTTTTGCCATATTTAAAAC
>NC_046663.1:5616734-5683701 GCF_010883055.1 Belonocnema kinseyi | reverse complement strand
CAAATTTTGCTTGGGGGAGAGATGCCGCTGGGGAGACTTGCCGCAGTTATATCATCTTTTGAAGTGCTTTAAAATATTTCTTGGGAGAGAGATGCCGCTGGGGGGACTTGCCCCTGATGAGAGATGCCGCGAATGTGACAATTAATCCTGGGAGACTTGCCACACTTTTGCCACTTCGATGTGGACTTGAACATTTTTCGACGGATGAGAGATGCCACCGGGAATACAATTAGTTCAGGGAGACTTGCCTCTGTTCAGTCGTTTTTAATTGGACATTAAACATTTTTTGGAAGGGAGAGATGCCATTGGGAGAATATTTACTGGTGAGAGATGCCGAACAAATGTCAATTTCACAGTCAGACATGCCGCGCGAGAGAAAAGCCGCTGGGTAGAGATGCCACAGTTGTCGCATGCCGCAGATGAGGCATGCCGTAAATGTGACATGCAGCAGAGGTGACATGCCACGGATGTGACATGCCGCATTTGTGACATACCGCAGATGAGACATTCCGCAAATGTGACAAGCCGCAGAAGTGATATGCCGAAGGTGTGACATTCCACAGAAGAGACATGCCGCAGTTGTGACATGCCTCCGTTGTGACCTGCCACAGAGAGATTTGCCGCATGTGACATGATATGGACCTTCAAATGTTAGTCAAAGCTCATTGAGGGTCAATATAAAAGTACAAATTAAATCAATAAAATTGGATCTTCACTTAATTTATTAATTGAATTAAATAAAAAATACTGTGATTGTTATTATGTAAATTTTCCTCTTCAGCCAATGTATTTTCATTGGCTTTATTTTCTGAATTCTACTCAGTACCTATTTTGGACGCATTGTAATCAATTAATTAAAAATATATTTATTTAATAAAAATGTTTTATTTTTTATTTAGATTGAAAAATAATTTATTTTGTTCATCATAAAGAGCTCAAAGCATCTTTTGCGGAAAAAAATTATATAATTATGATCATTTAAGATCAATATTTATTTACAAAGTTTTTACAATATTTTAAATTTTTTTTTACAAAATAGCGCATGAGAGCCCTTAATATGTATAATTAATTCGGGGCTCGCAATTTAAAGATTCTAGAACATTCTTATTCTTCTTAACTTTGTTCCAACAATCAGAAAGAATTCTTTTCAAATTAAGGCAGACAAGGTCACGTTTCCAATGCCAAAATATAACCTTATTTTGTGAACAGAATAAAAAATGTTTCACCATGGCATAATTTTTTTAAATATTTCTATTTTTCACTTTTTCCTATTTACAGCTCTTCTCAATTATTGGGAAACATTCTTGATAAATTTATTTATTTGTATTAAGAAATTATAAGCTATCCACAATTGATTTAGAAAATATCTTAACTAATTGATTTATTAATTTTCTACTATTCTTAAGCAACTCAATTTTCTGCTTATTCGAGGCAAATTACTTTTGAAAGTTTTGGAAAATAATTGAAATTTTCTATAAAAAATAAATAAAATATACAACAAAGGAATGGTTAAAAAATAATAATTAATTTTGGATCCATTAATCAATTGTGATTTAAATATTGTAAGAAAATTCTTATCTTTCTTAACTTTTTCTAAACAATCAGAGAGCAATCATTATTTGAAAAGTAGGTCTTTCATGAAAATTGCGGAAGCATTGTTACCACTGTTTCTCAATGTCGATTTGCTTCCTTGAAAAACTCAAAAAAAGAAGATATTACCAAATTCACATACATAATTCAAAAAATTGAATGTCAATTCAAGGACTGGCAAAAATTCACAACTTAATCATTTAAATAATTATTGTTGTTTAACGACAGCCAAACATAGTTCGCAGAATTAAAATGTGTATTTGGCATGCGCATAATTAACTTTATTGTCAAATTTCAATTAAAAATTTTATTTTTGCTACAAGTGAACAAGTAACATTCTTCAATATTTCAATGCATTATTTGAATGATAATAATTATTTTGGATACCAAAAATACTCAGAAAGGTTCATTTTTAACAAGAAAAGGAAAGAAAGAAATTTTCAGTTTATATAATTTTCAGCAAAGGAAAAGGTATTTTTCAACAAACAAAAAAATAATATTTTTAGCAAAGAAATTTATTTTCAACTAAAATTATCAATTCTCAACAACAATTAAACAATATGAACCCCCTATTTTTCAACCGGATTAAGAATTTGATACAATGTTATAGAATTGAACGGTGCAATCAATTTTATCGTGAACCAGATACTTGAACGTAGTGTTTGAACAACTAAAGCCTCGATGGGCTAAAATTAGATCCAGGAAGATGCTTTTGTTCCCGGAAATAAAAGTTGCCTGTCTGATACAATTTTTTGTTTGAATTTTTAAAGCCGTTTCGTTTTGAACGTGAAATTTCAACCAAATGGTTGAATTTTAAAATGAAAACCTAAATTTTTTAACAAAAATATAAATATTCTACGATAAAAAAAGATTTTTTAAAGAACAAAAAAATGATTTTGTGACAAACAATTATGGTTCTACATTGTAGTTCAATTTCCTTTTAAATAATTTAATTTTTAATGTAATAGTTGAATTTTCAACAAAAACAAAATAATAATTTTGTACAAAATAGGTAATTTTTGAATCACCCAATAAGATTAATTTTTTAATAAAAAATAAGATTTATTGACAGAGAACATGAATTGCTTACCAAATAGTTTAATTTTTATAATTATAAATCATAAATTTTCGAAAAAAAATTAGTATTTAACTAAAAATAAATTAAATTTTAACAAAAAAAGTCAAATTTTGAACTAAGGAGGTGAATTAAAAAACAAGAATTTTAAACAAACTAAATAAACTTTTATCCAAAAAATGAATTAATTTTCGCAAATTGTTTAATTTTGAAACTAAAAAAGACGTATTCTCAACAAAAAATGTAATTATCTGCTTACAAATATAACTTCTTAACAAATATGAAAATTTTGGCTTAAAAAATGTGATTTTCTACCAAAGCTAGTATTTTAGCGTTAATTCAAGTAGTTTATTTTTCGACTAAGACAAATAAATATGTAGTTTTTAAACTTTTTAGATATCTAGGTAAAAATTTTTAAAATTTTAGTAATTATTAGTGAAATTTTCTAGATTTGATTAGCGAAATTTGAGGAACTGAAAATTAGTAGAAAATCACTAATTCAATTAGTCGAGGTATTATCCAATTAAATAATGGAAAACTAATTGCTTGGTAGGAGTAATTATTTCCGACTGAACATAATTATTTTAAAAAATTTGTAATCATGAAAAGTGTAAAAAATAAAAAAATAAATTAAAAAGAGGCAATGTTGTAAAATGTTCGACTCTATTGAAACAATAAGAAGGCCATATGGTGAAATTGCACCAATTGTATCTGCTTTCAAAATAGAGCCTTCAGATTGTTCCAATAAAGTTGAGAAAACAAAGAATTTTTTAAATCTTAAAAATATTTTTTATCAATAATGGATCGATAATTGCGGTTTTCTCTGAATTATTTAACTTTGATTTGCGTTTTTAGTTATATAAAAATAATAAATGAATGTTTGAGATAATTATATTTCAGACAATCTCTTTTGTGGAAATATATTTTTCTGAAATCAAACAGATCTATAAAATATTCTTAAAATTTGTTATATGAAAATTTCCTTGAAATATTACTCAGAACCTTTTTGTTTAAATTGATATTAATATTTAATATTTATTCCAACTTGAATTAATTACTAACTCACTAACTAAAAGTTAACAATAATTATTACCAAACCGTATGTGAAAAGTGGACACAAAATTAAATATTTAAGAAAGACCAAACCGCAACTTTCTAAAATTGTTCAATTATAATATTTTTCGTAATTATAAGAAAATGTTCAAAAAAATCTTTGTCACCTCTTACTGATTATTCCCCTCACTCTCATCAATTGAAGAAATAGTGAAAATTTTACTTAAACTTAAATGTTATCAAATCATTATAGGAGAACATTATGAGCAAGAATAATAAATTGTTTAAACAATTATGATTGTAAACAGTAATTAAGTATTACCTTACTTTACCTAAAAATTAGACAAAAGGTAGTTAATTTTTGAAAAAAGCGCAAGTTTCCAACTATTTTGCAAGAGAGAGCAAAAAAAACTTGACAATTAAATATTCATCTTTCTGGACGAAAAATTAATTCTTTCGATCAAGCTTAAAATAAAATGTTGAAAAATTATTTTTGTTGTTGAAGATTCATAATTTAGTTGGAAATTAATATTGTCGATTGAGAAATCTTCTTTTTGAATTCAAAATTCTACCTTTTGATTAAAAATTAAACTATTTAGTCGAAAATTAACTTATTTGTTTGAAAATAATATTTTTAGTTGATAATACAATTTTTTCGTGGTTCATTCGTCTTTTCTTGTTTCAAATTTTAATAACTATGTTCGAAACTGATTTATTTTGTTAAGAATTTGTATTTTTTAGTAAAAATTTGGATTTTGAGGTGGAAAATAAAACTTTTTGTGGAAAATTGAACTATTCGTTTAAAACTTGATTTCCATTTTTTTTTAATTTTTGTAAATTTATCGCTTTGTTTGAAAATTGATCTTTTTTGTTAAAATTAGAATTTTTTAAGTTAACACTAATTTTGAATCTAAGCGAATGATTTAAGAAAACTTGAAAAAGGAATTCAAATTTTAACCAATGAGTTTAACCTCGCACCAAAAAGTTTTATTTTTTATCCCAAAAATTAACTCTCTATTTAAAAATATCAATTCCCAACAAAATATATCAATTTTTGAATTTTCAGGATGAAAAACAAAACTTTTTTTTTCCAAGCAAGAAAAATGATTTTTTTACTCAAGAAAATGTTCCGGTGCCTTGCATGAAAATTAAGGAAAAGTCAGGACAGTATATTAGAACATTATATAACATTTTTGATCCTGTTAAGAATAGAGTTCAAATTTTCTAAAATACTGTCCTGATTTTTTTTTTAATTTTTATGCAAATCGCCCGAAAATTTATTTTAAAAAAATCCTTTTTCTTGCTTTAAACAAAACATATATTTAGAGGTGGAGCCTTTGTGTTAAATAATTTAATCCAACAGACGATTTTTTTTAAATGCATGAATTTTCTACTAAATAATTGAATTCTAGAATTATAAACTGAAAATCTTCAACTAAAAATAGAAACAATTACATTTGTAGACAAAAAGTTAGTGGTTTATTTAATAAAATCAACAAAAAAGGTAAATTTTTAATTAAAGCGATAGAATAAAAAGAAATAAAACGAAGGAAACTAAGTTTTAACCAAATAGTTCAATTTTCCACGAAATAGTTTTGTTTTCCATCCTTTTAGAAAAGTGAGTTAATTTTGGGGGTGAGAAATAAATATTTTTAGTGAGAAATTAAAATCATTGGTTAAAATTTGAATTGCTATGTACAAGTTTTTTTTAAATCATTCGCTTGGGTTCAAAGTTAACCTTTTTTTATTGAAATTTAATTTTTCCTAATTAAAGACTAAATAAAAAGTATAGAAATTTAATAAATTCCACTTTTGGTTGAACATATATCCTTTATGATTCCAAAATTCATTCATTCGTGCTAAAATAGCCTCAAAAATTTTAGAACTTTCGAAGCATAAAAGACACATTACAAACTAAAAACGGAAATAAATAAATTTTTGAACAAACAATTAGTGTTTATTATAAAAATTATAATTCTAAAAAAAAAGTTAAATTTTTAATCAAAGCGATGGTTGAAAAAATGTGTAAAAAGAGGAAATCAAGTTTTTAACAAATAGTTCAATTTTCCGCCCAAAAGTTTTATTTTCTATCTCAAAAACTAAATTTGTACGAGAAAACACAAATTCTTAACAAAATACATCAATTTCCAAAAAAATGTTAAGCTTTGAAACAGAAAAGACGAATAAACCACGAAAAATGTTATTATCAACTCAAAAATATTATTTTCAAACAAATAAGTTAATTTTTGATTGTATAGTTTAATTTTCAACCAAAACGTAGAATGTTCAATCAAAAAAAGAGATTTTTCAACCTAAAAATATTAATTTGTAACTAAAATTATGATATTAATTTTTCGTCCATAAAGATGAATATTTAATTCCCAAGTTTTTTTCGTTCCCTAAATTCAAATTAGTAAAATTTAAGTAATTGCTAGTGACATTTTTCAGATTTAATTAGTGAAATTTGAGTCAGTAAGAATGAGTAGAAAATTGCTCACTCAAGTAGTCGATTTAGTTTTCAATTCAATAATGGAAACTTAATTGCTTGTTAAAAAAATCATTTAGAACTATAAATTATAATTTTTTATGGCATATATTCATTTAAAATATGAGAAATAGAAAAATTTAATAAGAAGAGGCAAGTTTGTAAAATTTTTTATTTTTTTGAAGCAAATATGATTTTTTTCGAGTCTTTGAATGAAAACTGTTTTCCATACATAAAATATTATTTTATACTAATAATCAGATGTTTACGTAAATAATTTAAACAATTTAACATTGTTTCGAAAAATGTTCTTTTCGAAAAGAGTTAGAAACTTGCAATTTTTCAAAAATGTAGTACCTTTTGTCTAATTTTTAGATAAAGTGAGGTAATACTTAATTACTGCTTACAATTATAATTGTTTAAACAATTTATTATCATTGCTAGTAATGTTCCCTATAATAATTTTATAACATTTAAGTTCTACCAAAATTTTTACTTTCTCTTCAATTGATAATTAGAGTGCAGTGAATAATTAGTAAGAGGTGAGAAACATTTTTTTATTATTCCGAAAGATATTATCATCGAATAATATTAGAAAGTTGCGGTTTGGTCTCAAATATTTAATTTGCTGTCTACTTTTCACATATGCTTTTGTAATAATTATTGTTAACTTTTTAGTTAGTGCGATAGTAATTAATGCAAGTTAGAGAAAATATTAAATGTTATTATCAATTTAAACAAAAAGGCTCCCAGTAAATACTTTTAGGAAAATTTACATATAAAAAATTTAAAGAATATGTATTAGATCTGTTTTATTTATAAAAAATATAATTTCACAAAAGAGATTGTCTAAAATATTGATTATTTCAAACGTTTATTTATTATTTTTACATAACTAACAACAAAAATCAAAGTTCAATATTTCATAAAAGACCACAACAATTTTGCATCATTATAAAAGAAGATAGTTATAAACAATAATAATTTTTGCGAACAATGATTGTTGCTGAATGAATTTAATGTTAACACACTTTAAGTGAAAAGTGGACAAAAAGTTTAATATTTGAGACATAACAACAATTCAAGAATTAATCAAATACAATATTAGTGACAATTATAATAAATTGTTCAACAAATTAATTTGGTAAACAGTAAATCAGTATTACCTCACTCTAGGTATAAATTCGACGAAAAGTGGTAAAGTTTTGAAAAAAGCTCCGACTTTCTAACTCTATTCTGAGAGAAAATTTCTAAAAACAATGATAAATTTATTTTAAAATTCAGGTAAAGTTCTTTTTATCAGTATAAAGTAATGTTCTATTTGCTGAAAACAGTTTGCTTTAAAAACCGAAAAAATCATAATTAGCACTAAAAACTTGCAAAAACCATTTTTTCAATTATGTTTTTTTTTGGGACCCTATAAAATAAACTTATATGGGTGAAATTTGAAAAATAATTTTTTTTCTATGTCTGACGCGTCAAACGGCAATGGAGATTTTTTATAAATAAGGTTCAATTGATAACATCAATTCAACCGTTCTTTATTGGTAATTTTAGTTGCAATCAAATTAGATGCGTAAAACAGACGAGGTTGCGCTTCAGCAGTGTAGGTTATGACATGAGGTTGGTTTTCAACTCTATTCTTGATGCAAAGTAGAAAAATTTTCTTAGGCAAAAATTTAGTGATATAATAAAATAATCCGCATCGATTTAATGAATAAATAGTCGCTAAAGCTATTGTTATGTAACCTAAATAATGTAGCCACTCTATACACTCGACGCTATTTGCCTCGCCGCGGATGGGACCATAGGGGAGCAAATTTCCTGGAAACAATGTTCCCCCACTCTTGAGTCTAATCTGGATGTGTTCCAAGAAATTTTGAGGCACCGGATTGCAGAACTGCCTCTACGCTCGGCCCGTCTCAGCCCAGTAGGCGCAGGAGAGGGGATGCTCACTAAACGCGTTGATCGAGGGAAAAATAAATTTAAATCGCAATAATCAACTTTTCGTTTCTCCGTTAATAATTGACGAATCGAGTTGATTTTTGCGTAGAAATATTCCCTAAGTTTGTGCGCTTCTCACAGATACAATTACTTAGTAAAATTGTTCATTTAAATTATAATTAACAATGAATGAACTAACCCTATAAAATTATCATTTTAATTTAAAAACGGACTAAAATGATCAATGTCGGCTTATTTTTTATACATTTGAGATTACTATATTAAAAATTCAGATGAATAGGTTGATATTTGCGCTATCAATTTGTAGTTAAAAGCTTTCTTATTTTATAGAACTTTAAATTCACAACGTAAAAACGAATAGCTTAAAATATTCTCATATTTACCTCATCTTTACATTTTTTCGCGATGTTGCGTTTCCAAGAGTCGGGATTTCTCGATCTTTTTCTCCAAATTTGAGTGGAATTTTGAGACTCCATTTTATTTTATTTTAAGTGGATAACACAACATTCAAATTTAAAAAATCGCGCTTCAGATCAAGATTAACTTTTCAAAAACCAAAGGATACTTTAGAATGATACAAAAATGCTATTATCCTCTGCCATGGTCAAAAAACGACTGTCTTACTATGTATTTTTGAGGACAGTGCTGATTTGTTTACATTTGATCTTTCACGCGTTTGTTTACACTTTGTTCTAGGAAAGACAAAATTCGCAAATTTATTCTAGTTCATTACCTTAGTAAAGAAGAAAATTCTTTTCCAATGGTTATTTCAGAGTAATGAATACAAATGTATGTGTCAGGATTAATAATAATAGTCTGTAAAAAGAAAGAAAATATTAAATATATTTCAAAATAAAATAAGTATTTTTGCGTAACGAAATTTGCTTTTTACACATACATTTTTCTATTACATGTTCCTTTAAGCTATTCGTTTTTACGTTGTGAATTTAAAGTTCTATAAAATAAGAAAGCTTTTAACTACAAATTGATAGCGCAAATATCAACTTTTTTATCTCCTGTGACTACTGGGCTGAAAAGAGCCGAGCGTAGAGGCATTTCTGCAATCCGGTACCTCAATTAATGATAAACCTTTTATTAAATTTGACCGAAACAATTCTCGGATGCCCAGCCGTCGCGGTCGTGGTGGGGGAAGAGCTCGATCGAGAGTTAGGGGAAGTGGCAAGGTCAATAGCGGCAAGGTAAATAGCGTCGACAGTACTTGTTTCTTTCCAAGTTTTAAGTCTTCTATGAGTGGATATTCACTCAAGCATGTTTTGTGCGTCATCTAAGCTAAGACATGTATTTCTACACTGAAAAAAAAAATTGCATTAAATCAAGTGGGCTAATTTACTTAGCTGATTCTACTTGAAAGAGGCAGGTATTTTCTTTTTACAAGGGACCGATTTTCTTAGGAAAATAATAGAATCAGGACAACTATTTGAATCAAGATTATATTTACTCTAAGCAAAAAATTATTGAGTTAATTTGTACCATTAAACTTATTTGCATGAAGTTTCATAAAATATTGAATTAAGCATATTATATTTTTCATGATAGTAACTAAAACTCTAACAAAATTTTTCTTGATCCAAGTAAAATCATATACTTATTTTTAACACTATTTTAATTGAAAGAATGTTCATGCCTTGTGACGAGAAAATGAATGTATTCAGCGAAGAAATAGCACTTTTTCTTAAAATAATGCTTGAATATTTTCCTTCAAATAATTATTAATTTGAAAGGAATGTCAGATTTACTTCGAATATAACGATGGTATAAAGATAGAAACACATCAGGTTTTTCAACATGAGAACTGTAGACTTGACACAATAGACATCGCACACATACTATGAAAATGAATATATTGGTCTAAATTAATTTACCTCTTACTGAATAAGTATCTTATTAAATATAATAATGGACAAATAATTTTATTTATTTATTTTATTTATGCAAATGTATATAGGAATTTGCAACTTTGATAAACTACTAACTTTACGCTGACTCACAAATGAAATCACTCATGAAACTATAAAAAAATTATAAGTTTATTGCCTCGGTGAGTTTTGGGTGGTAAGAATTAAAAAATTTTAAATAGATTTAAAAAAAGTATTTTTAATTTTGAAATAATTATGCAAGACTCAAAAGTCATTTCATTCCTAAAATTATTAAAAGCTTAT
This sequence comes from Belonocnema kinseyi, assembly GCF_010883055.1. Lineage (NCBI taxonomy): Eukaryota > Metazoa > Arthropoda > Insecta > Hymenoptera > Cynipidae > Belonocnema > Belonocnema kinseyi. Next base: position 5,673,353 of record NC_046663.1, on the reverse strand, counting down.
GAATGTACTGCATCTATAATTTTTTTCGCTGATTATTTTTATGCAATAATCTAATAAAAATTAATCCAATTCAAATTTTTTTAACCGTGATATATTTTTGTGAATCGGAAAATGACTGGGAATTTTTTCCTCGATTAAAACGACCACCCTAAAATTATTTTCATGTATTGTTTAAGATCACGAAAAAATCATCCAAACTTGAAAAAAACAATAAATATTCCTGCTCAATACAGGAATTCTTTGTTTAATAGAAATTTTTTTTTTTTTTTGATTCGGCTAGATTGAAATTGATTTTTGAAAAGTTAAATATTTGGTTATGTAAACCTTATTTAATTGTATTTATCAACAAAATTAAGTTTTTCAGTCAAAGAATTGATTAATCTTAGAAAATGTTTTGGACTACAAATGGTTAAAATTTTGGAAATTACCCATATACTTGCATAATTCTTTTTTAATATGTGAATAATAAAAAAATAAATATATGACAACATAAAAGAACGTTATAAGCTTTAAAAAATGCTTAAAACACCATCATTACATTCTCTTGGTAATTAAAAAAAAATGTATGCGTTTTTAAAACAAAATATTTAAGAAAAAATAATTCAATAACATTTTTAAAAAGTTTATTAAGAATGCATTTCATTTTATAAAAGAATAATTAAAAAAATGACAATTAAAAATTTTTTAAATCAAATAATTAAGAATGCTAGGAGGAATCAAACAAATATTTTTCATCTGATTACAGAATTCTTGTTTCTTCTGATTTCAAAGTATTTTATATTTGAATGAAAAATAAAGTATCGCGAACTTTTTTAAATAGGTACTATTTAAACTTGCGATCAATTTTTTCTACATATTTTAAATTATTTTTTAGGAATTGTTATTTTAAATTAAAAACTGAGTTAAAAAATATAATGCAATAATTAAATAAATCAAAAATTGTGCGTTTTACAAAGGTTTTTAAATGTCAGAAAATGTTTATTTGCCACTGAGGTAATTAAAGCGTTTTTCAACTCAAAAGTTCTTTATTTTTATATGCTTTAGATAGTTTTTAAGCACATTAAATTTTTAAAGGAAAAAGTATTCAGCCCTTTGTAAAATAAGTGAAGTTATATTATTTTTCGCACATTTTTAATTGTTGTTTGAGGAAAGCCATATTTAAATCTTTGTAAAAAACGTATGAGAAAAGAATTCGATAAATTGAAAACTGTGCTGTTTATGAAAATTTTCGTATAACAGAACATTATTTGTTGTCATTGATGTTATCAAAGTATTTTTGAACTTGCAACTTTTCTTGAACATTTATTACCTTTGGGTCGTTTTTAAGCTTTTTACATATTTGAAAATAACCAGTATTAAATATCTTGTTAAATAAGTGAAACTTACTTCGCTTTTTCACATATTTCAAATTATTATTTAAAAAATGTTATTTTCCGTTAAAAATTGAGGAAGAGAATATTATATACAATAAAAGAGTTAAATAAATTGAAAACTGCGCATTTCGTGGAGAATTTTTATTGATTGTTCATTACTTTGAGATATTTTATAACATTTTTAAATATATTAAGAAAAAAAGGTTTCGAGCCTTCTTTGAAATAAGTAAAATTTAATTCTAAAATTTTTCTAAATAAAAAATTGTATATTAAAGTTGAGATCAACAACTTTTAGTTTGAAGTTAGTTGAGGCTCACCATACGACTTGGTACAATCCTGCCTTGAAATTCTAACCCGAGATTTTGTCACCGAGATCCAATTGTTCCGATAGCGAAGTCGGTTGAGCGCCCGGTTAGGACAGACTAGTTTGGGTAGTTTAGGTAGGGTTCAATCCTCGGCGAGTGCGATTTTTCAAATCGTTCTAGGCGTATGATTATATGTGTAAGTAACAGTCTACGCGAATTACGTATTGAAATAATTGAAAAAATGAAGATTATATAACAATAATTTCGAAAACAATTTTTTTTTCGTTGAGAAATAGTGTTCAGTTGAGGCACTAATCTATTGCTTCGATACTACATATTGTTAGATTAAGAAAATATATTCTTGAAGTGTATCAGAAATGATTTTTTGGAAGTAAACTATTTTCTGCATTTGGATACATCTCTATTTGAAGTAACACAATAAAGTTTCCGAATAATAAAATGCGATATTCTATCTAAGAATACATTTTCTTCCATGCTTTCCGTCGTGAATAGCGTTAATGGCTGTGTCAACATCTTCATTCATTTCGTTTATAAAAAGGGTGGCTAAAATCAATTTGGCATTAACAAAATCAGCTTTAGTATTCGTGTTTACTATTTGACTTAATTTCTTAGCAGATTCGTTTTCTTGTCCTAATTTATCATGCAAAATTTTATAATCCATTAAGGAGGTGTCTAGTATAAGTTTAAGGATCTCAGTATGGTTAGACAATATTGTGGCGATGTTTTTGTTTTTCAGTGTATATTTGTCAAATTCTAAGCTTATTTGACTAAGATCAGATTCAGTAAGGGTACTAAAAAGTGTTTTGGAAATATCTCCAACAAAGTTCGCAAGTCCTTTCTTTTGTCTTTTTCTTCCTAATAATGTATGGAGAATAGAGATTTTATAGGTCAGTCTGTTGTATCGTCCTTTTACTATTCTTAACTCGTCCTTTGCAGTACAATTGGTTCCGCAACCTCGTTCAGCTAATAATATAGTTTTATCGAAGACTCTTAGTCTTTGATCGGTTTTTCTGAAATTTATCCCTATATTTAATCTCCATTTTTCATATAAAAGATAAACTTAATTTAATTCTTCTATGTAGATATTCCCATTAAGTTCTTCTACCGTGTAGTTTGCCTGGGTCGTTATTAGGAGCAATGCAAGGAATATAACAGTGCTCAAAATTGTTTATAACAAAATAACGCATTACCTGATCGATGTGAAGTCTGATGGTTTTACCTTCAAATTTAATTATTAAATTATGATTTGTTGTAATTTCTGTAATAGCGCCTGGGCCTATCCAGCTAGGATCCAGTTTATTTTGTTTAGTATTATTTTGCCATTTGACCATATTTCCTATTTCATAGACAGGATGAGTTTTTATTATGTTTTCATCAAATCGTTTTTCACTTTTTACCTGCTCAAGTTATATTTTCTCTCTGGCTTTCCTAAGAATTTTGTCATATCGGTTTTTCCATTTTTTCACTAATCCAGAGTGAGTTAGGGTTGGAGATTTGGGTATAGCCGACGGAATGTTGGGATTTCTTCCAAAGATCATCTCGAATGGCGGGAGACCAGTAGCAGCATTTTTCATCCTACTAATAACAAAGTTTATAAACTTAAAGTTCTCGTCCCATTGCTTATTATTATCTTTCATCGGTGTTTTAATGAGGTATTTTAATGTTGAATGCATTCTTTCTATATTGCTATTTGCTTGCGGATGGAAGGAAGTTGTTTTCACATGTCTAATTCCTGAAGCTTCCTCAAATAGTTGCATCCAATTTGATAAGAAATTCGTATCTTGGTCCGTAAGTATCGTCTGGAATAATAGCTTGGGCTTGATTACTGATTCGAATTGTTTTTGGAGTTGACAAATAGGACAGGTTTTTACGTATTTTTTATATTTTCATCCATACCTTTCCATTCGCCTATCTCTCGTGCTCGTTGAATTGTATTCTCTTGACCAAAATTATTAGCATGAGCCTCCTTGATAATTGCTTTGTGCTCTTCTTTGGTAAGTTCTCTAGTTTTCTTAAAACTAAAATGAAACTCGATATCTGGGTAGTGGTTGGATAAATACGGGATCATTTCCAAAAGAATTTATTTTTCTAAAGGTATGTAGGTAGGATCACCAAAAATTAACCTTACCATAGTTAATTATTTGTCTTTAAATTCTTCTATCAACCATCCTAGATGACGCAACCAATCCTCTTTATTATACTCAGGCATATTTGTTTTTGGTATTTGTTTCCATAACTTACCTCCAGCATTTGGTTTTATTTGTACTCGATCTATCACAGGGTTCTCTTTTCATTCACTGAATTAAAAAAAAAAATTGATTTTCTTTTTTGGATTTCCAGTTTCTTAGGGTTTTCTATATTGTTCTTGTTCTCTTTCAATTTCTATTGAAAGTTCTCTCATCTTTCGGTGTGGTAACTTAATTCTATTTTCTTCTGCTAATATGACGTCGTCCGTGATTACTGGTTTTCTTGAAAGTGGGGTATCGAAATCATGATTTCCAAAAGTTGTTGGTACTGGCGTGTTTAAATCACGATTTTCAGATACGTCAAATACCTCAATGTCTAGAGTTCTTCTTCTGTTGTTTTTAAGTCAATGTTTTTCAATGCTTGTGGAAGTAGGTCATTCTCGTGAATTGGAAATAGTCTTGGTAAACAATCGGCGGCTTTATTTTCTTTGCCCTTAGCATATTGTATTTCGTACTTATATTCCTCAAGACGTAATCTCTAATGAAGTAACCTAGAACTTGGGTCTTTCACATTATGCAACCAAACTAAGGCTTTATCGTCGGTTTGTATTATGAATTTTTCACCTAAAAGTTATTGTCGTAACCTTTTGCAAGCCCAAACGATCGCTAGTAATTCCTTTTCGGATGTACTGTAGTTTTCTTTAGCTTTATTGAGGGTTCTAAATATAAAGAGGCATGGGTGATTGCCCTGAGAAAGTAGGGCACCGAGACCTAATTTTGATGCATCAGTTTTAAGTGTAAAGGGTTCACTGAAGTTGGGAAAGCGTAGAGCGGGTGCACTATAGAGGAGTTCTTTGACTTTATCAAAAAATTCTTGACATTTGGAGGTCCAGTCGAAAATGGTTTCTTTTTTAGTTAAGTATGTTAAAGGTTTGGCGATGCTTGAGAAATTTTTTATAAACTTTCTATAGTAACCTGCCAGTCCAAGGAATGACTGTGTTTGTTTTATTCATTCGATTTAATTCTACAAATTGTACTTGAGTTCTGTAAAATGTATTCTCCGTCGTCACGAGAGGGTAATTTTTTATTTTCCAAGACTAAATACTTTGGAGTAAGGGCATATCTTTTGTACATTTTAAAGAAGGGTAATTCTATGATTCCTTTTTCCGCAAGAGGAAAGTAATCTTCTACGATGTGAAACAGATGATTTTTTCTAAGTTGGTAATATGGGTTGCTTGTGTTGATAGGTGTTCGTCTTTACCCGTTAAAAACTTTTTCCTGAGTTCTATTCTTTGGGAATTTACTGGTACTGGTTTAAGTAATTCTCCTGGTTCTCTTATAAGTTGCTTATTCTGTTGGGTGGACGTGTCTGTCCTTGTTAAAAATTTTCTAATTTAGATCTGATAGTTGAAACCGAACCCATTTGTCAAAAATTTTGACGTAGTGCGTCAAACAAGTCATCGTAAGTCTTTATACTGGTGTATCTGATGGTCCTTTCCGCATTATCTTTTAGTTTCTCCGCTATTACAAAATCTAGTAATAGGTCTTTCTGAGTGCATCTTTGCTTAGCTTTTTCAATGGAACTTATGAAATCCTCCACGCCTATGTCGTCATAACCAGTGATTTCTTTGATGGTCCTAATTATATCTGTAGCTGGGATACGGTCGATTTAATTTTTAGATTTATGTTTAGGGATCCAGTTGGGGCTATTTTTTGATTCTAGGTCACGCGTTACTAAATTTTTATTTTCAGACATCCGCTGTTTTGATTTTTCTTCCCTTCGAGGTATCGGTTCGTAATCCTCATATAAATCATCCGTTAATTCAGGACCTATATCCGTATCTATTTCCCCTTTCGAACCTGCTACTCGAGCTAACTTTTGAACTTCTAAGATTCTATTATTGTTTTCTTTTTTAAGGGTGTCAAGGTTGATATCCACTACATCTAGTCTTTTTAATATAAGTTGTAACATCGCGTCACTTCCCATCTTTCTGTTGGATAAGGAAAAATAGTTTCGTCTATTAATGATTCTCTACTTGATTTTGTCTCGTCTTTGGAATTATCAGTATCGTTATCTCGATATGTATGGAAAGCAAGTTTTTTTAATTTAAAATAATAAAACAAAGGAAATCTTCAAAATAATTTTGTTCGCAGGTTGTCTACTAGGACTATTTAAATAAATAATAATACTTAATCAGGATTTGAACAAATTCTACTTTCTTTCGGACGATGCCTAAATTCTCGTTCTTTTTTGTCAAATTGTTCGCATTTATACCTTGGTTTCTTGGGATCGTGCTACAACAATGCCTAGAAATTTCAGGTGGGTGTTTTCGTTCATTAACGGACACAAAGGCCAGGGAGCGCCGTAAAAGTGTCCACGGACGTGATCCTAAAGTTTAATAGTATATGGGCGCAAAATTTATGATTTTAGTCATAAAATTTCCCTTTAAATAAGATATAGAATCTCTACTTACAATTGATTCGAAATTCTTTCTTTTCTTCTTTTACTGCTGGGATTGCTTGACCATTCTAAATTCTCGTTGCGCTGCGCTGAGACCGTGGAATCGGTGAGTTGATGATGCTCGTTGTCCCTTGCTTCATCTCCTGGGAGTTGCTCTCTAGGTATTTACTGTCCTTTGACGTTCCCAATTGCAAAAATTTTCCTTTTTTCTTTTTGCTCAGTTTATAGAGATTAAGCTTTCATAGTATAGAGCTACTGTAAATCCACCCTAATAGATTTAATCTTTCATTTAAAAATGTTGGCGAATCATTCATAGGTAGGTCCGGAGTTTTTTCAGAATTTCGTGAAATTCTCGCTAAATAATTTGCAGATGATCAGCTCTTTATGACTCAGTTATTATCTCCGTTACAATAAATTGCAATCTTTTTTTTTTTAACTATCCTATCGAATATCTTGAACGTATGAAACTATAAATTAATATATTGATTCTTTTTATAAACAAATGTTTTCAAGATTTAAAAAATTCTTTGGTTCCTGAACTTCATTGAAACAATCTGAAGACTCTATTTTGAAAACGGATACAGACTGGGTCGCGTTAGAAATTTTACCATATGGCCTTCTTATTCTTTCAATAGACTCAAAAATTTTACATCATTGTCTCGTTTTATTAAATTTTTCTATTTTTTACATTTTCCATGATGACGAATTTTTTTTATGATTGCATACAATCGGAAATAATTACTTTCACCAAGTAATTAGTTTTCCCATATTTGATTAGAAAATACCTCAACTTCTTGAATTAGTGATTTTCTACTAATTTTCAGTGGCTCACATTTCGCTAATCTAATTTGAAAAATTTCACTAATAATTACTGAAATTTTAACAATTTTGACCCAGAGAACAAAAAAGTTTAAAAACCTACAAATTTATTTGTATTAGAAGAAAAACGAACTACTTGATTATAGTTAAAATACTAATAAAAAACCAGACTTTTTTGTTGAAGATTCATAATTTCAGTTAAAAATTAATAAATCAGGTTTGAAAATTCGTCCTTGTGGCTTGAAAATACATCGCTTGGGTAGAAAATTACATTTTGTAGTCAAAAATTAGCTTATTTGTTGAGAAGTAATATTTTTAAGTAGAGAATTAAATTGTTTTGTTGAGAATTCGTCTTTTTCGGTTTGATAATTCAACAATTTGCAGAAAATTTATTCATTTAGTGGTTAAAAGTTGATTTAGTTTTCTTAAAACTCTCGTTTTTTTTAATTCACCTTATTTTTTATTTGAAAATTTATCTTATTAGGTAACTTGAAAATGTCCTATTTTGTAAAAAATTATTATTTTGTTGTTGTTGAAAATTCAACTATTAGATTAAAAATTAAATTATTTTAATGCAATTCAAACTATAGTGCAAAAACATAATTTTTGTTGAAAAATATTTTTTTTTAATATTTTGTATGGTAGAATATTTACATTCTTGGTGCAAAATTTATATTTTGGTTTGAAAATTCAACTGTTTGGTTAAAAGTTGATCCCTTGTATAAAAAATTTAACTAATTCGTAGAAAATTATTTACTTTGTTCAACATTAATTTTTTTAATTCACCTCTATGGTTTATAATTTAACTTTTTGTTGGAAATTATTTTTCTGTCTTGATATTAATTTTTTATTTGCAGATGAAGCAATTAAATTTCAGATGAAAATTTGAAGATTTCCTTAAAACCTTTACCTCGAAACGGTTTTAACAATTCAAACAAAAAATTGTTTGAGGAAATCAACTTTTAATTCCGAGAATAAAAGCATCTTTGCTAGACTAACTTTAGCCCATCGAGGCGTTGGTTGTTTAAACACTACGTTCAAGTATTTGGTTCAAGGTAAAACTGATCGCACCGTTCAATTCTACGGAAATAATTTGATACAATAACGCACACAAATAAATTTCCTGTAGCATATGACCAAGGCTATTATCGTTCAGGTTTTTAGAACAAGCACAAATATCCTAAAAATTTATTGGTGCAGCTAGAAAAGAAATAGGCCTTTTTTTGTACACCTAAGTTATTCGAACACAGTAAATTTTGTTTTTTTTTATACCAATGAATGAGATTGTGTCTAGTATATATACAAGCAGAAAATATCCAAGATGCTTTCAGTTAGAGATCAAATTTTTTTGTTTAAAAACATCTTTGTGACTATACGAACATGAACGTTTTTCTCTTGATGCTGCTCTTCATGTTCTCGCTGGTTCTTGAATTTGTTCGTGAGTAAAATATAAAATAATACAAAGTTAATCGTATTTTTCTATTCCTACTTTTTCTATTTTTATAACCATTTTTAGTTACTGTGTACATTTCTAAAAAAGTTAATACATTTAAAAGAAACAATTTGTTGTTTTGACTATTTAATAATGAAATATCTTAACTAATCGAACTAATATTTTTTAACTAATCTCTGGTGGCTTACTTCTTTCTAATCAAATCTGTAAAATTTTACTAATAATTACTTCATTTTTTACTATTTTAATCCAGAGAGGCAACAAACTATATTTTGTTTAATGAAAAAGCTGTAAGATAAGAATAAACTTCTTTAGACACACACATAATTAAAAGCCATTGATATTATTGATAATTTTCATCTCCTTGATTTTTCTTACTGACAAGTCGTTACTTTGAGAGCAGAAAATTTTTTAGTTTTTTAATTTTATTCAAACAAGCAGGTGATATTTCGAAAAATTAAACAAATTAGATAACGTTAACCGTTTCTGAATATGGCCTTCTACTTCTTTCAATAGAGTTAAAAATGTTACACAATCGCTTCGTTTAATTAAACTTTTTATTTTTCACGTTTACAATTTGTATAATTTTTTTCAAATTAATATAGACAATCCTGAATACATTTCTTATCAAGCGTTTAATTACCCAATATTGAATTAGGAAAAATCCCTACGATTCAAATTAGTAGTTTTCTACTAATCTCAAGAGGCTCACTTTTTACTTATCGAATCTTAAAAATGTCGCTAGTAATTAGCCCACGTGGAAAAATTTTATGGAAAGCCTTCTACGAATATTTCTTGTGGAAATTCCATGTGGATATTCCACATGTGAATTTCAAATGGAAATTCGACAAACGGTTCTACAAAAAAAATTTTGGACTAAGTTGGACTTCCGGAGATAAACTCAACTTTTGGCAATCACACTTCCGACAGGTGCCATAATTTTTGGATTTTTTGGCCACCAATGCCAATTTTTGGGGTCCTTTAGTTTTCTCAAAAAACCAACTGTTGGGCGGAGTACCGGCCACCAGCACCTCCACTACAGCAAATTGAAAGAATTGAAAAAATTAAACGCCCCAGAATTTCGACCTTTTTAGGCTCTCGAAAATTGTAAAATTAAATTTTCACAAGCCATTTGGATCTTCTAAAAACTGCCCTTAAAATAAGCCATGCACTGAAACTAAATATAAGCTTATACAAATTTTTAGCTTCTTTGGGCTCTTCTCTGGCTTTAAAAAAATGCAAAAATTAATTTGAAAAAAAAACAACTGCTGTTTTATAAAAGCTACCCTTAAAATGATATATAAAATTAAATTTAAGCATATCAGAATTTTTGGTATTTTGGGCTATTCTTGGATACTAATAACGATTTTTAGGCTCTTTTATTTTTGTAAAAATGACGGACTTTGAGGTTTCAGTGCTGCTCGACCGGACCTCCGCTGAAGAAAATATAAAAATTAACAAGTCGATAGGGTTAATTTTTAAAATAACTTTTTATTGATTTGAAGAAATGAAAAATAGCACGAGATTCAGATATGCCCACATTCAAGCATTGCAGTAAGAAATTCGGAATAAATTTTAAGATACTTAATATTAATAAATTTATTTATTTATGTTCAACTATCATTTAATGCACTTGACTCAACAATCAAAATTTAACAATTTCGCCGTGAAAATCCCGAAAGTGATAGAGAACATTTTTTTTTTTTCATTATACGAAAAATCTTTTGAAATTTTGAGCTCCGTGAGATTTTTTTTCGCTGACGTAAGTTTGATAATCGAATTGATTTTATTTCAAACATACTGAAAAAATAATTTCTCAAATAGTTTAAAAAATGGAATTACACGTTTCATTCTCTTACTCCTTATTTATCCTGACTTGGAAAAGAAAATTTTAGAAAATAATTATCGTTTTTATTCTAAATTGGGAGTTTACGTAAAGAAATATAATTTTACTCGGAACTGGGAATTTTGGAAAGAATTATCATTCGGATTCAAAGAAAAGGAACTTCAAAATCCCTCTTCCAAGTGAAAATTCATCACAATTCGAAAGTTTCCTCTTAAAAATTTTAGAAAAGGAAAGTGCTTCAAGTAAACGTTAGAGTAGAAATAGTGTTTTCGAATAAATATTTCTAATTTATAATAGAAAATTTTACTACATTATTCGTTGAGAAATTATATTTTTTAAATAAAAAGTTAAATTATTTTGTTAAAAGTTAAACCCTTTTGAAAAAAAAAATTAATTTTTTACATTCTCATTCCTGAGAATGTAATGTAATCGTCCAAATTTTCAATCTCTGGTTTTTAACGGATTTTTACGTTTCGGCACTCACAGAATCCGAAAAATATATAATTTCATCGGTGCCTGTGTGTCTGTATATCTGTATGTCTGTATTTATGTATGTCTGCATGTCTGTATGTCTGTATATCTGTATGTATGTATGTATGTATGTATGTACGTCTGTATGCCTGTATGTCCTTATCTATGTATGTCTGTATGTATGTATATCTGTATGTATGTATGTCTGTATGTCTGTATGTCTGCATGTCTGGTTACCTGAATGTTGTAGCCACGCTAACTTTTGAAGGATTTGTCCAATCGAGTCCGCATTTGATACACTTCTGAAGGTCCCCAAAATAAAGGATAAGTTCCTTAATCAGATATTTCGAACCCAAATTAAAAAATCGAGAGCATTTTCAAAATTTTGTAATTTGTTTTTTTTTTAATTTTATAAATTTTTGTCAAAGTTTCTCATAGATTGATCAAAGACTTGCAAATTATCCAAATAAAATGTTTAATTTTTATGAAAATTGGAAAAGTTTTATACTTTTCGAAAATTTGAAAATTTTCAAAAAATAGAAAAAATGATTTTTTTCATAAATCCAACAATTTTATTCAAAATTTTTAGTAGATACCAAATACATTTCAATCTATTCTAGCCGAATTTTCCGATTAGCACACAATTTAAAAAATTAGATCTTTTTAAACATTTTAGACAATTTTTTTTCAAGTTTCAGAAAATGTTGTCAATTTCCCGATACTTGACAAAAATACTTGAAAATTATGAAAGTGACAATTCGAACTTGAATAAAAATTTAAAAAGTTAGTATAACGTAATCGACCAAATTTTTGATCTCTGGTTTTTAACGGATCTTTACGTTTCGGCGCGCACAGAATCCGGAAATCATAAAATTTTGTCGATGCCTGTCTGTCTGTACAAAATGTCTGTCTCCAAAATAAAGGCTAAGTTCGTTAAGCAGATATTTCAAACCAAAATTAAGAAATTGAGTGCATTTTCAAAATTTTCAAATTTTTGTTGTTGAAATTTTATACATTTTTCGTTTGAAAATTAATTTTTTTAATGCAAAATTTCATAATTAAATTTCTGGTTAAAAAATTACCCTTTTGAGTTAAAAATTCATTATGTATGGTATGAATTCGAGTATTTTAAATCAAAATTTAACTTGTTTCAATTGAATATTCTATATTTTCAATTTCAATTTTATCTGTTCGCTTGAACGTTAATTTTTTTCTACTCAAACTTGAATTATTTTAGTATTCGTGGACAGTATATGTTTTTCAGTGAACGATAATATTTTGTTGTTGAAAATTCAAATATTTTAGTTAAAGATTCATCATTTTAGTTAAAAATTCAGAACTTAGGTTGAAAATTGAATTATTTTCTATAAAATCGGTATTTTTGGTTCAAAATTAATTGTTTCTACTAAAAGTTGAACTATTTTATTTTTTGTTAAAAATTGATAATTTTTTGGGAGATTATTATCTTTGCTTTTTACTTCTGCCAACCATACAGGAAAGATTTTAGTAAGGAAAAACCTTGTTAATAAGGTTTTTCTTATTTTGACTAAAGGAAGGTTACAGAAATAGGAAACATGAAAAGAATTTAATGAAACATGGTGATTGTATGAGATTGTTAATTTAAAATAAGAAACACTGAGAAGGCATTTTTGTGAAACTGGTACATATGCTACTTCGGCTCAACAAACATGACCTATTTACAAGTCATTTGGCTTCAAAATGTAACAATTATAATTAATATACTATAATTGATCTACTTCAAAAATTATATATAATGTTCATATTTATTTATACTTTATGTACAGTTTAATTTTTAACAAAATATGACAATTTTGAAGAAATAATATTTTCGAATAAATAGTTCAATTTTTAAGCAAACACTCAAATTTAAACAAAAATTCAGTTTCAAACTAAAAAATAACCATTCTGGACCAATCGTGGAATATTAAAAATTTCAGTTGAAAAGCAATAAAATAATTTTTAACCAAATTTAAAATAAAGTATATTAAAAAAGGAATCATTGTTTTACTTTAGGTTCTTAGAAATCTTTAGTTGGTCATTTATGAAAAAATTCTAAACTTAATCAAATTAAAAAAAAGAATCCAGAATGTCTACTATGAATATTTAGGAATCATTAGTGATCCTGTTTTGAAAATAGTAGATAAGTTTTTTCAATTTGCTTGAAATTCTTATCAAAATATAAATTATAATAATAATTAATTGCCATTTTTTATAAAACTAGACAATTTAAGGCCCTGTCAGTTTTGTTTAATCAATTTCTTTTAATCATTTTATTATTTATAAATAAAGAAACTATAAATTGTTTTTAAAAGTTCTTGTCCTTTAGGCCGTTTTACCTCAGAATCTATGCACAGGAGAATTTGAAACTCGTATATTTTCTGTATCATGTTTAGATCTAGTAAAAGTAACAAGAAATCATTTGATTCAATAAAAGTTTCTATTCGTGAATTTTTGTTTCAAAAATTATATATAAACTTTTTATTTTTTATAAAAAATGATCCAGGTTAGCCAGTGCTACAATTTTCCTTAAACCATTAGCAGAATTTTTTCTTAATCTTTGAGACAAGATAGAAGCTTTTAATCTTGTTACATTTCCCTGTTATTATTTTTTATTCAGAACCTTTTAAAAATACATTCTTTATAAATCCACGCTCCTTCGAATCAACGCAATTTTCTGTAAAAAAACTAGAAAAATAAAAAACCCTAAAAAATTTTGAAAATTGAAAACAGAATTCAACTGAAAAGTAGTCCATGAAGACCCTAAATACGCATAATTAAGATATCGGCCATTGATGAATTGTAATTAAAACATTTTTTTCATAACTTCGCCCAAACAATCAGAAGACAATTTTTTAAAAATGGGAACAGACTACATAGATTCTGTTAACAATTTCCCAATGAAGCCTTTTTATTTTTTTTATTTTATTTTTTTTTTATTCTTTTTATTCTTTTTTTAATAGAGTTACAAATTCTAGACCATTGCGTCGTTATATTAAACTTTTCTGTTTTTCACGCTTTCCATGTTTATAACTTTTCTTAAGGGTGTACACTACGTACAATCAATCTCAAAAGTGACCTGTATTTACAATGATTTATAAAATCGAAAAAAAAGATCTATTAATAAATTCTTTAGATTTTGGCGGAAGCTTCTAAGCACACTTTAGACAAAAATAATTCAGGGTGAAATTGTTTATTCAACAGCAGTCATTTAAAGGTCTAGTTTTTCCTTTCTCTTTAGGGAAAAGTTACAATTTTTATTTAATCGTAAAGATCAAGGTATCATTTTATTCTTTGAAGGATTATGTATAATCCTATTTGGGTGGAGTTAATTAATATCTAAACTATGATTGTTTATAACAATAATAACTGTATGATTTCTTAATTAATTTCTTTAAATAAAATCAACCCAGATAGCAATTTAGAGAATTTTTTGAAGAATAAAATGAGACCGTGATCATTAGGATTAAATAAAAATTGTAACTTTTCCCTAACGAGAAAGCAAAAACTATACCTTTAAATAAGCACTGTTAAATAAACAATTTTAAATTGAATTGTTTTCTTCTGAATTGTGTTTAGAAGCCTTTATAAAGATTAATAGAAATTAATAGCAGATCTTATTTTGTTGATTTTATAAATTATTTCAAAGATAGACAACTTTTGAGATTGATTTTACGTGGTGCACATCCTTAAATTATTATGTAGTTCTGAAAAAAATTTGTACTGAACAATTAGTTTTCCAGTACATAATCGAAAAACATCTAGGGTACCTGATTTAGTAATTTTTTACTTATGCCACAGGACCACAAAATGGTTTTGGGATTCTACTGAGATTCTAATGTGTATACTTGGTGTTTTTGGGGTCACTGAACAGGAATCCATTCGCAAAATTAGGACAGCTCGTCAGAATTTGCAGTAAAATTTAAAAAATGGTTCAAAACCTGGAATTTCTACATAAAATTCGTCCCTAAACCTACAAACCTTAACTTATCAAGTCCCAATTCCACAAACCCCAAACCAACAAGCCCCAAACTTACAAGCTCCATTTAAACAAACCCACAAATCTCAAATCACAAAGCTCCAAACCCACAAATCTCAAATCCACAAGCTCCAAACTCACAAACTCCAAATACACAAACTCTATATACACGAACCCTAAACCCACAAGCTCCATATCCACAAACCCTAAATACAGAAATTCCAAATTCACAAACCTACAAATTCCAAACCCTCAAGCCCCAAACCCACAAACCCTAAACCTACAAGCTCCATGTACACAAAAGTACAAACCCGAAGCCAACAATCCCATACACACAAATCCCAAACTGACAAACCCCAAACTCAACAACCCCAAATTATATCAATTTTTAAATTGATATTATAAGATGTGAGGTATTTCAGTTTTTGGAATTTAGGTTTGTGAGTTCAAGGTTTTTGGATTGGGGGTTTGTGCATTTGTGGATATGGAGTTTGTGGGTTTAGGGTTTGTAGGTTTGTCGATATGGAGCTTGTGGGTTTGAGGTTTTTGGGTTTTGTACATTTGTGGATATGGAGCTTGTGAGGTTGGGGTTTGTGGGTTTGTGGTTTTGAGTTTTGTAGGTTTGTGGATATGGAGCTTGTGTATTTGGAGTGTGTGGGTTTGTAGCTCGTGGGTTTGGAGCTTGTTGGTTTGAGGTTTGTTGGTTTGTTAATATGAAGCTTGTGGGTTTGGGGCTTGTTATTTTGTGGGTTTAAAGCTTGTTAATTTAGAGTTTGTAGGTTTGGGGACGAAATTTATGCAGAAATTCCAGGTTTTTAATCATTTTTGGAATTTTACTGCAAATCCTGACGAGCTGGCTCAATTCTGCGAATAAATTCCCAAAACAATTTTGTGGTCCTATTCATTTAGAGGCTTACAAAAAAATATTGAGCTCCCTGCCTGTTGTGCTAACACTAATTAATATTAAATTAACCCTTAAAATGTAATATTGAGGAGAAAATTTCGCGAGAGAGAAAAAGTAATTTTGTTTTAAAGACTACTAGATTTTTTTTTAACTGATCGTCCTATTTGAAGGTTTTTGTTTATAACAATATTTATCGTCGTTATTTTATAATGCTGCAAATCACCAAGAATTATATTTAAAAGCGTCTCTAGATCTCTGGAAATTTATGGAATTTTTGGGTCGTTAATAGTAATTTTACAGGTAAATTGGGTAAATTAAAAAACCTACCCAAAATTCAATTTAAAAATGTCTATAAATTTCCAGAAATGTATACAAACTTTTGCCTAATTATGGTAATTTTACAGATGAATATGAATAATTACCATAAATTATCCAAAATTTAATTTAAACATTTTTAGAAATTTACCGAAATTGATGAAATTTCTGGTAATTTATGAAATGTTTTGTAATTTATGGTACTGTTGAAGGTAATTTATGGTAACTTAACATAAACTGCCCACATTTCAACCTAAAAATATTTACAAATTTCAGGAAATGTATGGCAATTTTCGGTAATTTTACAGCTAAATATGAATAGTTACCATAAATTACCCAAAATTAAATTTTAATCATTTTCTTAAGTTAGTGAAAATTAATCAAAATTAAAACAAGCTTCTCATTAGGAAAAAAAATTTCTTTCTCCGGTCGATCCAAATTGTCAACTTAAATATAAACATTAGTTCAATTTCTTCTTCAGCCTCACAATCAAGTTTGAAATAAAAAGACAAGGAAATCCGAGTCAATAATTTAATTAAAATATAAAAATTCTTCTACACCTCGTGACGTTTCGACTTAATCTGTCGGTCATCCCCAGGCAATACCTGATACAAAATTATTATAAAAATTAGCTAATTTAAAAAGCTAACATGATCGTAGAGAAAATTATATTATGAAAAGAAAAGTCAATTGACCTTATATACGATTTTTGCACATAAAAAAATTGCAGTTCGATGAATAAAAGTGAGACGTCTTGAAATAATTTCCAAAACCCATAAGTTTTTTAATTGGGAAAAACCACAAAAAGTAAAAGAGGCTCCCAATAATTAAGGTTACATTTTAAAACATTTGAGCGAAACAACGATAGTCACATGACGGACAAGCAGGTAATGGTGACAGGAAGCTAAACTTGGGTTATGTTAAATATTTAGTACAGAGTTTTCAATATAGAGGGCCTCATTACATTTTAGCAAAAATAGCGCGCCAATGTATTTTAGAAATTTAGTATTCAATTTATTATATTATGGTAATGTTGAGTTACATTAAGTATTTTCGTTTTTAAATTAATGGAACAGTTCTTATATTTATTAATGAAAATTCATTCTAAAATTCTACGTTTGTAAACCTGTGTTCAAATTGCTAATCCTGCAATCTCTTTATTCTTGGTTTTGACTTTCTACCTGTTTCACCAATATAAACTTTTTTGCAACCTTTGGATTTTATTAAATAAACTGCGTTTGACAAATTTTCAATTTTTTCAGAATCTTTCTTATTTATAAAACAATTTTCCAATTTGTGATTGCTTCTAAAATATACATTAATGTTGTATTTTTTCAAAGCACTTTTTAATCTCTCTGATAAACCTCGTACATATAGTAACGAAACGTGTAAATAAGTTTTTTTGTAATTATCCAACCATTTATTTTGTTTACTGGAACTATTGTAAATCTCGTTTATTCTTTCTTTGATCACACTTTCTATTAAAGGTAATGGATTATAATTTTGTTTTAATGTAATTTTTAATTCTTTTAAATTCTCTTCTATAAAATTGAAATCGCTTAGTTTTATGCATATATTTACTACTCCTTTTATTAATCCCACTTTTTGGTTAAATTGATGGTGTGAATTATAATTTAAATATTGCCCTGACCATGAAGGTTTTTTGTACCAATTGGTAATTATACTTCCATTTTCAAATTTTTGGACTGATATATCCAAATAATTTAAGGTGTTATTATTTTCTAATTCAAAAAAAAAATTGTAAGAATTCTTCTATACTATCGAATGTGTTAATTAATTTTTGAATTTTTCCAGTCGGAACTGTAGTGAATATGTCATCCACGTACCTTTTATAGAAAAGTGGTTTAAAAGTTAATTTCGATAATGCTCTATTTTCTAAATCCTCTAAAACGAGATTGGAAGCAACTGGAGATAGGCTAGAACCCATAGGACAACCTAATATTTGTTTATAAAAGTTTTGGTTGAAAGAGAAAACAGTATGATTGAATATTGTTCTAACAGCTATTAAAAGTTCAGAATTAGATATTTTTGTTAAATTTTTATAAACTTGTAATTTTCTTTTATGCAACTGTCTTTAACAAAAGAGTGACTCGTAACAGAAACAGGTTTTAAAATTTTTAATAAAAATTTCACTTAAGATCAGGTTTGTGAACTTTAGAAATAGCATCAGACTTAGCAACAACACTCCCATGGTTTTTAAACGATAAGCTAAATTCTCATTCATGTACCTTTTATTTTCTTAGCTTGATATAATATCATTGCATTTATTTAAAATGTTTGGAACTAAGCTGGTGTTAACTTTTTTTATAGTATGTTATTTTGCAATGAATTTTTAACTGTTTTGTTATAATCGTTTCCATTAGCTGCAACTGAAATATTGCCTTTATTTGCTCTAAAAAATATTGTATCTTTGTGGTCATTTTGAAGTTTGTTAACTGTTTCAGATATTGTATTAGAATTATTAAATTTACTCTTTTTTGTGTGATTTGAAATTAAATATGTGACAACTTTTCTAACGTTTGCTTTTTTATTTTCTTCGGCTAAATTTTTTATACATTCTTCGATATTTGCAATGATATAATTAGATGGAATTTTGACTAAATTATTAGGAATACCAAATTTATTACCTAAAGCCGCGATCTCCGCTATTTCAACTGGAATTGTTTTATTAGATAACTTAAAAAAAATTTAATCATAATTCTCTATATTTATTTTCATCTTTCAAAAATCTATTTTTAAGTAAATTAAATTTTTTAATGTGAACATCTCTCTGTTGGTATTTTAGTCTATGTAGACTTGATTCTTGTGATGTAAACAAGTTACCAATAGAATTATCAATATTTTTCCTTTCCAATCTGTGTTTTAAATAATTAGAAAAATTACCTAGTTTATGAAGCCTGTCAACTACATTGCTGATTTCACAATTTAAAAGTTCTTTTCTAATAAGTTAGTGGAAATTGTTGATGCTGAGTTTTTCTGGCATTTGTGGACAAATTTGAGCTGAGTGGATTGTAAAGGGTTTGGATGTAAGAGATGGACTGAAATATTGTGAGACTGAAAAGGGAATGAAGATATTTTGAAGGATTGAGACAGATTTGCGTGGTAGTCAAGCTTAGGCTGGTTTGAGATTTGTGTCAGGATGGGAGGACTGGGTTAAATGGGTTGGTAGTAGCAGGGTTTGGTTCGACGGCGAAACGCAAGACAGGTACATAGTACATAGTGGTAAAGCTTATAAGACTGAAGGGGAAGAAGTGGAAAAAGTATTAAAAAGGATTCATGCTAAGGTAGAGACAGAGGAAGTGAGAAGTGTAGGAGAAGAAGAACAAAAAGGGGAAATAATGGTACTGGTGAAACGAAAGAAATAAGCACATAAGAGGGAAGTCATAAAAAAGAGGATGTTATATAGATGCTCGCAGGGAATAGAGAATGATTTGACATGGGTAGAAAGAAAGATGCAGTATAAGTTAAGGAAAATAGCGGAAGAGAAAAGAAAAAAGGGAAGGACATGGGCTAAGTATAGGAGATTGCAGATGGACGGCGCATGGTGAGATTGGGATGAAGGAGGAGAAGAGATATTAAGAAAGAACGTGTCGGGAAACGAGGAGATGAAGCAACTGGAGACAGGAAAGTTAGAAATAGTAAAAGGAAAGAGGAGACGAGAAACGAAAGTAGGAAAGAATAGAAAATATCTTACTGGAAGGTAGCAGGATCGTAGAGAAAAGATAGTGAATTTATGAAAAATTTGAGACAGTGGGATGCAGTCATGATGATGAAAACGTGGCTAGATGAGAGGGAATAGGTAACAGTAAGGGGAAGGTTGCTAAATGGTTATAAATGGTAACAGAGAAGGTCAAGAATCTGGAGGTAGGTGATTATATTGATTCGGACCACTTTCTCTTAATAGTGACATTAGAGGGAGCAAAACGTAATAGCAATATGAATAAAAAGGATGCAAAGGTAAAAAGTCTAGGAAAAAGGGATTAGCGAAGGCAGGAAAAGAACAGTTTTGAGAAAAGGTCAGAAATTTCAAAATTGGGGAGAAAAAAGTGGACGAGGAGATGAAGAAAATTATAGGAGATATAAAAAGACGATTAGAATGCACAAACAAAAATGAAGATAGTAAAAGGGAGATATAAGTGGATGGGATGAGGATTGTAAAAATATAAAAAGGAGGTCAGAAAGGAATTGAGAAATTGGGGAAGAAATAAGTAATGAGAATGAATATAGAATAAAAAGAAAGAGTATACTGAGTTGTGTGACCAAAAGATAGAGGAAGAGAATAATAGGTTTGAGGAATAGGGGGAGAAGGCTAGGACGGAAGAAAAGGTATGGAAGGTAGTAAATATAGAAGGAAAAAGAAGAAAAAGAGTAAACTAAGATCTAAGATTTTTAAAAAGACAAAAAGCAAGGTAAAGGTAGGAGTGGAAATAAGAGATAGTTACTGATTAGTTGGTGTAGAGCTTTAGCCACGTATCATAGGCGTCGAAAATGACTGAAATAATTATTTCGAATAAAGGAAGCATGATTTACGTTAATTTTACGAATAATTTATAGTAACTTACTATAAATTGCTCAAAATATAATTTAAAAATATCTATACATTTTCGGAAATTTATTGAAATGTTCAATCCTTTATGGTAATAACTACCAAAAATTATATCTTAAGCAATTTTATGCATTTCCACTTTTTCTCTTTAATTTTTGATAATTTGTGGTCTATAAATATCCGGACATTCATAGAAATTTTCGATCAATTATGCGAATTTTGCAGGTAGATATGGTAAGTTACCATAAACTACACAAAATTCAATTTTAAACTTCTTTGGATTTCTAAATTTTTCTTTAATATTAGTTAATTTTTGTTCTATAAATGTTTGGAAATTTATGGAAATTTTCAGTCATTTATGCTAATTTTACAAGTAGATATAGTGAATTAAAATGAACTGCCCAAAATTAAATTTTAAACATTTTGATATATTTCTGGAAATGTATGGAAATTTTCGGTTTTTTATGGTAATTTTACATGTATACACGAGTTGCCTATTTTAAAACGTCCAAATTTTATTTTTTCGACAAAATAAAAAAACTAGAAATTTTCTCTCATTTTCGCATGTCCGATACAGAAAATCGATGGTACATCATTTGTTTGTCAATTTGCATGACTTTGAGAATCATGCAAGGTTTCCAATCTCCAATTTGTTTTTAAATTTAAAATAGAGCCACTTAATTCACAGACCAGCTTCAGTGGATCTATTTTGGAATGAAATATACTCTGGTATGCAAAACAAGATATCAAAATATGAAAAGATACCTTCATTTTTTCAATGTTTTTGAGAATGTCTAGTAAAGTAAATTATTAATTAGGGTTTCTTCATTCCGACTATAAATCTTGAGCAATAAAGAATTAAAATTTTAATTCTTCTTACAGAATCCATGAATCGAAGTGGGTCAGGAACATCATCATCGTCAAAAGAAAAAACAGAAATGGAACCGTTAACACCACCACCGCCATGGTTTCAAGAGATTAAAGTAGGTGAGTCTCCCAATTTTGGAAACCTTTTGAACTGTGCTTGCATCGCCCTGGCAACCCGATTCGTTATTATTGGAGTGCGCATTTCTAATTACATAAATATTTAAATATAATGTTTATAATAAATAACACAGGCACACAAAAACCAAAAATTTTCTGAACTTTTGACCAGACCTTCTAACCTCAAAAAAATATAAAAAAATAGCCAAAAAATCCTTTTGTGTTCATAAAAAAGCTAACCCAACAAAATTTGTGCACGTTTTTAGGCTCACTGGATTTGAGTATAATGCTGATTAATCCCTGTTCAGAACCTTTCTGTCGGTTTTATCATTCTAATAACACCAGTGGCCAAAATTGCATTTTGTCAGGTCGCTTTTATTGATCCTGTCTTTCCACTAATCCCTTTGTATCGCCAAATCCGAATTCAAAGTTAGTTTGTGTTCTCCGAGTCAAGGTTTCATCCTAATCACAAAAAGAAATTCCGGAATAGTCCAAATAACCCGTTTCTCGCTGAAAATGAATCTTTTCTATGTTCTTCTAGCGTCACAATGTCAAAGCCGTTTCTCCTTTTCCAACTAACGCCAATGTTTGATTTTTTTGAGGTTGGCCATGATTTTTGACACAACGGAATACATGGAAAGATTGGATCAATCCAAGCGACCTGAAAAAAATGAATTTTGGTTATTAGTAATATAAGAATATCAAAACAGACGGCGTTCGCAATTTTGGGAGAGTATATTTTGAGGTTAGGAAAGGAATTAGACCTTTCCAAATTAAAAATGTCATGCATCCACACGCAGCAAACCAAACAATAATAACATAACTTTGTTTGGGCTTATTTTGCTACTAACGCTGGAAGATCGTTTAGTCTGGCTAATTGGAGGCAGTTTCAAGGTTAGGTTTGAAGGTTTTAAGGTTAGGAGCAGAAAGCCTCTAAACAGGGATAAATCAAAATTATACTCAAATTCAACCTATTTTTTGGTGTCTTTTAAGGCCAGGAAAAATCCTGACCTGATGGGACCAAACGGCCACCGAATTCTGCTTCAGCGAATTCAGGAACATAAGACCAAAATGGTCTGGTCAAAATTTTAGACAACTTCTTTTCTTTGTGTGCCTGTGTAATGATAGGGAATGAATCCAGTGGGCACCAAGGTTGGAGACGTCTTAACGACATCGTTACGACATCTTGACGACAACTTTACGACATCCTATGTCTATGTTGTTAAGATGTCTTTACGATATCGTGAATAAGTCGTATGGTCTGACGATGTCTTTACGATATCGCAAAGACACCGAAACGACATGGACTTAGGATATCGTAAAGTTGTCGTAAAGATGTTGTAACGATGTCGTAAAGACGTCGCCAAATATTGTGCCCACTGGGAATCAAAAACGTTAATAATTTTTACTTTAGAAATACAAAATTAACAATTTATTTTTAAAGATTTTAATGATTTCACTTAAAGTCGCATTGCTATAAATAAAAAAAATTTATTTAGAATCTCGACGCAAAAAAGATTAATCATTTTGATAAAAAAAATATTTTCTTTCTCTGTACTCGAAATTCATAAAGACTCTTTAATTTATATCAAATTATTTTTTATCTGTCACTCCAAAATCTTATTCAAGGATTAAGAAATTACTGCTCATGCATTTCCTAATCGTTATTCATTATAAGTATTATATTTGAATATTAACACTATTTAAAACCAGCACGCCAACTTTAATCTGTAGCGCCCTCTCTTCAACAAAATCAAAGATTTAAGTACGATATATATTATAATTATACAGGACCACGAAATGGTTTTGGGAGTCTGCTGGGATTCTATTAGGTGAACTTTGTGTTTTTAGGGTGTCGAAACACGAATCTACTTTCAGATTTGAGCCAGCGCGTCATGATTTGTAGGGAAATTCGAAAAATGGTTGAAAACCTGAAATTTCTGCATAAATTTCGTCTCCAAACCTACAAACCCCTAACGAACAAGCCTTAAACCCACCAACTAACAAGCCTCAAGCTGAAAAACCCCAAACCCTAAACTAGCAAGTCCCAAAAACACAAGCTCCAAGCCCACAAACTTCAAAACCACAAACTTCACATATACAAGCTTCATATCCACAAACCTACAAACCCCAAACCCACAAAACCAAAACCCACAAGCGCCATATCCACAAACGTACAAAACCCAAACCCACAAGCTTCATATCCACAAACGTACAAAACCCAAACCCATAAAACCCACAAGCTCCATATTCACAAACCTAAAAACCCCAGACCAACCAACATTAAAGCCCACAAACCACAAACCCACAAAAGTTCAAACCTCAAACTCACAAACTCCATTTCCACAAACTTACAAACTTCAAATCAAAAAAAGCATCAAAGCCACCATCCTCAATTCTACAAACTGAAATACCTCGCATCGTACCATAATGCCCATTGAGAAATTGGTGTGATTTGGGGTTGGTGGGTTTGAGGTTTGTGGATTCGGGGTATCTACGTTTGTGGATATGGAGCTTCTGGGTTTGGCGTTTGTACGTTTATGGATATGAGCTTGTGGCTTTGGGTTGGTACGTTTGTTTATATGGAGCTGTTAGGTTTCGGGCTTGTGGTTGTTAGGTTTGGGGTTTGTGAGTTTGGGGTTTGTAGGTTTGTGAATATGTAGCTTATTTATTTAGTGTTTGTGGGCTCAGAGCTTGTTGGTTTGTGGTTTGTAGGTTTGTTGATACGCAGATTGTGGGGTTCAAGCTTGTTTTTTTGGGGTTTTTGGGTTTGTAGCTTGTTAGTTTGTGGATTTGAGACTGGATAATTTGGGGTTTGTAGGGTTCGGGACGAAATTTATGCAAAAATTCCAGGTTTTTAACCTTTTCCACTGCATGTATTTGAAGTTTATTTCCGAAACGTAAGGTAACGCTGCAATACACAATGTTGTGATTTGAAAATTCTGGCATTGATATGCTACCTTATATAGCTTGGAATTTCATAATACAAGTCTAGTAGCTGGATATCTCGACGCGCCGGTTCGCACACCAAGTAGTATAGCACATATTCTATGAGAACTTTTTAAGAATTTAAATTGTGACAATTGAGAAAATAACTGCCATTAGTGAGTCGATGACCCGGGTGCACCAGGTCGCGCCCTATGTAGTTTATCACGTATTCTACGAGAAGTCTTTCAGAATTTAGATTGTTCCAACACCAAATATTACTAAAAATTGTGAGCCGACGATCCGGGTGCTGCGGCGCGACCTATTGCACCCGGGTCGTCGAGTAACCATTTGAATTTTTTTTCATTATTCACAAACTTTAAATTTTTTTTTAATTCTCGTAGAATTCGTATTGTACTATCTGATGCTTGATCTGATTTACCCGGATCGACGACTTAAAATTGTTAGTTATTTTGTCTGTTGAAACAATCTAAATTTTAAAAAAGTTTTCGTAGAATACGTACTAAGATACCTGGGGCGCGACCTGGTGTACCCGGGCCGTCGACTAACCATTTGGAAATGTTTTCATTATTTACAAAATTTAAATTTCTTAACAGATCTTGTAGAATACGTATTAAACTACCTGGTGCTCGACCCAGCACACCCGGATCGTCAACTCACCATTTTAAGTAATTAACTTCTTTATAATCTAAATGTTTTACGATCCAGTGCAGCGTGTGGAATATTTAATGAGACAGTGTAGATATTTCTCAAAGTACAACTCTCGATTTTGAGATGGCTTGGAGAGAGGAAGAACGCAGATTTGATAATATACATTTTTATTGAACCAATAAACAATTTTTGCAAGTGAAAAAGAAAATGGAAAATTTCGTTTCATGAATCTCTCTTAATTTATTATAATTAAGTAGGTAACAGCAATTCAATTTTGTAATCTCTAAAATAGTTAGTAACTATATGATTCTTACTGATCCAGATGTATTTTTTGAACCAATGACGGTGGATACCGAGGATCTAGTCTGCCGCGGTATATTCTATGTTGCAATATACAAAGACCTATTTGGCGGCAATTTAATGAAATTAGATAATTTTGGCAATTGGGGTAAGTTGAAAATCTTGATTTCTTTCATATCCCAGTGCGCACAAAATTTGTCGACATCTTTACGACAACTTTACAACATCTTTACGACAACTTTAGAACATCTTTACGACAACTTTAGAACATCTTTACGACAACTTTAAGACCTCCTATGTCCATGTCGTTTCGGTGTCTTTGCGATGTCGTAAAGACATCATCGTATCATACGACTTTTTTACAATATATTAAAGACACCTTAACGACGTAGACATAGGATGTCGTAAAGATGTCGTAAAGAGGTCGTAAAGAGGTCGTAAAGAGGTCGCAAAACCTTGTGCCCACTGGAATTTCAGTAGAGAAATGCTAAAATATGACTGTTTCACGATTCAACCACTTAAATTCTAATCCAATACAATTTTTTATTCAGGAACAAAGCTAGAAGATATATATGACGTTAACAACCTTAAACTTGGTGATTTACTGGTACGCAAACGTATTATAGTTGGAGTATATACGATGTACAAAAACAAAAGTTCATTTCGTCCGCTAGCTCGTAATCAACAGATAACTTGGGAGGAGTACAAAAAACGCTACTTTATGGGCTAACAGTGATGAGCTGACAGTGAATGAAACGCGTTACATCTGTACCTTTTAACGTATGAGAATTTTTGGAAAGGAAAGTACCGTTATTTAATAAATAGCACTTGCTCCATTCATAAAAAGAAAACATAATTGTAAATTTCAATAATTTATATTTAAAACTGCAGCTGCGCTAGATAGTCAAGCAAAAAGTAGTCTCGAATTCAAACTGTGAAATACATATACACAGTTATGTAACTGAGTAAGACATCACCCTCCAAGAACTCCAAATTTGCTGATCAAGAAAATTAACTCATACAATTCTCAAACATATAAATAAAAAAATTTAACTCAAATTTTTAATTCAAATATAATTTGTATATTGAATTTAATTCATATGTATATTAATTTTCCTACACAGATACAATTTTTCATACAGGGTACCCAGACTATTAGAAAACATATTTTAAAAGTATGTTGTGTGGGTATCTCAAAGGAATCCAAAATTTTGTACGGTTTATAAGAAACAGTTTTTAAATCAACATTTAAAGTTTTTACATATTTTTTTTCTGAAACGCAGAACATACTCTTAAAACATTAATCGTAAGCATTTTCTGAGTTGCAATGTCCTCACTTTTGTAATGATATTTTTATTGAAATCTTGTAATGCTTTCTAAATAACTTATGTGAATTAAATCGAAATAAAACATTAATTTCTACATAAATATCCGCTCTTTAAATTTTTTATATATTATTGAATAAATACCAGATATAGATGAGATTATATTTTTAATAGGACTCACACAGTTGGTGAACAATGTTAAAAACCTTTAGAAAAGTTATTTGATGAAGCAAGTTTATCTTTATCATCTGGATTGATACGTAAACTTACCCTGAAAAATTGAAAAAGAAAATTTGAAATAAAATGCGTTATTAATCTTCAGACCAAATTCGGCTTAAAATGCCTAACTAATATTGATACCAATTAATACTAATAACACTTGCCTTTGTATAAATTCCAAATTTTTGGAATGTGATTTTGGATTCACAGGATATGAGTATCCGAAGACTTAATAACTGATAAATGTAACCAAGATTCCTTGAAGCACATCTAAGTCATTGATTATAATTTGTTAGTCCAAAAGAAAGCAAAATTAAGCTCGAAAATCCAATAGTGATGCTCCTAGGATAAATTTAAAAAAAACTCATCGCAGTTGCAGCTCTCAAAACTTCTCACAATAGCAGCGTTAACCTTAATTTTGGTTTATTTTCAAGAGCGAAGACTTGTTTTGTCTTATGAAGATCGTCATTTTCTTGTCCTTTTTTTCTTATAAATCATGAATTATATAATATTATTATTTGTTTTCCGCACACAATTTTTGCATTCAAAGATAAAATTAATATTTATACAATATTTTGATATTTTGTAAAATGACTGATTTCCTGAAAAAACGCTAACATACATTATCATTATTAAAATACTTTTGAATATTTTTTAAAATATAATTAATTTTTAGGTACAATAGCAATTTTAGGCGAAAAACACTAACATAACAAAAAGTTGGTTTAGATCATAAATCCTCCTTTAAAAACGCAGACATAACTTAAAATTGAACAAAAATTTTATATTTTCTTTAAAATCTAACGATTTTTTAACTGAAATACTGATTTATAGTCTAAAAGAAAAATAACCTAGAAAGCTAATAAGATGTAAATTTTCTTTGAAACATTCGAATGAATTTTGTAAAATTAAAATTACTGATTTCCGACAAATAAAATGACTATCAATCCAGATTAAAAAAAAAAATTAACAGCCTTTTCAAATCATAATAATTATTGTTGTAAACGGAATCTGAAATTGTGCAAGCTTCTCAATTTTATTATCTGAGGCATGAATCATTAGGATACAAATATAAATTTTTTTTTAAATACTAATATCAGGTGAAACAGCCGAATATATCATGAAGTTGTGGAATAATTGTAAAGATTTTTTGAAATATAATAACTTTTTATTATAAATCATGTATTTTCTTTGAAATCTATGTCGAACTTTTCAATGAAAACCGCTAACTTCAAATAAAATTGCACGGGAAATTTATTTTCATTAAAAACTAACAATTTTTTCCTAAAAATGCCGATTTGCGACATTACCCGAATAAAAATGCTTCGACTTGAGTTCGACTTGAACTGCCCCCAATCAAGACATGCTGAAGTCGAAAAGTTCGTCTTGAGCATGTCTCAGTTTTGAGACGAAGCCAGACTTCAATTTATGTCTTGGTGACGACGATACCGAAAATGTTGTTTGTTTTTACGTATTTCTAACGGCTTAGGAGATCCTTCTGAAAAGTTACAATTTTTATTTTTTGAACAAAATTTTTAAGGGTTATATTCTCTCAGACCCACTGATTTTGAAATTTTAAATTAAACATAACTAATTTAATCATTACAAATTTTTCATTCATGAATTTTAATTTCATTTATGAGCCAAAAAAGGTTCGATAATCTCAGCCAAGACAAGGCTCGTCTTGAGTCAAATAAACGTCGTCTTAGCCAAGACAAGGCTCGACTTAAGAAAGTAAACGCCGTTTCACCTATAGTGGCCATAAAAGTAAGACGAAGACCTATGTCTCGACTCAGTTTTTAAACGCAGCCACACACCGATGTCTTGAAGACGAACTCAAGACATTACCAAGTCGAAGAATTTTTACTCGGGAAAACGCACACGGAACCAAAAATTGTACAAAATATAATATTAAAAAAATTGCAAATCGTAAATCTTCTTCGAAAGTTAATTTTTTTGCATATTTTTAATTTTCGGTACAATTGACATAATCTTGTATTGTTACAAAATCGTCAGAATCTTCTTTGGAACAATATTTTTGATAAATACCGCTAGCTTAATTACAATTCTGCAACAAAATTTAATCTTTAAAATCTAATGATTATTTACTAACAATGCAGATTTCTGCAATAAAACGTTAACAATTCTTTAAACTCCATCATTTTTTATCAGAAATACTAATAATTTCCGGCGAAGGCAATAACATACCTTGACTACATTATAATTATTTGTGTTTAAAAATACAAATTTTTAGTTTAAAATTCTAATGTAACCTTAAGGTGTTAAAGAATTAAGATTCTTTAAGATTTCATTACAATATCTATAATTATTGATGTACCAATGTCAAATTTTTCATACTTTTTTAAGACCATTCAATTTCGCTGATCAGTATAATTAACGCTCCTCATGATTCTGAAGCCATTATAGACAGGGACTCAAGTCACTCTCCTAAGTCTGATCATAACTGGACTAAATCACTGACCAAGAAGTTAATCAGCGGTCACAAACCGCACAGTGGGATGAAATCAAAAAACGAGATTCAAAATAAATTTTTGATATGAATTCTAAACTGATTTTCGACTTTTTTGTTTATATAAATAAAGCCACAAAATTTAAAGACATTTCTGTGGCCTGATTTTGTGTTTTTTTAAAAAACTTTTATGTTAATTCAAGATGCGAAGAAAAAGTCGATTTTTTTCATTTTTTTGTTTATCACCGTGAAAATTTTTTTCTAATGATCAGCATTGTCAGCATTTATGTGCGAGGGTATTTGAAGGCAACAAAAAATTATGACATTTTTAAGTCCAATTTTATAAGCAAATTACTTTAAAAATAATCCGTACTATGGATTCTTCAGTGACAAAGTAAATTTTTGCGTTAAAATTATTTCATTTCATCGAAAGAATAATATTTCATCATAAAAGTTTGACGTACAATTTTTTTATTAATTTGATAATCAAATTATATAAACAAATTCCTAGTGTGAACATTTAAAGGCAGAAAGAAATAATTTTTCTTTTAATTTTCCTGAAATTATATCGCCAATGATTTTTAGTGATGGAACATTTTCATTCGATGTTTTTTATTAATTCTTTATAAATAAATTATATAAAAAATTTTAAGTGTAGATATTGAAATTTCAAAGTATTTTATTAACTTCATCAACAAATTATATAATTAAATTTATCACTTTGTCATTTAGAGGTCGAAAAAGAACCTTTTTTCCCTTAATTTTCCTCGAATGATATCGCCAGTGAAATTTAATAATGAAAAATTATCATCCAATATTTGTTATTCATTTTGTAAACAAATTATTTTAAAATACCGAGTGATTAATGCCTAAAAAATTAATAAAAAGCGAAAAATAACAAAATACTACGAATGAGCATCATTGGCGACATCATTTTAGAAAAATGAGTAGAAAAAAGGATTTTGTTCGATCTTTAAATGCCCAAGTAGTAAATTTTTCGCATGATTTGCTTATAAAATAATTTAAAAATATTAATTAACAATTTTCTAGCATTAAACAGAATTGGCGGCATAATTTAAGAAAAAAATTTAGAAGAAAAAGCGTTTTTTTCTGGATTTTAAAGTCCACACTGGGCATTTGTTTATACAATTTGTTTTTAAAATTAATAAAAAATATCGAAGGATCATTTTTCATTCTTAAGCATCACTGGCGATATATTTGGAGAAAAAGTGGAATAAATAAATAAATCCCTTCAAAATTTAATGCTAAATTATTTTTCCCTAAATCCGAATTCTGTTAAGAATTGTCAGCTTAAAGTTATCTTGAACCTCTTTTTTTAATTTAATCCCACTACGGACCGTACCGACAAATTCTAGCACAAAATAATATTTATTAAGGGTTTTCTCAAATATGAATTAGAAATTTTTTAATAGGTACGTTACTGTCATCGTACGTTCTCATCGCGATTGTGACAGTTTTGTCAAATGCCTACGGTTAATAATTGCAGTCTTATGATCTTCACAAACAAAAGTTGTCAATTTTTTCTACTTTTTCCACTTTTACAGCCAAATTCATGCAATTTTTTCTATTCTTCGTTTACAACCAAATAATTCCCGTTAATATTTTAAAAGCTTGTGAAATATTTTTTGAATTTAAAAATAAAAATGGTTGAATCTATTAAAAAAAAATAGTTTTTTATCACAGAAGAAGAACATCAACATGGACATGTGCTATTCGACACCAGTAACTCGGTCTGAAGATATGCTCATCTTTTTTGGAGATTGATTCCTTCTTTATAGTCCAAGAGCCCGTTCTGAAAATGTACCTTGAATCGTTAGACGACTCTTACGAATTCTAAATGATTCGTAATGAAAACATTACCCTAAAAAGCCAGCGGTGCCTTTTTTTAATTCTGCTAGAAGCAATTAATATTAATTAATCTTCATGGAAATTGAACGGACAAACAACCTTTTTATCTTGGACACTTGGTAATTAAACTAGAACCTACTTTTTCACCTGTAAACCAAAAAAAAACTTACGGTGCCAAAGCACACCCTGCCACAACCCCCGGCACCAGGGCCTCAAAGGGGATGGAAATATCGATGAGGTACCTTTTTCTGTTAGACAAAAAAATCCTATATAAAAATTGTTGCCAAAGACCTGACGAATTGAAAGAACCAACGGTGCCGACTCTTATGTTGCCGAAAGTCCTCGGCACCGTGGATCAAATCGGGGGAAATGTTTATTTTCGAGAGCCCTACAAGATGGGTATAACAAATTTTTGAATTTTTTGAAAAATCTAAATTTCACATTTTCTCGCTAAAAACGTATATCTAGGAGGTAGATCATAAGTTGTAAATATAAAAATTCATTTGAAATACATTTTTATTTAATCAAATTTATGTTTTTACAAAAGTTTATTTTCGAAAGAATGAATCGTCGCCTACATCTATTCCGCTTCAGAATCAGAAATATCTTAAGAGTCGTCGATATCATCTCTTACATCATCAAGATCATTTTTGTCCGTGGAATTTTTTTCATATCGCGCGTTATCCCAGCTAGAAATGTCGGTACCCAGGTAGAAATACACCACCGGCTCAGTACTGGCCCAGTACTGCCTACCAGGACAGACTGCCGGTGGTTCGCCCAGTACTGGCAGAACGTCGGCTGCACGACCGGGGCGGTACTATGCCAGTAGTACAAAAACAGACTTAAAAACACGTCTACAAATCTTTGTCAGGGTGTTTTAAAATGTCGAGAAATTCACTATACAATTAACATGAAAAAATTTTTTTTTCTATTACTTTTTTTAAGGAAAATATTCTAAGTTCCGCCTCCATGAAAAATTTTGAGTGCTCAGAAAAAATTACATTGGATGTATGTCTTAATTTTTGTAGAATAGTCTAAAATACCTAAAAAACAAAACGTTACACGAAGGTTTAGAGAAAATTGTTATTAAAAAAATTTTGCGCAACGTGGTAAAATTTCGAAGTTCCGTCGATACAAATTTTAATTGCTTATTAAATGTTATTTTCAGAACTTTTAAAATGGTCTAAACCACGAAAAAATCAAATATTACACGAAGAAAAATTGTAGTCGATTTAAATTATTTATTTAATAATTATTTTATTGATATTCCTGTTAGCAGTTCGAGTATTTTACATTTACATAACATCGTATAATAATAAATAATTAGAAAAAGAGAGCTCAAAATTTGGTACTTTAACTTTTCTGAACTGTAGCTTATGAGAATGGCTTTTTCACTAAGTTTTAACTTGTAGGTTTAGCACAGTGATTAGCACTCCCGACTGCTAGGCGATAGATTTAGGTATCAATTATTATTTATTTTTTAAATACCTCTTTTGTTACATCTTTAGATTATAGAAATAGTGGCTTTTAAAATTAAACAAATAGTTTGAAAATTATATTTTTTTAATAAGAAATTATATTCGGACGATATGCAGTCGTATGATGATTAATGGATGGTGTTTAAAACAATGAAATAAATTTTTATTATTTTTAAAATAAAATCCGGCATTTTCGTACGCCAACGGTTTGCCAGTACTGCGCCAGTGCTGGCAGTGCGTTGTTTGGCTTAAAATATTTATTTTCTTTTGATTTTTTAAATCTCTAAAGTGTTATAAGTCTGATGATTTTGATTTCTTTAAAAAATGTCATTAGGATAAATTGTTCGACTGTCTGAGTACTATGAATATCCGTTCACAGAATTTGTCATTCGCAACAAAAAAAATGGTCTCAAAATTTTTCAGAATGCTGTAACTTTTTGTATTTTTATCCAAAATGACTGGCTAACGAACATAACCTTAATTTTAGGACACCACAAGAGTGTACCAAAGGCCAATCCAATCTGTTAATTCTTTTGAAAGTTATCGTACTAGCAAACTAAAACGTAAAATAGTCCCACGCGAGCCCCGATTTGATCTACGGTGCTGAGGACTTTCGGCAACATGAGAGTCGGCACCGTTGGTTCTTTCAATTCGTCAGGTATTTGGCTACAATTTTTTTATAGGATTTTTTCGTCTAACAGAAAAAGGTACCTCATCGATATTTCCATCCCCTTTGAGGGCATGGTGCCGGGGATTGTGACAGGATGTGCCTCGGCACCGTAAGTTTTTCTTGTTTTACAGGTGAAAAAGTTATTCTAGTGTAATTAGCAAGTGTTTAAAATAAAAAGGTTGTTTGTCCGTTCAATTTCCATAAAGATTATTTAATATTAATTGCTTGTAAAAGAATTAAAA
This sequence comes from Belonocnema kinseyi, assembly GCF_010883055.1. Classification (NCBI taxonomy): domain Eukaryota; kingdom Metazoa; phylum Arthropoda; class Insecta; order Hymenoptera; family Cynipidae; genus Belonocnema; species Belonocnema kinseyi. The sequence goes on along the minus strand of NC_046663.1, from coordinate 5,639,481 downwards.
ATGGCACCGTTGGTTTTTAAGGGTAATGTTTTCATTACGAGTCATTTAGAATTGGTAAGAATGGTCTAACGATTCAAGGTACCTTTTCAGAGCGGGCAGTTGGACTAGTACCACCAATTCTCAAAACTCAATGGGGACATGCTAACCGAGACATATTTATCTCAGGATTAATGCATAATTGTTTATAGTGATATGGATAGCTAAATTCATTTTTAATAACGAAGTGAAAATAAATAATTAAGGGTCTAATGAAGTTGCAGATCAAGTAAAAGTAGACATCCTTTAGAACTGACACATCAATAGATCTGTTTTTGAAAGTTCCTTTTTAGTACTTTATGTCCGATGGATATCTTCGTATGGGTTCCGATATATTATACTGTTCGATAGCAAGGCGCAATCAGGTTGATGCAACGATATTCAGGCAGAAAAAAAATATAGTTTATATATAACACTTTACAATCTATATAAACTATATATTATTCTGCCTGAGTAGCGTGAGTTTAATTGATGGGTTGAGATTTGGTCGTCAGATGGAGTGAAAGACATTTTTTAAAAGTTTCCTAGATTGTAGAATGTGTAATTCCCCTAAATTAGGGAAATTTTTGTTAACTTCAGGAGTTTTAAGAAACTTTCAGAAATTGGGATATCTAAACATTTTCATATTATTTTCAGAAATTCGGAGAAATTTTCTGTTGGTTTCGGCATTCTTGAGACAATTTAGGAAGACTTTCCGGAGCTTAAAAGGTTTTCAATAATTTCGGTAAACTCTTGTTGCTTTCGGAATTCTTCGGGGAATACAGAAATATTTCCTCGATCTTAAATAGTTACCAGGAATTTAAAAAATTGTCTTCGGTTTACGAATTTCAATACATCTTAGAAAAAATTTCTGAAGTGTGGGGAGTATTTGGGGAGATGAACGAACGTTCAAGTAATTTTACTGAACTTCGAATACCTCCATGGCCAATACTATTTTGGCTGAGTCGCGATTTTCCTAAAAAATTTAAATATTGTTTCGAGACGTTCTGAATCCTCTAGAAACTTTTGGATTTTTTTACAGTAACTTTGACTTGAAAAAAAGTGCTGGGCTCTTGTGAAGAGACAGAAGAAGAGCTATTGCGAGCAGTCAGTGAGGACGGTCCTCCAAAACTAGAAAACCCAACAGTAAGCGAGTCGCAGAGCGCAGTGACCGACGAAACATTAACAGATCCACCGGAAGGCAGAAGGCACTATATCGGGGTTCACTAACCATTTACAATGTTCCGGACGAAGTCCTACGATCATGGACATTTTGTCTTGGATAGCGAGAGATTATACTAACTATTCGATTACTGGAATTTCACTAATAGGTCACTTTCAGACAGGATACTTGCAATACCAAAAGCGCAATTATTATTGTTATTGTAGCTACGTAGATGCGATCACCAAGGAATACAAGCTGCCTGGAGAAACTGGAAAAAGAATTAGACGATACTAGTCCTTTTGCAGCCCTACTACTTAAATCTGTAATACGACGAAGCTCTTTGCTTTGATCCATAGTGGGGAATTGCGAACTGAGTTCGGAGATATAAGCTTGGTTATAGCGGAAGGATACGAAGCCATCCTGAAAGTAGCATTAAATCTAGCGATTATGGCAACTTATGTTACGATTAGTCAGGTTTGCCATTATACTGAGGAATGCACTACTGATCTGAAAATGTTGATAAAAGGTAAAGGTCTGTCAACCCAGCTGAACAATGTATATCTAATTTATATCTAGTGGACAAAACCCTAATATTTTTGTTTTGTTTTGTAAAGAAGAATTTATCAAACATATAAAAAATATGATTTGCATATCTACTATATTGCAAATTGAGCGGTTAGGTGCAAGAACGACCTACTTGCATTTTTCTTAAGGTCGAAAGTCGAGTCTAGCCTAGTCACGTGACTAAGCTGTTTCAGCGATTAAAGAGTGCGATGACGGGATACGCATTTACGCAATGACAGTTGAATCGAAATCCTAATTCTTAGATTCGTAACATTTGTAAACAAAAAAGTTGGGTTAGGAGAAGAGTCAAGTGTTGGAACATCTCGTGAGTTTTGTTTATAAACAAATCATGATACCCTTTAATAAGGAAACATTTTGCATTGTTTTTTATAAGTGGTTAAAAGCACAAAAGTGTTAGGACTGTCAGGATGATAGTCCTAAAGTTTTTCATTTAAAACGAGGTTATGTTAACGCGTACAATATTATTTTGTTTTTGAAAGTATATTCAAAACTAGCGATGCTTTTAAATCCAGCACTTGACACTGATCTTTCGTGAAGCATTTTGTACTCGAATTAATATTGCAAAAAAAGAAATTAATTTGATGCTTTACGGCTCTTTCACACTTGGCAGCCCCATTTTTACAACATTCTTCTGTTGATTTATTTTTTCATTTTTCATTAAGAAAATTTTGACAGAAGACAAATGTACCCATAATAATAGACGAAACTGGGTAGTTGTAGCAAAATTCTATTTGAAAACTCTATACTAAATTATATTTACATTTGAAATTAAAAAGTGACTTCAAAAATAAGAGTTACTCGAATATTTTTGTTTAAGTTCAACATTAATTGCCCTCAACTAAAGATTTGCACCAGACGTACAAATTAAAAGTCAATTTTACTAAAATCACAAATACCTATTCTTAATTATCGAATATCGGGGCATCTCTTTGGGACCTGCCGCGTTGAACGATGCAAAATATGATGTCTCTTATTTTCCGTTTTGAAAACTCCAACAGCTTCGACCAAATAGTAGAATATGTAACCAACAGAGATGAATACGGAAACCAAAATATACTAACTTTTGTTTGGAAATTTAATTATTTATTGAAAATTATACTATTTTGCTAGTTATATTTTTTTGAGAAAAGTTAATTATTTTTATAGAAAAGTCAACTATTTTATTTTTGGTTCAGAATTAATCTCTTTTGGTTAAAAATTCTAGTATTTGGTTATAAATTTAATTATTTTGTTTAAAACGTAACTACTTTGATAAAAAGTCAGTCGCTTTGGTCGAAAATCCAACAGCTTTTTTTAAAATTCGTCTTTTGGAAAATCTGTCCTTTTGGATTAAAAAGTAATTTTTGGATTAATAATAAAATTGAAAGATAATTTTTTCTAAAGTCTTATTCTAATATTTTCGATTCCGAATGTATCGAACACTTTTGGTTAAAAATTTTATTATTCAACTGCTTTGTCCAAAATTCGTCTTTTTGAAAAATCTGTGCTTTTGGATTAAAAATTAATTTTTGGATTAATAATGAATTTGAAAGTTAATTTTTTCTAAAGTCTTATTCTAATATTTTCGATTCCGAATGTATCGATTCCTTTTGGTTAAAAATTTCATTATTTTGTTTGAAAGTTCAGCTATTGTGTTAAAAAGTCAATTTTTATGGTTAAAAGTTAATTTTTTCTTGTTGAAAATTTAACTATTATCAGGGTGGCCACACTCGGGAGAATCTAAAAAAAATCGAGAGAGAAATATTACACCGGAAGATTTCCCGTATTTCATAATTAATGCGTTTTTCAAGTTTTTAAAGTTTCGAATTTGAAAGCATAGAATTTTGTAAGGGTTTAGAATCATTAAACTTTAGAGTTTCTCAATATTTCTCGCAATATTTAAAATTCTGCACTTTTAAACGGTGAAAACTTTGAAAGCGCATTAATTATGAAATACGAGAAATCTTCCGAATAGAGTTTTTAAATAGAATTTTGCTGCAACTACCCAGTTTCATTTTTTATCACGGGTACATTTTTCTTTTGTGAAAGTTTTTTGAATGAAAAATAAAAAAATAAATCAACAGAAGAATGTTGTAAAAATGGGGCTGTCAATTATGAAATAGCTGTAAAGCATCAAATTAATTTCTTTTTTTGTAATATTAATTCGAGTACACAATGCTTCACGAAAGTTCAGTGTCAAGTGCTGGATTTAAACGCATTGCTTGTTTTCAATATACTTTAATAAAAATATAATATTGTACGTGTAAGCATAACCGCGTTTTAAATGAAAAACTTTAGGACTATCATCCTGACAGTCCTAACACTTTTGTGCTTTTAAGCACTTATAAAAACAATGCAAAATGATGCCTTATCAAACAGTCTCATAATTTGTTTATAAAAAGAATCACGAGATGTTCCAACACTTGACTCTTCTCCTAACCCAACTTTTGTGTTTACAAATGTCACGAATCTAAGAATTAGGATTTCAATTCTACTGTCATTGCATCGTTCTTGCATCCAACCGCCCAATCATATATAACTTTTTCATCCGGGAACCTATATTAGTGTTGCGGTCTCAGAAAAATAACTGCATTTGCAGGAATCATCCAAACTCCTCCAGGAATATTTCCAGCAAGGGATCGCGTCACTCTAAGCACCGAACTCGGGAAACACTCGCTTATAAAGCAGACGTATTGTTGTGTGTCCGCAAATATCCAGAAAGATATGCAAGCTAACGTATCATGACATTAAATACAGGGAATAATATAGTTATCAAATGATTAGCTCGAATGGTGTAGCATAAACCCTTCCTCCTAAACTATCCACCCGGCTAGCCAAACTCAGACAACTGATGTGCTTTTAGCCCATTCAGGAGTTGAAGAATTAACATTGCCTCTGAATAAGACTGAAGATGGAAGAGGCTAATAAGTTTTCATAAGAGAAGGATGAAACTGGAGAGGCTTGCAGAGCAGGCCAGAAGATTGTCTAGAGAGATGACAAGAGTAATCGGTTAATAAGCTGCCAGCTTCCGAGATTACTAGCCCCCTGACGGTGATGGTGATCGATGTTAGATATCCGGATTTGTTGCTTGCTGTTAAAAAGATTAAGCTCTTCAGGAAACTTATTTGGAAGGCGCTTAAAGTGGTGTTGCCAAATTAGTGGTCAAAACTCGAGACCTACTCCTGTAGGAGAGGGGTCTTCATATTCGTCTCAACCGACTCAGCGTCTAGAGTTGTCAGCAAAACACAGTGGCAAAATATTTCCTGTGGTACTTTAGCGCATACAGATATTCAAGCCGGATTCACACATCGACCTGGTAAATCATTAGGTATGATCGGCCTCAGATAGGAAAAAAGCAGGATTTCCTGAACAACACCTAGTTATGAAGATTCCTAAATCACAGACAAGCGCTCTTGCAGTCCTTATCAACAGACTCTTCCACCACCTGGTACGAAGCAACTATAGGATGAACAGAAGGGGACATGTGGAGCCTGTATGGACATAGAAGGATCGGTGTAGACCAAAATAACTGCTTCCAGCCTAACCATTACCCTAATTAACTTGCATCACAGCAGAGGCGCCTCTGTGATTATACAAAGGAATATGGCTGTTATGCACACATCTATCTCACTCATCTAGAAACATTGGCCAGTTTGAGTTACCGTAAGGAGATTAGAAGAGAGGCTGGTTTTTGTTACAAGACCATGATCCCTCTAAAACTAGGACCTACATACTGGCGAAAGGAGTACACTCTGTATTGCTTTTATAACTCTATTCGAGAGATCTGATAGTAAGAGTCACAGATCTTAGGGGAATTAAATAGCTAGTCATGGGATTGGTCTACTGATCATCTAATAGAAAAACCTAATTATCAGAGAAGGTAACTTACTGGTGAAATACTGTAGCAAAGTTAGAGGTCATCCCCTTTTTTTGGTGTTTGATGCTAACTCCCACTATACTCTGTGGGATAGCATGGGCATTTATTCAAGAGTTAATGATCTTTTAGAATATTTTATCACTACTGACATAGATATTCTGAATTCAGGCATAACCCCGATGGTTGGAAACTTGACTGGGGAAGAATTCATTAACATCTGTCTCTACACAGGTAGTTTTAGATACAGTGTTAAGAAGTGAAGTGTCTTTGATGGGCATAAGGACACCCTGAAATCTGAGACTGTTTTCGTGCTTCAGTTCTTCGACAAGTCAAAAGATTATGATAACGAAAGAAACATCGGTATCTGCTCAGACATTAGGGTCTGCTATAACTATTCATAACCTTTGTCACTTTCCCGCGATTGCAGGTAATTTTTGGCAGTTATAAACAGTAACATCATCAGTGAGTCAAACATATCTACCAATAGTGTGGCAGCCCTCGTTGTATGGAAAGGTCTTTGGGGTCAAGCTTAATCCCACAAGAGGACGCAATGGGACAAACCAAGTGTCAGTTCTCAACCCTCACAATAAAAATAAAGTTTGAAGTATGTTCAGGGAAAGATATCGATTTTTAAAACAATATTTAATAATAAGTTTGAGGATTTAAAATAATTTCTCTAAGAGAATTACAGACATTTAAATATTTAAAAATATTTCAAGGTAGTTCTAGAGATTTTAAAGAGTTTATACAATTTTATGGTGTTTTTAGAAATTAAAATAAAGTTTAAAGAGCTCTAAAAAATTGCAAGGTATTGAACATTATTTTAAAGGATTTAAAATACCTTAAGGTGTTTTTATCAGCCATTGATGATTTGAAACAATTTTAAATTTTCAACAGCTTTTAAGAGTTTCAAAAAATTTTAAAAGATTTCAAAGAGGTATACAAAATGTTAAGAGATTTTGAAGATTTTTGTTTTAGATTGTAAAAATAAAGGTTTATTTAAATTTTCAATTTGTTTCTGATTTGAAAAATAAAATAGTCAAAAATACGATTTGGCGACAATGAAAAAAAAAAATCTGTTAAAAAAGTTAGGAGAAAATACAAAAATTTCTAATACCTATTAAAAAAATGCTTTAACCATCTTTTCTTAAGATTTCTAGAAAACCTGCTAACGATTTTTTTTTCTTAAATCGCATTAACAAATTTAATCGTGTAGAAATAGATTAAAACTCTAAGTCTCTTGATCTAGTTGTCGAAAATATTTTTTATAGTTAAAGAGAACAACTGAGAAAACACCAATAATGTAGTCCCTAAAGTTCGTAATTTCAGAAATAAATCAAAAAGAAACTTTAAAATTTTTTTAACTTAAACAGCTTTTGTTTTCCAAATCTTTCAAAAAATTTAAATTTTTTTCTGTGATACCAGGGTGTTGTTTTTTTACAAAAGATGGAGACCAATAATTGGTGTTCGTATTTTTGAGGAGCCAAAAATCACAAGTTCTAGTTAGACTGTAAAATTCTAGAATTAATTATTTTTTTAGCAAAGTATTATTTGCGTCATTATCAGGGGTTGTTTTTTAACAACTGATTTTTAGGCTCTTCAAAAACACCAAAACAATTTTTGTACTCCAACCCTTGACGTTAAAAAACCACACCTGGTTACCACGCAGATAAGGCGTCTGTGAAAAATAATCTTTGTAACAATTTTACAGTGTAAATAGAGTCTTTCATTTTTGGGATTTTCAAAAATACCCCTGGTTACCACAAAGATAAGACTTTGCCAAAAAATATTCTTTTTCGAAATTTGACAGTGTATATAGAGTCTCTGATTTTTGTGCTTTAAAAAAATATCTACTTCGATTTTTGGGCTCTTAACCAGAATTTTATAAAATAATTCCTTTGTAATAGGCAGAGATAACTTTGTCAATGAAATAATATTCTTTAAAATTTTATTGTGTTAATAGAAACTCTGATTTTTAAACTTCTCAAAAATACTATGTTGGATTTTGGTCTCTAATCCTTAACGCAAAAAACCAACCAGTCGGCACTCTTTGGTTTTTTGTACGTAGAGGTGCTTTTTTAAATTATGGTGTTGTGCATTTGAGATTCCAAAAGAAGCCCCAAATTCAGATGAATTTTTGTGTTTTGTAGATTTTATTTTTAGCAAGGGGGTGGGATTTTAACAGGGGGATGGTTTTTAAAATTTTTTTGTGCATTCGGGAGTCAAAAATAAGCCCGAAATTCTAAGCATTCTTGGTTTCTTCGATTTTGAGTTTTTACATAAGGGGTCTTTTATTTTTATTTAGAGAGGCTTTTGAAAATTAGTTTTTGGCTTGTTTAACGCTCAGTTCTACGGTGGAAATGTGGTATCCCACCAACTTAACTTCAGTTTTTTGCCATTTAATTACTTTTTAACGTATTTAGGTCAGGTTTTTTTTGTTCATTAGCTAATTTATTGGTGAGAGAACATAAGAATATATCTTTTTAAACAAGATTTAGAAATTATTATATAAATAAACAAACTAAAAAAATGCCTTCCTTCAAAAGAATTCATTTTTAAAGAATCTATTTAAAATAATATACTGAAATCATTACTCTGGGGTTTTTGAGGTCGCTAATTGAGAATCTTAATTCAGAATTTTGAAAAATTCAAATTCAAGATGGTGGATTCAATATGCCGGTTTGAAAATTTTGAAAAGAGATACGCGAGCTTAAAAATTATTACTCCAGGGTTTTTAGGTTCGCTAATTGCAAACCTGAAGTCAGTTTTTGGAAATATTAAAGTTCAAGATGGCGGATTCAGGATGGGGATTCCAAAATTTTGAAAAGAGATATGCGATTTTGAAAATCTATACCCCGGGTTTTTTGGCTTTGATAATCACGAATCTAAAGTCAGAATTTGGAAATGTTGAAATTCAAGATGGCGGTTCCAAAATTGTGAAAAAAGATATATACGAGCTTGAAAATCTATACTCTGTGTTTTTGGAGACGCTGATTACGAATTTGACGTTACTGAATTAAAGTTTAAATTAGTGGATGAGATTTTTAATACTTTGAATTCAATAATGTAGGCTATAACGGAATTTATTTCGAAATTTTGACTTCAGATTCGTAGTCAGACCCCAAATACCCAGAAGTAGAGATTTTCAAGCTCTTATATCAATTTTTTTTTTAATTTTGAAATCGCGATCTTGAATTGAAATTTTTTAAATTCTGACCTCAGATTCGTAATCAGTAACCCCATAACCGCCCAAAAGCAGAGATTTTCAAGCTCCTGTATCTCTTTTTTCCAAATTTTTCAAATCGCCATCTTGAATCCACCATCCTGAATTAAAAATGTCCATTTTTCAATTAGTGTGAAGTAATAATTGATTCACGTTAAAAATTCTTTAACAATTTATTATCATTTTTAATAGTTTTCTTGCTTAAAGGTACAAAGTTGCAGTTTTTCCGGGAACTTGAATCTATCTATTTTTCACTTAAAGTGACACAATCAATATTTAAGTTAAAAAATAATTGTTCAAACAAATTATTATTGTTAATTACTATCTTCATCTATATTAATTCCAGATAACAACAGTTTTTTCTGAAATTTTAGACTTTTGAATTTAACAGTTTTATGACATTTTATTTTATGTGTTTTAATTAAAAAGTGTCAAAAGTATTCTGTTATTCAGTGTAAATTATCAAGCATTAAAATGAAAAATCTTGAAAATTCTTTATTTCTTAAGCTTCGGTAGTTTAAAATTTTAAAAATGACTTTTACGATGAAAAATTTTTTAATTTAAATAGTCGCCATATTATTCTTGAACCAAGATTCTTTCATAGGATTTATTTAATATAATACAATATTCATTCTATAAGAGAAGGTCCAATAATAACGTAAGTAGGATTTTTTTTATTTTTTATATTTTTTAGTAAATATATAAGTATCATATTCATTATTTTCTTCTGTAAGCGAGTTCTCAAAAATGTTACGAACATTGATTAGAATGTTTGCAGTAATTTATTTTAAATAAAGATAAATAAATTTTTGAGCTATTTGGCAACAAAATCGTTACGAATTTTTGAAAATAAATCACAATAAATTCTATAACAAAATCTTAAGCCTCTCAGATTTTGCAACATCACACGAATTATGTATTCACTCATTTTATCATTCTATTGTGTAATTTGTTCCGTCATAAAAGTTTGAATCACTAAAATCATCCTTGGATTTATACTTTCTTTTAATTGAATCGTTATTATAAGAAGGAAATAATGCAAGAATTTTTTTTTAATATCCTTACAGTTACAGTCTAAAAAAATCGATTTCAAATTCATTTCTCTGTGTTTATATCAAAATGAAGAAATTTCTCTTAATCCTGCTCTTCAAGTTTGTTATATTTCTTGATTGTGTTCGTAAGTAAAATATAAAATACCAATTCAATTATACATTTTAAATTGTTTAATCCAACTATAAACTATAGTCAAAAATGTATTTCTTACTTCCAAACAATTGAAACATAAGATATTATCATTTTAAAGTTATTTCATCTGGCAGCGTGATTATTTATTTTCTGAATGAAGATTGCTATTATTTGTTTAAGAATAAGTTGTCATTAAAACAAATTTTAAAACATTTTAGAACGAAAATTCCATACTTTTTATTTGCCTATATCTTCCATTAAAAAAGATCTACTCTGGGTGCTCCTCTGGAAAGCGAACTAAATAATTTCGATTAATCAAATAAGATTAATAAATAATTAATCAAATAAGCTATCAGAGAGATCGAAAGAAGAATACTTTTTCACAAATATAAACAATTTCAAACCAGGTGTTACATTTATGATAAGCGTAATTTAAAGGAATCTGTATTATCATCAGAGATAGTTTCCGACGATCAGTGTAGATGCTTTTTGAACCACTGACAATAGAAATAAACCTCTTGATCAAGTCAACTCTTCAAATAACAGGAAATACAAAACGCCATTTTTGAAAAGATAGAAAATAAATTTATAAAAATTTTATTTACATTTTTTCTAAAGAAGATCTACTCTCAGCGCTCCACTGGAAATCAAACCACGAAACTTTGTAGATCGAAAGAAGAATCCTTTTTGGGAAATATTCGATATTTAAAAGCAGCTGTTAAATTCATGATAGAATAATTTAAAGGAATCTGTATTATCATCAGTGTTAGTTACCATATATTAGTGCAGATGTCTTTTTCACCACTGTGAAAATATAAATAAACCTATTAATAAAATTAACTCTTTAAATGAAAGAAAATACTTGACGTAATTTTTGAAAAGATAAAAAATTAATTTAAAAACAAATTGTTATTTTATTTTGTTTAAAAAAAGATCTGCTCTCGTCGCTCTAATCAGGAATAATTCTTTTGAAGTCTTAAAAATAATCTGTGACACAAGATAATATTTTGTTTTCTTACGACACTTCCTTTTGCGATAAGCCATTATTTACTTAAATCCTTTCAAACAATATACTGTATGCATATAATTGTTCCCTTGAATAATTTCAATTTTTTATAAAAAATTTGAAAAATGCAAAACTGTAAAAAAATTGAAAATCGAAAACAGAATTCTTTCGAGAAGTAGCATTTAACGACCCTGAATTTTAAAAATGAATTTATAGTTCATCAATATATTGTAATTAAACAAATGGTTATTTTTCTTAACTTTGTTTAAACAATTAGTAGCAAATGTTTTTAAATTAAAGCCACGCTTTCTTGTTTACAATACAAAATGTATTATTCTTGTTGTATCAGTAGAGTTAAAAGTACTACGTTATCACTTCATTTTATTAGATTTTTATATTTCACACTTTTTCCATTTCCATAAATATTTTTTCAATTACGGCAGATTGATCAAAAATCATCTTCCAGCAAAAAGATCATTTTGGTTGATAAGTTTTGGTTGTTCTTACAAAAATTTGGTTGCGACTACCAACAAGTAGTTCGCGTTACAAAACAATTTATTTGGTTCTAAAAAAAAGTTTTGTTAAGCACTTTTGTTGTGTGTACCAAAGACTTTTGTTAAGCGTACTAAAACCGCAGCCACGCATCTATCCAAGAAAGTAAAGTTAAAAAAGAGTTGTGTTTTTTTCGAAAAAAACCTTAGGATGGCCGACGCTGTGATTCAATAGATTTGAGATTAATGGGGCCTAGGATCTCTAGTAGATGTATTGCGAGTTAAATGATTTGTACATCTTATTATTTGTTGAATTAAATTTTTGAAATTAGAAAAACATACTTGAACACATTTTATTTAATTAATTCCTTTTTTCTTTCTAGGTTTTTGCCTTGTATAGGCAATATTTTATTCACAAAATACATTTTTACCCAAGCAAAATAATTGTTGTTAAAAAAATTGTATGGCTCCAACAAAACTACTTGGTCAAGCCTACCAAAGTTTAGGTTGCTCGACAAAAAATAATGTTGTTGTGATTATATATATTAAGCTCGTCAAGCAAAACTATTTTGTAAAATCTACAGTATTTGTGGCAAGTTTAAAATATCATTGTGTTAAACTAACAAATATTTGGTTAATATAACCAAATAAGTTTGTTCAATCTATAAAACATTTTGGTGATGCCTACCAAACTTTTTCGTTAGTTCAACTGAACATCCAAAAAAATAATTTTATGAGCTCAGTAAAGCGATTTTGTTGCTTCTATAACAACCAAAGAATTTGGTTGAAGCAGCCAAATTTCTGTTTAGCCAACTAAACATCATTCTTGATGCATACATTCCTAAATGTGTTTATATATTTTTACCAAAAAATTAGTTGTTTTTCACTAGTCAATTAAGTATTGGTAAATCTTTACTGATCGAATTAGTCTGTTGAAAATTAGAAAAATGTACACTTGACGATAATTTTCAAAATTCTATTAATTCCTCATTTTTTTAGGATTGTACAAATTGTCATTTCTTTAACTTTGTGCAAACAGAAGGTAATGTTCTAAGAATAAAAAGATACTAGGTTACCCCAAGAATTGCCTGATTAAGAAATTACATTTTTCGGAATTTTAAAAATTAATTTCTGGTACTCAATAAAAATTTTTTTTCTCGTAAAATTTTCTCGTACAAGTATTGTTAATTAATATTTAATTCAAATAATGCTACAAGTATGTGGTTTTTCTGAAATTTAGAGCTACTTGTGTATTTTTTACTGAGATAGAACTAATAATTAATTCAACTTCACAAACATACTTAATTACACTAAATAGTCTTTTTTTAACAGTTCTCCTCTTCTTTATTAATAATAGATAGTTGCTGTATTTACTGAAATGTTCAACTTTTAAATAAATTTTTACTAAGTAAAGTGATAGATAATAAAATTCAACAACTTTAGTTTTTTGAATAATTTATAATTGTCGAAGAAAATCCTATCTTAGATAAGTGCTAAAGGGTTGTGTTTTTTCTGAACTCTCAAACTTTTTGTGCACTTTTCACTTAGTTTGTTGTAAATTGATGAACATAAATTTTCACAATTGGTTATTGTCTAAAAGTCTCCTCTATTAAAATAATGCTAGAAAGTTCGTTTTTTCTGCAATATTTAGCATTCTTTTAAATTTTTAGTTATGAACAAATAATAAACGAACCTCGAGTAAAATCATTTTTTTAATAGTACTGTACATTTTTGAGTAAATCATTTTTGCTCTTTTCCCAATATAAAAAAAAAACTAATTCAAAACAAAAAATGTATCTTATACACGAGACAAAAACGAAGAATGAAATATTTAGTAGTAGGCATACAAGAAAAATTCAGAACTTTACATATTTTGACATCAGATTTAACGCTCTTCAGCAAAGAAAAGAAATTGTTCAAAATATGTTCTTCTCTTTTGTTTAATTATTATTATTTATTGATAACTGAAAAACGCAAATCAGATTTTCTTAATTTGCATTAATTATGACCTCAGTCATTAAAAAGCAGACAAACGGTTCGAAATTTCATGAATGTTCGCAACTTTAAACCATGAAGTAAAGAGAATATAATTAGAAATAATATTAAATTGTTTAAACATTTATTTTTGTTAACTTGAATTATTTGTTACTTACCCCTAATTGAACACTGGAGAAACGTTTAGGGAATTCAGAAAGAGGCGCATACATCTAATACCAATACTGCAGAAGAAAGCTATAAACAGCTATAATTTGTTTAAACAATTTATTTTTCCATATTAAATTAAATATGAACTCAGGGCAAGTGAAAAATAGACAAAAAGTTGAAAATTTAAGAAAATACTGCCATCTTTAGCATTGTACAACGATAATATTAATAATAACAATAAGTTGTTTAAAATAACGCTTGTTAACAATAATGAACTATTACATTATTCTGACTGGAAACTGTAGAAAAACTTGAAACTTTTTTTGAAAAAAGCGGCTTTTCTTCTCACAGGAAATCTGTGTTAAAGTTAATGGGGCTTGGACCACCTCTAAATGTAATTTTTGCTTCAAAATTTTGAGTGAAAGATTAACATAAAAAAATTAATTTTTCTAATCAAAGGTTTTTGGTAATAACAATAGTTACAAGTAAGAACTTGTAGGTATTATAAATTCTGACAGAAATACTTACACTCTTTGAAGGCTGCTAATAGCACACTAACTCTCACTTGCAGTCCAGTTTCGGGCGTTGCCAGCAAATCGGCTTGACCAAAAATGAGGAGATCCAAAAGTGAACTGTCAGGACCGCCTGAACAGTTTCTCATTGAAATGTATTATATTTCACGATATACGCGAGTACGTACTCGAGCACTACGCCTTTCCGCTATACTCCTGCTCTGAAACTACGTAGGCCAGCAGTTCTAGGAAGGCAGAGACCGGGGGGACAAAAACCGAAAGTTTAGTGTATTGTGAATACGAGTTATTTTTTACAAACAAAAATTTAATGAGTGTACTAGTAAGATATAAGAAAGTGGCGCCTGCATAACATGTTAAAATGTTTTTAAAATATTGCATTTAATGTCAATACTTAACTACCTATGTGAAAATAAACCTATTTGGCCCTATTACAATTCGGGCACTAATCGGGGGCTAGTCGGGTTATTTATTTTCACAAAGTACCCAGTCGGGGAATAGTTGGACTTTTTGTTGTCAAAATTTCAGTCGGGGCCTGATAGGTGATTGGTCAGGGGCTGATTGGGTATTTTTGGTCACTAATTTTCATGCATGTGATCTTCAGGCTCTGGTCGGGAGATAGTTGGGCCCTGGTCAGATTATTCTTATGTTTGAGTTTCTGGCGAGGTCTTATAAAATGAGGAAATGTCTAAAAAAGCGTAATGATTTTTTTTATTCTAAAACACTAAAAATATATTTTACTATAATTTTGTTAATTTTTCAGTTTTCAGAATAGTCTGATCTTGCAATTTTTTCGTTTCCGTAAGAAAAAGTTTGTAAGTTCAAACACGACTTACGTATTTAAAATGTATTTTTATTAAAGAAGTTCTCATTTGTTACCCATATAATAAATTCTTTAAAAAAAGTAAATACGATTCTCCCGAAGAAAATAGTCTTCACAATGATTTCCAAAGACCGAGTATATTTTGACTGTGTTCTACCTTGCGAGTGTTGTTTCTTCGGATATACTTACACAGAAATATAAGGCACTGTAGCAATGTAAAACACAGTTGATATAAACACTCTGTTTTCGGAAATATTCGTGAAAACAATAATTTCTTCGGAACGATTGTATTATCATATGATCCCTACTAGTACCCGATCAGGCCCCGACTAGGACAAGTCGGGTCACCTATGTAGCCCCCGTCTAATCTACCGTAACGCAACTGGTCAGGAGCTAAGCAGATGTCCCGACTAGCCCCCGACTTTAAGTGAGGTCAACTGGTTGGGAACCCGACTAGTTACCCATTAGAATTTCTATACGGATAGTAGAACTGTATTGTATTAAGTGTTTAAACAATATTGTAACGATTTTTTCATGAAAATTTAAACTTTTTTTAAGAGTGCACCATGTCGCAAGTAATCAATATATTGAAAAAATGCTACGTTCGTCTCTTGCTGTTGTTCTATAGAAAATAATAACAAAATGGCAGCCGCTATTTTGTTTTTAACGAAATTGAAAAAAAAAATTCTCTGTAATTTATTATTAGCATTATAAATCCCATTTTACAAACACTCAGTTTTTGAAAAAAGGGAACAATCGAAGTACTACTTATTAACTGTTTGGAAATCAGATAAGAGCTTACTAAACTTTCAAGAAATGTCCAATGAATAATTTCTGTCTAATAGCTCTTAATCTTTATTTTCCCACTTTAGCTTTAGCTGTAGCTGGTTCTAAAAAAATGACAGAATTATTGAATTTTAAATGTAATTTTGTTTCTTTAGGATATTTAGCAATTATAGTCAAACAATTTTACGCCCTTGCAAATCAATATTTCACGATTGATAATACAAAATAGGTACTGATTCAAACAGTGACAGTTTCACTGGTTTAGTTTGAAAGACTTCGAGAATGGTAACCAGAATGAGAATACTACTGAGAATATAACCAAATGATTAATTCTTCAATAATTTATAAGAACAATTAAAAAAAACGTGATATTCAATTTCAGGTATACTTTAAAATATTAGCGGTAAATTGAAGTTTGGATAGTATATAATAGGAAACCTTGATATTTCAAAAAACTGATTCTATTTTATTTTTTAATTGATAACTACATGCTTATAAGTTAATATATTTATCTATGTAAATAACTTAAGCAATACAAGTATATTTCGAAATAATGTTCATCTATATTGACCACTGACTTTAAGGCCATGTGACGAGTGGGTGACGTGACCAGATTTCTACCTTAACCTCACTTTTTTTATTTCCCAACTTATCTCCACACGAAGCGCCACATCGATTTGAAAATTTGGGATAATAAATAAGAAGCACTAAGACAGGTAAGTCTGGTCCTAAATTTTAATAATTATGATAGAAGCAAAAAAAGTTATTTACAACAAAAAACTTTTCGCATAATTATACAAATTAAGAACCAGAGCCACCATTCTTAGTGCTTCTTGTTTAATATCCCAAATTTTCAACTCGATGTGGTGTTTCGTGTGATAATAAGTTGGGAAATAAAAAAGTGGCGGTAGGGTAGGAATATTGTCACGTGACCCACTCATCACACGGCCTTAAGGTTAGTTGCAAAATTTCCTCAATAAAAAATGCATTTACTTACTTTTACAGAATCAATGATACAAGGACCACGTCGACCAACAACATCACCAGGATTCAAGGGCATAAACCCAGGTGGTTAATTAAATAATGTATACTCAAAGTAAAATGAATTAATAGCACATATCATTATTGACTAATTTTTCCAAAATCTATGGATGTACAGTCAAATTTCTAATCTGTCCGAATTGGGGACATGGAAAATCTCCACGCTATCTTGGAAATGTGTAAATCGCTCCTTTTTTCAAAATCACTGATCTTAGGGACATTCTTATTTTTATAATTATCCACGTTATCCTTTCTCGAAAACTAAATATATATTTTTTTAAAATAATTTTTTCCTTGATACATTTCTTCAGTCACATTTCGGGATTTTCTTTAATTATTTAAATCCGATGACTTGCTTTCTTACTGACACACAGTGGTGTAAAAAAAGGCCGCGGACTAATTGATTTTTCAATTTATCTTGTTTTTAATTTTTCTTCAATGTCTTCAATTTAAAAAATCGTTTAAGAAATAAAATTTTTTTATAAAACGACACTCAAGGAAATGCCCAACAAAATTCACTAGATTCACACTAAATTTAAACAATTTATAGACAAAAAGAATTTTTCAGTTGAATCCATAAAAGTTCATATATAGTTTGTTATTTTAAGAGCAATTTTAATAAACAAATATCCATGCAAGGTGTTTTCAAAGGAATAAATGAAGTTTTTTATCTGAAATCGATCATATACTACTTGAAAATAAAACTTCATTGTCATATTAGGTCACTAAATAAAATTAAATAATTTTTTAAATTACCTTAATTAACATTTAAATGACATTAAACAATTCATTAATGTAAACAACAATTGTTTAAAGAAATTTTTATTATTTTATCTATTTATAAATAAAATACCGCTTTTTCATGGAATTAACAGCTCGTTATTTAGAAATGACTTTTTGTTATAATGCGATAACGTTTGATAACTGTTTAACCAATCCTAATTAACAAATGTATTATTTGGCTATTTTTCATCATTTAAACTTGTTTGTTTTTGTAATTAACTGTTAATAACACATTTTTATCTTTTTTTAATAGTTCAAAAACAATGCACTATTTTTATTTTTATTAACAATGTAGAAAACAAATTTTTTCGGCTAATGCATTTGTAAATTGAATTTTTTTTCGTTGAATATAATTAAAATTTTTTTATTTTTATGGTTTTAGTTGTATTTCATCATAATACTCAAACCTGTGAAATAATTTAAAAAATATTATATTATATACCGTCTATGGCTACGTTAATCAGATTGTTAATAAAAATAGAATAGTGGATCGTTATCGAATTATTAAAAAAAGTTTTTAAAAAGTGTTATCAGCAGTCGGTTACACAAAAAAAAACAAGTTCAAATGCTAAAAAATAGAGAACTAATGCATTATTGAATTTTGTTAAACAAATACACAGGCCGACAAAATTTGACAAAAGTCAAAGGCCAGAAAGCAGACCAAACATTTCCGAAGGATTTTGATGCGCTGAACCCGAATCCAAACTCAAAATTACTCCTGTACGACAGGTTTTCAAAGTATTCTTATATAAGATGCAAAAAACGCGTTTTTTAGCTGTTTTTGAGGTTATGTAACTGTACAAGAAAAATATCTACCACAAAGCTAATATGGAATTTGAAAGTACTAATCTTCCCCTTTTAAACCTACTTTTGGATTTATTAGGATATCTTTATTTTTCACCAAAATATTGTAATTTGAAATTTTTTATTTTAGCGTTTTAGCCCATTAACGCTGAGTTGTTCAGACTTATACAACGCATACTCTATTGCTGACGGTATGATATTTTTTCTTCAAAATATTATTTCAGGGGTTTTCGAGGGTTCCCTTTCTAATGTCGGTGTCATTTTTTTATAGCCCGTAGAAGATCCAATATGGCGGCCACAATTTAAGGCTTTAAAAAATAATAAAGGATCCCGCAAAAAAACCAACAAAAAAGCGTACACTCGTTTAGAACCAAACTTTGCACATTGATAAAACAATAAAAAATATGGAACCCGTGTCTTTTCATTTCTACGGAAGCCGTTTCCTAGGGGTGGAAACCACCCCTAACAAGCCATAAGCATGCTAACCCACCTGACCCTGGGAACAATAAGTTTAGTCGCATATTTATCTTGGAATAATGAAGTTCCATCCCACAAGTGGGTTAACCCACTCACCTGATAATCCACCTGAGCCCAGAAATCACCCCTACCAAATCACAAACAGGCCATCCCACCTAAACCTGGGAGAGGTGAATTTAGTCGTTTACACTTCGCGAAATAATTGAATTTCACACTACAAGTGGGCTAACCTTGAAATGAAATTTTTCAATTTAGCGTATTAACCCATTAACGCCGAGATGGTATGCCATTGTCCCTTAAAAATGTTATGTGAGGGGTTTTCGGGGGGAATTTTTCGATTGGCTCAGTTTTTTGTTATAGCTCCTAGAAGAGCGAATATGAAAAACAGTTAGGGCTTAAAAAAAAACAAATTTTGTTATTATGATTCATTTAATATTGTAAATTCACTTATGATTTTCCAGCCTACTGAGGCAAGACTCAATATTTTCCAGCCACTTAAGGCTGGACTTGGGATTGTCCAGCTAAGCAAGAAAGTACTTAATATTTTCCAGTCACTTAAGGCTGGACTTGGGATTGTCCAGCTAAGCAAGAAAGTACTTAATATTTTCCAGACAATTAAGGCAACAATTTAGATTGCCCAACCAATTACGACAATCCTTTGGATTTTCCAGTCAATAGAGGCAAGACTTTGAATCGCACAGTCAGTTAAGGCAAGACTGAATCGCCCAGTCAGTCAAGGCAAGAGTTACGATTGCACAGCCAGTTAAGGCAAGATTTACGATTGTATTTTCAATGAAGGTGAAACTCATTGCTTGTTTTTTATGGATACGTTCGCGCTTCATGTCAAACGATCGTTCAAGAGACTTTCGTTTATGACTAGTAAGGTCATTATCATTTCTTTGCAAAGACCAGCAATAGTGGGCCATCATTCTTACAATGCATCGACCTTGATAATGTTTCTCTTTTTGGTGAAAGTATTGATGAAAGCATTCGCCCATGTCTTCACTGAATGCTCCAACATTTTCTGGGAAATAATTAAAATGAGATTTGAGAAAATGTAATTTCATGCTCATCAAACAACCTAATCTTTTAAAATTCTTTAACATACTAGATACAATAGTTCTAAACTTTGGATCTCGATTGGTCTCTAAAAATTTCTGTACATCTTTAAAACTCAACCATGCATCCTTTTGAATAGATGTCATGGTTTTGATAAAGTCATCATCTTTGATAAGTTTTCTTAAATCTGGCCTAACAAAAATATCTTCCTTAATTTTGGCATCACTTAAATGCAGAAATGTAGATTTGATATAATTAACACATTCTCCTTCGGTCTTTAGAGCTTTCAAAAATTGCTTCATTAACCCTTGTTTTATATGAAGTGGTGGCAATAATACTTTCTTTCTTTCAACAATACTATCATAAACAACATTATACTGACCAACTGTCCACTTTAATCTGTCTGGCCATTTCTCAGTTATCCAATGTTCATCCCTTTCACGACTGTCCCAAAGGCAAAGAAAACAAGGGTATTTAATTTTTCTTGATTGTAAACGTATTATAAGATTTATCATTTTGAAGTCACCACAAATAAGCCGATTATGGATATTGTATTTTATTTTTATCAGGAGTAATTGGAAAGCATCATAAGATTCTTTCAGTGTAGTTGAGTGACCTACTGGAATTGCAGCGTACTTATTTCCATTATGTAAAAGTACTGCTTTCAGACTTTCTGTAGACGAATCTATGTAAAGACGCCAATCCTCTGGCCTATATAAGTTTATTTTATATAAATTAATGAGTCCTTCGATATCATTACAATACACAATCCAACTGTCCATTCAAAAGTACTTGATAAACTTTTCTTCTCTATTTCTGTAAACAGTTACTCTAGTGCCAGGTAACAATAGTTTCCTCTCTTTGAGCCTTGAACCGCAAAGCTCAGCTTTATCTTTTACAAGATCAAGGTCACGTGTGAAATCGTCTAATCCGTCTTGGTCAAAAAATTTAGGACTTTCATCATCTGATTCTTCCCAAGAAGAACCTTCGGTTGCATTAGAATCGTCAGTATTCATTGATTCGTGAGTTGATCGGTCACTTTTGTTTTCAGGGTGATTTCTAATACCAATCTTGGCTGGTGTAACACTTTTTACATCAGGGTAAATGATCTTCTCTAAATACTTTTTAAAAAAACCTCTTGTTTTTCATATGGGGCATTATTCCTCAACTGCCCCAACTCAAAAATTCATGTTTTTCGATTGTCTCTAAATTCTGGGAATGTGTTCGCCTACCCAACAGTAGTTAATCCACAAACTTATAGACCAGGATTACCAACCCTCCCCAAGTGAGGGGGAGGTTGAATTTTCAACCCCAATACCTGCAGGGGTAGTTTCAAACGCCTGTAACTTCCTTTCTAATTACGAGATTTGAAATTTTTATGAGGGTTTTGGAAAGTGCTTTTTACACGCTTTCATCCTATTTTATTATTTATAACAAAAAAAATTGTTTAAATAATTTTTTCAATAAATCAATTGTTTATTTAACTTTTTTCGCAATTTAGGCATCTACGATTTTTTTTAAATAGTCTCAAAAGAAAGCTTGACTTTTTTACTACGAAAAATGTCTAATAAGAAAATGGACAAATTGAAATTCAGTGAGTTACAGAGCCGGTTGTAGAGGGAGTCCTCGCGCTCGCACTCGGACGTTATGCGGCAGCATACCGCGGAACAGTTTTCAAGTATGCCATTTTTTTGTATTACTCACATTGATCCAAAATTGCATAAAGTCATCGGAAAAAAACTATTCAGTAATGTTAACCAGTAAGTTTAAAGAAGTTAAAAATTTTTAAAGCTATTATGAAAAAATATTAAGTAAAAAGCACTTTCTTAAAAATGAACAGTATTTTTCTGAAGATAAATGATTCCTCACTATTATAATTTATTATCCGACAATAATTGGTTATTGCTCTTGCAATTTTTTAAAACAAATACATGATTCAACCAACTTCTCACGTATAAAGTGTTTGAGTAAATAAAGTACTAACGGATTAGTAATTAACGCCTGTCGTCAGCCTATATCCTATCAAGCTATAGTTTCCAGAGTCTACCACGTGGAGCTGGCAGTGCGATTTGAGACTCCTTTTATCTGCAAGATGATTCGGGGTGCTTAATTTTAGTGAGTCCACTCGCCTCTCACTTTCTGGGGTGCTTGATTTTAGTGAGTCCCCTCGCCTCTCACTTTATGGGGTGCTTGATTTTTGTGAGTCCCCTTGCCTCTCACTACACAACCTCTTTATGCTGGTCGCCTCTTCTTCTTACCAGCTTTCCACTTTCTTAAAGTACTATTCTGCTTTCGATTACGTTTAGGCTTCGGGAAAACCTCACTTTTCTCCTCATAGGAAAATCGTTTCAGATCCAGCTGTCCATTTGCGTTCGAAGCGAATGAATGATATTTGAGTGTACCTGGTATCGTCACAGCCTTAATAAATCGATCTGCTAATTTTATTGTCATCGCTGCATGCTCTTCTTTGCTACTGAAAAATACAACAGTTTCCTTCAAGTTGTCTCTGCCCCATTCAAATAACTCGTAAGCTGTTAAGATCTGATTCTCAGCTGAACGTTGCAAGCTGGCTCTTGCAACAAGACGCTTCAGATTACCTCCGATTCCATCGCATGGTCCTTTTCCATGGGCAGTTGGATGGAAAGTCCAGTCTGCTGGGATGCCAAAATCCTTTTCATGGCACAGAAGGTTCGCAAAGTTGTATTTGTTCTTAAAATGCTGTGGTGCTCCATCTGTGACATAATGAAATTTCTTAGGATTGAAACGCTTCTTA
>NC_046663.1:5598537-5616634 GCF_010883055.1 Belonocnema kinseyi | reverse complement strand
TCGATTAGGTAAACTCAATATTCCATTTTGCTCAACTAATTTCTGAGCTTTTCGGACTTGCCGTTCAGTTGCACCGAATTCATCCATTAACTTCCTACGACTGCAAGTCTTAGGGGCAAGTGAAAGTAATAACATTTTTTCTTTAGAATCATTAGTTTCCTTGAATTTATCTCTGATTTGTTGAAGAACTTCAAGGACCGCTGCGTGATTAGGATCTTTACAGTCTTTACAATTTTCATAATCTTTACATTCTTCTTTAACCAATAGAAAATTAGGATCGCCTTCAATTTATTCTTTGCCTGCAATATCATTATCAGCTTCGTCATCACATAAATCTACTTCCACTCTGATAGCATTTTCTTCCATACTGGTTTCATTTGAAGGCTTCTGTAAAAAAACTCGACTAATTTCTTTTCTACAAACATAACATATCCTTGCATTTCTCGTTAATTGAGGAAATTCGGATCTTTGAATTACCGTCTCACGTCTCAAGCTGCGTCCAGTACATAAGTCATTTCTGCGAAAAACAAATGAAGAGCAAGTGACTTCTGAAAATACAAGTAAGCCGTTCTTGCACCCAATCGCTCAATTAATCAATATTTTCGATTAAGTGAATAGTTTTTTCCGATGACTTCATGCAGTTTTGGATCAATGTGAGTAATACAAAAAAATGGCATACTTGAAAACTGTTCCGCGGTATGCTGCCGCAGAACGCCCGAGTGCGAGCGCGAGGACTCCCTCTACAACCGGCTCTGTAACTCAATGAATTTCAATTTTTCCATTTTCTTATTAGACATTTTTCATAGTAAAAAATTCAAGCTTTCTTTTGAGACTATTTCAAAAAAAATCGTAGATGCCTAAATTGCGAAAAACGTTAAATAAACAATTGATTTATTGAAAAAATTGTTTAAACAATTTTTTTTGTTATAAATAATAAAATAGGATGAAAGCGTGTAAAAAGAACTTTCCAAAACTCTCATAAAAATTTTAAATCGCGTAATTAGAAAGGAAGTTACAGGCGTTTGAAACTACCCCTGCAGGCATTGGGGTTGAAAATTCAACCCACCCTCACTTGGCGAGGGTTGGTAATCCTGGTCTATAAGTTTGTGGATTAACTACTGTTGGGTAGGCGAACATATTCCCAGAATTTAGAGACAATCGAAAAACATGACTTTTTGAGTTGGGGCAGTTGAGGAATAATGCCCCATATGCAAAAATAGCAATCAGTATCATGATCGTTGGGTTCACGCCAAACAGGCGGTTGAATAACAGTCTGCTTCTTCGTAATTTCATCTTCCCAATTTGACAAAAATTTAATCTACAAGCATGACAAATTAAGGTTGGTAGCCATGGTTTATCCAAATTTTTCATTAAAGTCCCATAACAGTTGAAGTATGACGTTTTTATCGAATCATTGATTGATCGACGGTATTTCTCTGTTTCATACTTTCCACAAACGTAACAAAACGTATTAACTTTCTTAGCGCGATGAGTACTTGAACCTTGTTTTTTCTTACAATGAACAGTAACATGGAAATTCTAAAACTCACTATATACAAAAATCACGATCGACACGAAATGTAACCGCTAGACAGATTTGAAATACAAAAAGAATTTTATCACCTACGCATCCAACCGTTATCCCGCCACTCAAACGTGATCTCTAACACGGAAAGATTTAGAGCAAAAAACGAATTTCATTACCTACGCATAACACGTCGTAAAAGCGTCGCCAGCTCAGTGAGCCCGCTAGAGATCGAAGACTGCCTGCGCCGTAGAACGGCGCGCACACACAGCGAATGTGAACATTATAATGCACACAGAGTGCGCAGTAGCATTCCGCGCAGTCCATCTTGTTTTGTTTTATCAATGTGCAAAGTTTAATTCCAAACGAATGCACGCTTTTTTGTTGGTATTTTGTGTGGGATCCTTTGTTCTTTTTTAAAGCCCTAAATTGTGGCCGCCATATTGGATCTTTCAGGGGTTATAACAAAAAACTGACAGCGGCAATATAAAGGGCATCCTCGAAAACCCCTGAGATAATATTTTGAAGAAAAAATATTGTACCGTCAGCAATAGAGTATGCGTTGTATAAATCTGAACACCTCAGCGTTAATGGGTTGAAACTCTAAAATAAAAAATTTCAAAATACAATATTTTTGTGAAAAATAAAGATATCCTAATAAATCCAAGTAGGTTTGAAAGGGAAAGATTAGTATTTTCAAATTCCATATTAGCTTTGTGGTAGACATTTTTCTTGTACAGTTACCTAACCTGAAAAACAGCTAAAAACGCTTTTTTTGCACTTTTAGGTCAGGATATCTTGAAAACCTGACGTAACGGAGCAATTTTGAGCTCGAATTCAAATTCAGCGCATCCAAATGCTTCGGAAATGTTATGTCTGGTCTCTGGCTTTAAAATTTGTCGGCCCGTGTTATCAACTGTTGTCGATACTTAGCAAAAAATCAATGTCAAATATCTGGCTGCTAATTTCGTGAAAAAAAACGGTATTTTATTTATAAATACATTAAATGATAAAAATTTGTTTAAATGATTATTTTTTATAATAATAAATTGTTTAATGCCATCAAAATGTTCTTAAAAATTTAGAAGTGAGTTATTTACAGTTAATGGCATCGTAAGATTCAAGTTTGTACCTCCATAAATAGCCTGATGGTGCATTTTTTAATTATGCTAGTTCAAAAAATTATTAATTTTTATTAGGTGGCCCAATATTATACTTTGGTTTTATGTCCAAGTATTATGTCATCTGAGAATCAATTTGTCCACCGACGTTTTTTTGTCCCTACTGTGTGCCATCAAATTCCAGAGCAAAATCAATATAATACATTGCATTATTTTTCAGCAGTTTAATAACTAGAATTTTTAAAAATACTACAAGACGGTGACCTTACACGGTTATATTTATAAAAATAGGTTTCCTAAAAATTTCTCAAAGTACAGCTTTCGAGATTGCGACGAATTGGAGAGGGATAGCATGGAGATTCGACAGTACATCATTTTTTGAAGCAATAAATATTTTTTGCGAGTCAGAAATAAAACTCGAAATTCAATTTCTTAGATAATTATTAGTGTACTAGTAATTTAGTATAAGTAAGTTGTTAAAAAATAAAACAAATTTTAATCAATAGAATAGTAAATATATTTTTCCTACCTTTATCAGGTACCCCATTCATACCAATGGAGATGGAACATTATGATACTATCAGTCGCGGTAAATTTTATGTTGCAAAATATATCAATATTCGCAAGGAAAAGTATTTAAAACTAGACAGTTATTTTGGCTATACTGGTAATTAAAAAATAATAACTTTTCTAATATTCCATTAATGAAATGCTAAAATTTCAGCATTTGATGAGCCGATCACTTAATTGCTAATTTAATACAAATTTTTATCTTTTTTAGATACACTGCAGGGTAAAGAAGTGTTATTTGATCCGAATCAGCTGAGAACTGGGGATTTGCTGGTGCGCTCTGGTGTGATATGTGGAGTATATGAGAAGCAGGGTAAGCGTGGCGGGTTTCGCGAACTACCTCAAGATGAACAGGAACCTTGGTGCGTGTACACGACCCGCTGCCTTGAGTGACCAACAGCAAAGATATTATCGAACAATATCCAAATTTCTTTAGAGTAGAGCACACTGCGTACAGTGCCATGTTAAAGAATATGAACTTAGTAAAGTAACGGACTGCCCAGTGGGCACAAAATTTAGCGACGTCCTTACGACATCGTTACGACCCCGTCACGACAACTTTACGACATCCTATGTCCATGTCGTTTCGGTGTCTTAACGATTTCGTAAAGACACTGTCAGATCATACAACTTATTTACGATATCGTAAAGACGCCTTAACGGCAGAGAGATAGAATGTCGTAAATTAGTCGTAAAGATGTCGTAACAATGTCGTAAAGACGTCGCCAAACTTTGTGCGGACTGGGTGACTCCATCTATCGAAGATAGAACAAACTACAGCTCTAATCCGGCAAACCCTTCGCCCCGCTCCTCCTCAATACCATGCAAATTATAATATCTTTTTTTATTTAGATTTACAGGAAGAATAATTTACGTAAACAAACCATTTTATACAATATAAGAAATTATGAAATAGCGCATGATAAAAAATTAATCAAGATTTCTTGATATTGCATGAAATGGTTTGCTTGTGTAAATTATTCTTTCCATAGTTCTAAATGAAAAAAAAATTTAAACAGATTTCAAACAAAATATATAAATAATTTGCAGACTTGATTAATATAATCACTCACTCGTCCGCCATGTTCCTATATTCCTCATCTACCCCTTCTACCACACAAGCATCAACACAGACGCCACCTAGGAGAGATGGAAATCACTAAAACTCGTTCACATTTAGTGTGGAGTAGAGATACTCTGGGTGGAGTGAGGTTCATGATGCAAAACTAATTGTAGATGGCAGCACCAAGACGAGTACTAGACCCTCTGCCAATGAGATACGAATTTAAATAAAAGAAATTTTGTGAATAAGTATAAACTGCCATTTATACCTTGTAAACATCACAAAATATATTTATCAAACTTTTTCCGCAATATTTATCGTATAGCATTTGTAAAACGTTGATAAACTCTTTCTGGTTGTCACTTGCAAAGTGAGGTTAGGATTACCATAGTCTATTATATATCCCTTTTTATGCACAATCTCCAATAAAAGTATACAGTACCCTCATATATAAGCACTAAACATATATTTAACGTTCATTTACCCTCATATATTAATTATGAGCAACCGCAAACTAAGCGCGATATTTAATTTCGCCTCTCATCAACAGAGCGTCTAGTACTCAGCTCGGTGCTGCCACCTACAATTAGTTTTGCATTATTAACCGCGTTGTGTCACAACTTCTCACAGTTTTGATTGGTTATGAATCAACCGGAATCAGAAGTGATAAAGAGCGACAGATTTTTAAACCAAATCTTAAAATAGAGATACAATTTGAAAGCATAAAGTGAGGAAAAACATAACATGAAATATATACATATCAAAACTTTATGCAATATAAGAAAATATAAATATTTAGAAAAAATAAACTATTGCATTTTGTGTTTAAAAGTTACTTTTTTTACATTCTCATCAGAGAAGGTATTAGATTTGTGTAAAATTTGTGTAAAATTTCAGAAAGTGAGTGCATTTTGAATATTATTGAGAAACAATTTTTTTCAATTCAAAAATTCTATGTTCGGTTTTCATATAATTTAAAATGACGAATAATTTACCCAAATGACTTTTTTTAACATATCAAGAATTACTAGAGCTATAGCATTTACAAAATCCCAAAAAGCACACGAAAATGAACATTTTGAACCAAATAACACGTGATATGAAAAGTTTAATAGAAGACAAAACTTTATTTTTGAATGCCCTACAAGATTATCATAAGAACTTTTTGAATTTTCTTAAAAAATCGAAAATTCAAATTTTGACATCATAAAGAAAGGATTGAAAATCAAAAATTAAATTTAATGATAAAACTATGCAAAATACGGAAAAAGATTAGTTTCCACCACAACTTTTGTCTCTTAATTTATTTTCCGCCTCGCATGTGGGGTTTAAAAAATTGAATTTATTTATGTTTTGAATGCTATTTTTGACAAATAAAAGAAAAAACAGAACTATCCAAAAATTACTCATGACAAATTAATTCATTTTTAAATTCTTATCAGAGAAGGTATTAGATTTGTGTACAATTTGAACCCCCAGTTTTTCTCGAATATCTACGTTTTGAGACCCCCTGGATCCGAAAAACAGGCTTTTACGAGAGTAACTGCCTGCCTGAATGTCTGCCTGTGAGCACAATAATTAAAAAAAAATATTCTATGTATAAGTTTTTTGTTTCGTACCTAAAGGAGGTCCGGGAATTTGAAAATGAGACCAGTTGAACTCCCATTTGACACAACGCTGCTGAATGCTGGTGAACTTCTCATCATTAAACACTAACCAGCTATGACTCTCGGTTGAAACGAACCCCCCCCCCCCCCTAAATAATTGAAGTTTCTTGAGAATATGGTTATAATTAGACTCTCCATCCTAAGCGATTTGAGAGACTCATTTAGTGAATTATTAGGAGTCAAGCAATATAGTACCACAACTGCGATGTGGAACACGATGCGGCAGAAATTTCAATTGATAAAGTCCGGGTCACAGGCGTTAGGGATATAATTTAAAAGTTTTAAACAGCGATGCTACTGCATAGATTATGTCTATAAAATTTTAATCGTAAAAATAATATTTTAAATGAGAAAATTCAGTTTATAAATAAATGACAGAAGTTCCAATAAAATGTTTTTCGACGACTTTTATTTTAAAGAATGCTTCTATTAAATAAAAAAATGAAACTACGTTTGTTTTCGTAACAATACCTGTTATAAATTGTAATAATAAACAATTATTTAAATGATATACAATTTCAGGGACGAAGAAGCTTAACTAAAAAGAATTCACAGGCACTTTTAGGCGAAAATTAATCTAGTAGGTCGAAAATTCATCTTTTTGGTATATAATTGATATATTTGCTAGAAAATTTAACTATTTTGTTTAAAATTAGTTTTTTGGATTTTTGGTTACAATATTTTGTTGCAAACTTATTCTTTGTTTGACTGAAAATTAAATTTTTTCAAATGATTATTTAATTATTCGAAATTTGGTTGAAAAGTAATATTTTATCGATAAAAGTATCAACTATGTGTTTAAAAATTGATCTATTTTGTCGAAAGTTTTTTTTTGTGGAAAATGATTTATGTTCGTGATTGAAACTTTATTTTCTTAAGCGAAAAATTCATCGTTTTGGTTAAAAACATATTTCTGTCGTTGAAAATTGATTTATTTTGTTGAAAAATCGACTTGTTTGTTTTAAAACATTTTTCAAATAAAATGTTTAAGTATTTCATTTTTGGCTTAGAATTCACATTTTTAAAATGCAACTTTTTTGTTGAAAATTGAAACATATATTTATTTAAAAATGTGTAAAATTCAATAATTTCCTGAAAAATTGATTTTTTGGAGAAAAAAAATGTTGGTTTGTTAAAAACTGAACTATTTTGTTAACCATTTTTATTTTTTCGTTAAAATAAAATTAAGGTTCCAATAAAAATTAATTTATTGCGTGAAAAATTAATGTTCATGGTTGAAAATTCATCTTTTTGGTTACAAATTAATTTTTTGAAAAAACGTGGCCTCAGTAGTCTTAGACGTGCAAGATCAGACGCCTTTATATTTTTCACGGCGTTTAGTACTGAAATACACAAAAAATCACAGCTCAATTTTACTACTCAAAACTATGACTTTAATTTTTTGTATTTCAAAAATATTTGTTACAATAAAGTCTTACTAGAAACATATTAAATACAAAAGATTAGGCAAAAGGAAGAGTCAGAACAAACACATCCTATTACATTATACATAATTGTCTTTTAGATTGAAAAATTCATCTTTTCACTAGAAATTCGAGCTTTTTTAATTCAACATGAAACGTCTGAATCTTTGTAATAAAAAATTCATTTTTTGGGAGAAAAATTCACAATTTCCGTTGAAAATTATTTTTTTTTAGTTGGTTGAAAATTTATACATTTTGTTGTAGATTCGAGTTTTGTGATACAAAAATAATGTCTTTGATTGTAATATTACCTTTTTTGTTAGAAGTTGAACTATTTAGTTTAAAATTCAGTTTTTTTTAATAAATATTTATAATTTTCATTGAAATTGTGCCTTATTATTTAGAAGTTCATCCATTTGGTCAATTTTATGTTGACATTCCTTTTTTTCACGTTTTTTTTATCTAAATACGTTCTTACGGTAATTGTTTCTCTTTTTTTAAGACGAAGGGATTTTTTAATTTTGGTGCTGTAGTCATAAATTTTCAGAGCAAAATTATTAAAAAAAAAGATTTTTGCTTTTTGCAGTCAACAATCTTTGCTCTTTATCTAACTTTCAAAAATATTTTATATATTTGAAGGCAAAGAACGAAAAAATACCTTGTTTTTGAAGAAACTGAAAAAATTATCATAAAACGTGTTATTTAAAATTTTTTTAAACTTAAACAGCTTTAGTTTTCTAAATAGCAGTTGTTGAATAACCAACAGAACAATTTTCATACTAAAGAGGTTCTAAAAATTTGAAAGATTTTTAGATACTGTGAATTTTTATATACTTTAAGTGTATGCGCTTTAAAAACTTTTTTAACATATTACAAATTTTTAAATTCTGTATAATTTTTAAATTTGCCTTTAATTTGAAAAGTTTTCATAACTATCCAATAATTAGTGATGAATTACCATAAATTACGAAAAATTTCCAAAAAACATTAAATAATAAATGATATAAATAATAAATAAATCAATCATTTATAATATGAATAACCATAATTCACCTATCATTTCCGGGAATTATGGTAGTTGTGTGGATACTATAAATTTCCGTTAATTTTCAAAACATTTAAAAGTTCGGGAAATTTAAAATGCTTCTGAAGGTTTCTGAATTGAAAATTTTTTTAGGACCGTAATTATCAAATAATTACCTATCAATCACCATAAATCACAGAAAATTCACCGATATTTTTGGATACTTTGAATTTTGCAGTAATCATCAATTTCCTAAATTTCCTTAATTGCCAGAAATATTTTTGATAATTTACCATTTACCATAATAGTAATCCTTAAAATATGAGTTTATTTTTCTTAGATCACTCTAAGTTAATGAACTAAATGAATAAAAATAATTATTTTTTAAATTTTATTTCCATTAATCTAATTTTTCGTTTACTCCTTCAGTCTCAGCTGCCATTAACTTAAATCACTTTAAAAAATCACTTATCATAATTGCATAGTTTTCAGTCAAAAAAAGAATGATGATTAATTATTAAGATGTTTTTATGAAACCGAAAATAGATTTTCTTTGACTTTAAAGACATGTGACGTCACACAACGTGCTTCAAGATTTGAAGGCACTAAGTATTTCGCAAAAAAATTAAAATTTCCGATTGATATTTTGTCGCTTTGTAATAAATTATTATAAATTATTAAATAAACAAAATGAAGATTCAATTTTACATTTAAATTATTCAGAGAGTCAAACTTAAAATAAGATTCCTTTTAATTACCCGTAATTATGATTAAATTAGTCATTTATAATTAAATTACAAATAATTTTTAAGTTTTGTCAATACAAAATGAATTATTGATAGTAAAGTAATCATTTTTATATTTTTATTATTCAAATCTTTGTATCAGTATAAAATAAAGCAAAAGGGTATTTTTTAATTGCTTAAAAAACCATTGATTTTTTCTGATCATGTCTACTCAACACTCCTTATCATTCTGAATCTATTATAAACAGGGCGTAACATCCCTTTCCTACGCCTGATCATAACTGGACTACATCACTGACTGAACAGTGAATAAGTAGTATCAGACTGTCAAGTTGAGACGCTGTTATACTTCTCACGGGTGTTAATACTGAAATGCGCAGAGAACCACAGTTCAATTTTACTATTCAAAACTGTCACTAAAATTTTTCTTATTTTAAACATTTTTGTTATAATGAAGTCTTACTAGAAACATATTAAAGACTAACAATTAGGCCAGAGAAAGAGTAATCAGAATAATCACATCATATATTGTTTAACGTTTGTCGTTTGGATTTACAAATTTATCTCTTTCACTAGAAATTTTATATTTTTTAATTGAAAATGCAACTGAGCAATTCACAATCTTTTTTGTTGCTATTTTATATTTTCGGGTTGATAATTCACTTTTTTTAAATTAAAAAAGTAACTGCTTATTTGAAAATTTATGTTTTTTTTTCTTCAAAATTTGTCTTTTTTTGATTAAATTCAGCTGGTTTCAGCTAATTTTTTTATTATTTTTTTTTGCTTGAGATATAAACTATTATATTTTTTGTCGACAATTAACCTTTTTAGATCAAATATTCAAGCCTTTGGTTGAAAGCTAAACTTCTTTCTTGAAAATTAATTATTTTGTGAACTATTTATACTTTCAGTGGCAAAATAATCTCTTTGTTTGAAAATTATACTAATTTGACAATAGTTAATTTTTTTTAAACATTAATTTTCTTAATTGTGAAAAATTGAAATATTTGGTAAAAATTCAAGTTTTTTTCAAAAAAATTCAACTTTCAGGCAGAAAATTGAACTGTTTAATTTAATTTAACCATTTTTAAACAAAATGAAAAAAATTATTGAAAATGAAAATGTTCTATTTTTATTATAATTGCTATTTTTATATACAAAATATAATTATTTGGTTAAATAATAATTCAATTTGTTAGAGATTAATCTTTTTTGGTAAAAAAATTATTGTACTTGGTAGAATATTCATATATTTGGATAAAAATTCACATTTTTTTGTTAAGATTTGCATTTTTTCTGTAGAAGCGTAATCTTTGTGGTCAAATATTCATCTTTTCAATTAAAATGTAACTTTTTTTCAAAGTTCCACTTATTTTGTAGAAATACAGTGAAATATAGTGTTATATGGAACCTTTAAAACTTCATCAATTTAATATTATATTCAACTTTGTTGCAAATAATTGTATCGAAAAATTTTTTACTTCAAGCTGCTTTACTAAAACTTAATTTTATTGATTGAAGATTAAACTATTTTGATAAAAATTCTTTTTTCCCTTTTCGATAAAAATTAGTCTTGATGAGGGGAAAAATAAATTATTCAATTTCTCATCAGAAACTACCTTCTTCGGGTTGAAAATTAAACTAATAAATATTGTATTAAAAATGCAACTTGCTTGGTGGAAATTGAGCCCCTTGGTTAAAATTATAACTGCGTTGTCAAAAGATTCATTTACTGTTTAAAGATTTAAATCTCTCATGAATAGTAGTTATTGTTGGAGTAAAAATTATTTTTTCTGCTGAAAATTTATGTATTCTGTTGATATGTACTCTAGACTTCTCTAGGTAAATAAACATCGATTTTCTGCTGGATCTTTTTAGAATCATATTTTCAGAAACTTTTCTAGTTATTGTTTCTAAAACCAACAAATGAAATCGAATTACACTTTTTTATGATCTACTACACATTTTATATAAAATAAAGTATTTTTATCGTCACAGCATTTTTTTAAAACGAATAATCGATAACGATATTACAATTTTACTAGATAGTATATTTTTTGGTAACAAATAATATTGCTTGTCAATCATATTTCGCTTTATCACATTTATTATTTGCATAGACATGCAATTTTCAGAAACAAAAATTTTAAAAATATTTTACAAATATCAGTAATAATTTCAATTACAAATTTAAAAAAAGAAACAGAATCTAAAATTAATCAAGTATTGAGCCTTACAGGTTATCGTTAACTATGTTATTTGATTTCGTGCGTGGATAACGAGGCAACGAGACTGAACTGAAAAATTAATATCTGTGGAACTTGAAAAGTGTCTTTGAAATTCGTTGTTGAAGGAGAAAGTAAAAACCAAACCAAATATTTGTATTGAAAAAAATCCAGCACGCTTGCGAGCGAAAAATCGAATCAGAAATTTTTGACGGATTTTTATTTCGCATTGAAAAGTGTGTTTTTGTATTGAATTTAAATCCCTATAAATTATATGCACAGTTGAAAAAATCATTAGCATCGTGTTAGCAGTTTCGGTGATACGGCGTTTTCATCAATTTCGCCTCTGAAAACTCAAAATCGTGTAACTTTCTAAATTTGGAATATTCAAAGAAATAAAATTTTAATTACCTCATATGGCTCATATAAAAACGTCTCCATTGGATGTTGATATTACAATATGTTTTTGAGTTGGGACGGACCAATAGACAGGAAAAACGTGTCTTCGAAATTCGAATCGCCGGTTGTGATTTGCCTGAGGAATGAGCCGAATATATCCAAGTTTTTCTATTGCAAATTCCAGTACTCGATCAGAAGGAGGCCTACCGGGAGGCGACCTGGGCCTGGCACAAAAAGAAGGCGCCTGACGAAAAGTCCGTTCAGGTGACTTGTCTGGCAGAAGAAGAAGAACCAAGATTACGCTCGCCACTAGGAATCCATTGAGTCTGTAGTGAATCGTAATTAGCAAAAGTTTTCTCAAATTGGTTTGGAAACATTGGATATTTTTTGCCTACTGGACACTCCCTTATTTCATCTTGGGTCAAATTATCAACTGCGCCGCTTCTCATATTTATTTTAATTCGCGAATGACTTTTATTTGTCTTATAAATTCCACGAAGAGTCCCACTATGATCCAGTATTGCAAAAACTTCACCATTGGATGTTGATAATACCATATATTCTCGGTTTGTGTCTAACATATAGTTCATCCCATCTATTTTAATTCGAAGTCCTTTATCCGTAGGAAAAAAATATTTCTGAAATTCAAATTGCTTGTTCCGATTTGAACGAGAAATAAGCCGAAGATATCCAAGTTGTTCTATTGTACATCCCAGTACATCATGAGAAGGAGGCCTGCCCGGAGGAGACACGGACCTGGCACGAAGAAGAGGTTCATGAGGATAAGTTTGGTTAGGTGAATGTCGTCTGACAGAAGAAGAAGAAGAACCAGGATGACGTTCGCTATTAGGATTCGAATCGGACTGTAGTGAATTGTAATTTTCAAAAGCTCTGATAAAATTGTTTGGGAAGATTGGCTGTTTTCTGCCTACTGGACAATAACTAATTTCATCTGCGGTCAAATTATCAACTGCGCCGCTATTCATATTTATTTTTACTCTCGGATATTTTTTTTGTGTCACAAATATACCACGAAGAAACCCGCTATAATCTAATATTGCAAAAATGTCACCGTTATATGCTGATAATACAATATATACTTGGTTTGTCACGGGCACATAGCAATTGTGTTTTAAACGTAATTGAATTAATTTTTCTGCGGGAAAAACGTATTTCCGAAATTCGAATCGAATGTGAGGATTCGTGCGTGGAATGAGCCGAAGATGTCCAAATATTTCAGGTCTATATCCAAGTATGTTAACAGAAGGAGTCGTACGATCAGGAGACCTGGATCTGGTACGAAAATAAGCCTTCTCTGGTGGAGACTCATCAGGCGTATGTGATTTGCCAGCAGAAGAAGAAGAAGAAGGGCCAGGATTACGTTTGCTGTTAAGATTCCCTTCGGTCTGTGAACTGCATTCTGCAAGCAGAAATAGAAAATTCGTGATAAATATAAATAGATTGTTTCTAGAAAACGAGGGCACAAACACTTTGACAACCCTAATAACAATAAACGCTCTTCTGCTATACAAAAACCTATCTGGAAGGGGCAGTTTTTATTGTACACCGTTCTTTAGCAAATATCTTTTTTTCAATTTTTACTGGCAAATATCGCTTGCCATACAAAGATTTCAAATAACCCATAAATCGAATTGCACTTATTTCAAAATATTTGGAGCAAGAGTTAGGCATCATAAGTCACACAGTGGCGCACAGTTTTAAAAGCAGTTATCTAAAGAATTTTCAAATCCAAGTGGTTCATCTTTTATGTTACCACTTTTTTACCATGTTTATTTGATCACATTGGAAAATCGAGCAAAAGAAATATTTTTGGATGTTCTTTTGTTTCCATGATTTTTCAAAGTGTTTTTGAATTTTGACCGCTCCACGAATCTAATAAAAGTTTAATTGAAGGGCCGGCTGCAATAACCACCTTAGCGCTCGAACACGCGGAGAAGTATTGTCCGCGAAGAAAATTTTAAAGATTGTTCAAATTTGATTTTTGATAGTCGTAGAGAATTTCATTGCGCATCTTTTTTGTATGGCGATCAAATTTCTACGTTCTTTATTTTTCATGTTATTTAAGGACAACTAAATTTTTCGCCCAAATAAAATTCAATACCTTTTTGCATTTAACTCGCCAGATCTTTGACGGGAAGTGATATTTTTTTCAAAATTGTATGTAACATTCTTGAACGTACTCTACGATTGTTAGAGTGATCACGATTTATAAAAAACATTTTAGGGCCGTTTAGTGGATTTTAAAAAACATTTTCTTCGGTATATTGGGTGCATACATAAAAACGAAAATGTTGTATGAGGAAGTTTCGAATCTTGAAAACTTCCAGTGAGAAAAATGGTCCTTAGGGATCAAGGAAGTATTTCCAAAAAGTTTTAGGTCTTTAGTCATTAGGAGAAAAAAGTGAGGACGATGTGAAAATTATATACGGCGTGCTTCGTTCGATTCGGATCGAGGAAACATGGGCCACAACTGTAAACAAATAGATGGTTTGTCTCGTAAGAGCCAAAGAAATATTGCATTTTATTATTATTTTGCTAAAATTTCCTAAAAGTATATTTATTTTTATACAAAGTCAAAAATTAAGTTATATTAGTCATGAGACATTACAACATTTACTTATTGAGTCTAGAAAATATTAATACGTATAAAGCGAATGATTGGAATTTAATTTACTTGCATGTCTCAAAATTATCAGTTGAGTATCTAGATAATAAAATATAAACGCTAATCACTGCCTTCTGTTTACCTAAGAAATCAATTTTGAAGGAATAGTCAGCGAAATGATTATCAATAATATTATCGAATTTTTGAAGCACATTTTCGTCCGTATGTATGTACCCAACATTCCAAAGAAAATATTTTTTTGAATTCACTACACGGCCCTAAAGTATATTTAAGAATGTTACATACAATTTTCAAGAAAAAATATTACTTTGTTCGAGCGTTAAGGTGGCTATTGCATTCGGCCCTTCAATTTTATGTTTGGAACACGGGAAGGAAACTTTTTGTAACCAGGCCTTCACGAGGGCAAACGTTACCTCACCTGAATTTGAAGCTAATACAAGGACATTGTCAGACTTAAACAACTTTTTCTGCTCTTTTGGTCCGAATTTATTTATCTTTTCTTGCAAAAAAAAGCAAATTGGAATGATGACAAAACACCAATTGAAGAAATGACAAGCTCTGTAGTATACTTCAAACGTGAAAAGAACCCTTCACGTTTAAAGCTTAGGCATCACTTTTTGTCTGCTATCTCGCTTTTTTCAATTTTAACATTATATTTGGGTTCAGTGACATCGAAAACTCTTAATAAGCATTTAAACTTTCAAGTCATTCCACTAATTCCAATTCAAACATGAAAACCAGTCCTTCGATGCAAGGGGTAGTTTTGACTCTTAAACTTGAACCTTTGCCAATATAAGAAAATGCGAGTCGATTATTCTCCATAACTCCACAAATGTTGGAAAGTTACTTCCAAATCGGACAAAATAAGTCCAAAAGTCACCCCATTCACTATGATATTAACTATATTTCAACAGTAGTGAGATAAGAATTTTGTTCGACAAAATTAATTTGATTCCTATATTTCTTTTGTTTCGTAAATGTTCGATGGTTGTTATTGTCTCAAATTCTTGGTTTTCATTTTCACGCAAAATCAGTTTTAGTTCGTCTGCGATAAGTCTTATCATTTTCAAAACATCCAACGTAGGAGACAACAGCTTTATTTCCATCGTAGGGTAAACTTTCGCTAAATAGCATATTAAATTTAATCGAGGAAAATTGTTCAAGCAAGAAAATGTTAATTTAGTTTTTCCTTTGATGAAATGGCTATGTATATCTGAAACCTCATAATTTTTAGCGTGTTACACTTCAAAAACAAAATATTATTTCAGGGATAGTTTCAGGTATCATAATAAGAATCAGAAAAAACTTTCTCAAGTGGAGGTAAAATGAGATGACTGGTTAGATCTCAGAATCGATTTCTGGGATTGCAAATTACAATATAAACATGGAAGGGGGAACTTTAGGTTCATTCTACTGTTATAAGAAATAGCCATATTCATGCATGCACTATAAAAAATGTAATTAAATTATATAAATACATATGTGTGTGTGTGTGTTTGTGTGTGTGTGTGTTTATTTGTGTATATTATATTATTATATTCACCAAAAGAATGAACGATGACCGCCAAAGTGAAAACAAAAGTATGGACCACCTTCATTTTCGAAAAGCAGAGAAAAACTGATTGTTGCTCAGTGAATAATTTGGTTACAAAGGGGATTTAAGGAATATTCCATTGTATCATCAAAGTTTAAATATATACATAAGTATTCGTTATCTCAAGTCAGACTTGGTCAAACTATTCATGTTAGCACCTAATAACAAATTTCATTAAAAACTTAGGTTACTTTATTTAAAGTCAGATTAAAAAAATATTATGTACCCATAAAATTGCTTTAATAGATTCCTTTATCGAAAATATTTTTATTTTAATGCAATATACACTATATACATCCGCATACAAATAAAATTATCTTCGAAAATATTCTTAAGGTTACGTTGAGACATAAACAGCCGTCGTTTGAAAACTAATAATACCTTTTTGAGTCCTGCTTAGACGTCGGAATGAAGAAAAATTATGTCACTACTCACCCTCTAAGATTTGAGTGTAAACATTAGGAACTTTCTCAATAAATAAAAAAGGGCCAACAAAACCTTGCATATTTTTTACATTCTCATCTAATGAGAAGGTGTAAAGTGATTTAATGAAACAAATCAAACCTTTCTTCGACCGTTAATATTTATTGATTTCAAATCGAAGATTTTAATTATTTATGTCTTGCGGTCCAATCGTAAATCAATAAGAAATTATGAGTCACGAAAAAAAAAAATTTTCTTCGAAACTTCGATATTTATTAAAGAGAAAAACTCCTTCCAATCATCCTTACGTTTCGGTACATATGCGTACCTTTTTCAAAGGTTCTTGACCTAAATAATTATATTAAACATTAGTAATTTTAGTTTGAAAAAATATGATGAATAATTACGTAGATTAAAATACATTGTTACCTGAATTGAGGATGGTTCAAAATAGTCAAATATATCAAATTTCAGTCGGAAAAAACATTTAAATCAATTGTTTAAAAAGAAATTAAAATTTAGGCATTTAGAAGTCTCAAAAATACTGAGACTTCAATTAATTAGACTATATTTTCAAGGAATATAGTGAGATAAAAAACCAAATTAGCGTAGGTTAAAATTCCCAACTTCACAATCTATTGTTTCTAATTGTTTCTACTGTTAGCTCCCCAACTTATAAATCATCAAAGTAATTTAAATTTTTTAAAACCAGTTTCCATAAACACTGACTCTTTTCTGAAAAATAGTTGGGAACTTAAAGATTGTTTAAAAAATATAAATGTACCAAAAACCCATTCGATAGTTTCTTTAGATGTTGTGCCCATGCTTGACAGCAACCCACTAGATCTCGCTTTAGATTGCATTGAAGAAAAACTTAATTTAAATCATAACTTGACAAAAATAACTAAAAATGAATTTTGAATAGCTACCAGAACAGATTTTAATATTACTGTTTTCTCCTTTAATAATAAATTTTATAAACAAATTTCAGGTTGCCCCATGGGTTCACTGTTATCTCCAGTAGTTTCTGATTTAGTTTTACAAGATGTTGAAAACAGAGCTTTACAATTGTTAGATTTCACACCTATTTTGTACAAACGATATGTCGACGACATTTTGGCCATTATTTCCACAGATAAGATTCAAAATTTCTTAAATGCGTTTAATAGTATTGAAGATTGTATAAATTTCACTCATGAATGTGAGATTAATAATGTTATTAACTATCTTGATTTAAAAATTATAAAAACTCCAAATGGTGATTTACAAACCAATTGGTATGAAAAACCTTCTTGGTCTGGTAGATACTTAAACTATAATCCACATTAATTTATACGAGAAAAGTGATTGGAATGATACGTACAATAGATTTAATTTAAATGTTACTTTGTCTTACATTCTGTGCCTATCAGAAAGGTTAAGAAATTCACTTAAAAAATGTAATATTAATGTTTATTTTAAAAACACTAATACTTTAGATAATTATTTATTAAAAAGAAAGGACTTCCATTCCATTGAAAATTTAACTGGTGTTATCAACGACGTATTATTGAGTCTATTTTTATAAACAAATATCGTAAGATTTTAGTTAATTTACAGACTGAAATTCTAAATATTAATAAAATTTATAAGAGTATTATAAATTAATGTTTTTAATTTTAATCATCTC
>NC_046663.1:5595666-5598437 GCF_010883055.1 Belonocnema kinseyi | reverse complement strand
TTAAGTTTATACTTTAAAACTTTAAAAAAACTTTTAAACTTTACTTTTTTTTTACTTTATATTTATATTTTAAGTTCATACCTTGTGTCGTTTTTTCAAACAAATTTAATATTTTTATTTTGAATGATATTTTTTACGACTAAGGCAAAAACTACGTGTCTTATCAAAAATTATAGCTCTTTTTTGGATTAACAATTTTTGTCTCATTTTTTTCCTAGCTTATATGGAAAAATGATTCATTATAAATTTGTAGTTCTTTCCAGGGGGCGCAACTTGAGCTTTTTCGTTTTTTTCGTATCATGCATAGTTTGACCAAAAAATGGATTTTTTGAATTTTTCATTATTTTTGGTACGACAATTTTCTTTTTGAGGATAAAAGTCAGAAGAATAAATTGTTTAGTTTTTGAAGTACTATGAACAACCGTACATTGAATTTTCAAATCTTGCAAAAATGTGGTTTTAAAATTTTTTGTACGATCAAATTTGGAATTTTTAACTTTTTGACCAAATTGAAATTTAGTATCATGCGTTGTTTCAAAATCCTGTTAAACATAGCAAGAATTCAAAGACCAAATTTGTACCACAACGAATAAACGAAATTCAAAAATCCTATTGTAATCTAAAAAAAATAAAATAAAATTTTCGGAAAAAAATAAAAAAGAGGAAACAAAAATGAAAATGAAAAATTAAAATTTAATTCATCAGCAAACTAGTGTTCAAGAACAAAATTTAAATTTGCATAGGATTTTTGAAGAAGGAGATTGGCCTACTGACCCTCAATCGATTCTCAGGTATCAACGAGAGAGCACCTGTTGGTGGGCGCTGTCAATTTCTACTACTTAAATTTTTCTTGCCTGGATAAGGGTACTGTACGAGTACCGAAACGTTGGTAATGCAAGTTTATTTATTTATGTTTTTTATTTTATTGTATTTTGATGGTAATAAAAAGAAAAAAACGAAAGAAAGAAAAAGAGAAGGAAGGGGATGTGGTTGGCTGCCTTCTCATTTTTCTTTCCTCTTTTTTATTTTTTTCGAAATTTTTTTTTTTGTGTTTATTTTCAGATTACAATAGGATTTTTGGTTTTCGTTTATTCCTTGTAGTCCAAATTTGGTCGTTGAATTCTTGTTTTGTTTACAGGATTTTGCATCAATTTGATTATTGAACGTTAAATGGAATTTTTAATTTGCATTTTGGTCTAATTTAAATTTCGTAAATTTTTAATGCGTTGTTTGGCCTAAATTGTTCATTTTAGTTTTTTTTTTTGATTTGGAAAATGCTATAACTCTAGTAACTTTTGATTTTCCGAAAAAAGTTATTAAGATAAATTGCTACATTTTTTGAATACTATAAATAACCATACAGAGAATTTTTGAACTTTTAAAAAAGTGGTCTCAAAAATATTTGACATTTGACAAAAGCTGGGGGGGGGGGGCAAATTTTACACAAATCGAATACCTTCTCTGATGAGAATGTAATAATGCACAAAAGTTTGCACTTTCGATAATATCGAATGCGAAGTACGAGATACATAATGAGAATTTTTTTATTTTCAATCTTATTTTTTACGATTGAAAGAAAATCTACTCGTCCTATTTAAAAATGATTAATAACAAATTTATAGATTTTCTTGGGTGAACAACTTTGGTCTTTTAATTTTAGTGCATACCTTGCGTCGTTTTACAATAAACATATATTTTTAAAAATGTATTAAAATAATTTATTTTTTTTATTTTTAAGGTTATATCTTACGATTAAAGAAAAAACTAAGTGTCATCTAAAAAATTATACATGAAAAACTTGAATGAGTCTATTTTTTTCATAGCTTGCGTTGTTTGTCAAAAAATTAATCTTTTTAGTTTAATTCATTTAAGAATAAACAAAAACTGCGCATCCTATAAAACAGTAATAATAAACATTTGTAGCCTTTTTTTGGATTAACAAGATTTTTTTGTAGCTTATGTCGTTAGTCCAAAAATTCAGTCTATTTTTAATTTTTAATTTTTAATATTCTTGTTTACGACTAAAAACAAAAAACACGCGTCCTATCGAAAAGTGATTGTTTAAAAATTTGTAGAACTTTTTAGGGCGCGTAATTTTAGTTTATTCAATTTTTTCGTATCTTGCATAGTTTGACCAAAAACGGACTTTTTGGATTTTTCATTATTCCTCGTACAATAAAATTCTAAATTTTCGACCAAATCAAAAAATTTGTTATGACCATCTTGTAGGGCTTTCAAAAATCAACGTTTTTCCTTTCTTGACTTTTTTCATGTCATGCGTTTTTTGGCTTAAAATGTTCATTTTAGTTTGTATTTTTGTATTTTGAAAATGCTTTAACTCTGATAATTTTCTTTTTATAAAAAAGTTATTGGGTTAAATTGTTTGAGAAATACATGAAGAATACGTAATGAACGATGATATCCCAGTGGGCACAAAGTTTGGTGACGTCTTTACGACATCTTTACGACATCTTTACGACAAATTTACGACATCCTATATCTATGTCGTTAAGGCATCTTTACGATATCGTAAATAAGTCGTATGGTCTGACGATTTCTTTACAATATCGCTAAGACACCGAAACGACATGGACATAGGATGTCGTAAAGTTGTCTTAAAGATGTCGTAATGATGTCGTGAAGACGTCGCCAAATTTTGTGCCCACTGGGATAATAGGCAGGTTTTCATTGAAAACCACTGATGAGGAAGTGTGTAATTGAGTTTAAATTTGAAATGAGAAATTTAAAAACTGTATATATGTACAAATACA
>NC_046663.1:5594254-5595566 GCF_010883055.1 Belonocnema kinseyi | reverse complement strand
TAATAGGTTCGTTAATGCCAAAAGAGCTTTAACAAAAGAGAGTTCAGGATCACAAAATTACAGTTGTCGGT
Organism: Belonocnema kinseyi; assembly: GCF_010883055.1. Taxonomy (NCBI): domain Eukaryota; kingdom Metazoa; phylum Arthropoda; class Insecta; order Hymenoptera; family Cynipidae; genus Belonocnema; species Belonocnema kinseyi. The sequence continues at coordinate 5,595,495 of NC_046663.1, read as the reverse complement.
CCGTTCACCTTTGATTTAAAAAGGTCTGTGCCCGAATGCGGAAGAAATGCAAAGACCAAGTGCGGAGTGCGATTGCCATCAGTCGCGTGCCGTAGGTGCGCTTAAACTCTCGAGCTGAGCTCTTTTAATGAAAGAGAATTCACAATTACAAAATTACAGTGGTGGATGTTTTGAGTCGCAATTTCAAAATGTTTGCACAAGAATGTGCGAAAATATAAAGACCGAGCGCGTAGCGCGAGGTAAATACAATATCGAGCGCGAAGCGCGAGAACCAACAATTTCGCGCCCTAGGCGCGCTCAAACTTGCGAGCCGCGCGCGCAGCGCGATGAGAATGTGTCCGCGTAGCGGGAAGATTTTTTAGTATACAACGACGTACTTTGCAATAACTTTTATATTTCATAACATAAGTTACTGAATAAAAAAATTAAATTTACGTGGGTGCGGCAGAAATTAATTTTCTGAAGGAGTTTTCAATCCATTTCACTTTAAAACTTTAGGAACACTTTTTGTGTTCTTTTCCATTTGTAGTTTCGTGTTATGATGTCAGCTGACAAATATAGGCACGCCGAAATTTAAATTAAGTTTACATTGATGTGTTTACACGACTTGCTTGCTAGTTAGATTAACATCGTATTGTTTATTTAAATGCTCCTAATTTTCTCATGCTGTAAACGATTTATTTCATTTGAATAAATAATTTGTACATTTACTTGATTTTAAAGAATTTATCCAAGAGAAGTTCGATATTTCGTAGGGCTTTTAAAATTTTGAAAGATTTAAAGAAAGTTTTGTGCAACTCAACCTGAATTCTTATTAATAATTCATGCATTCCTTTAATTGGTATTTGGAATTCTTTTGGATTTTTAAAAATCACTCAAATTCTTCTAAATTTACTCACTTCTACTTAATTCAAATAATTTTCTTTGAATATACAAAAGGTTTCATTAAATTGATCCTAATGGGGTCAATAGATAGAATGATGACAGGATTCGAAATATTTGAAAGTATTTTTTTTTAATTTCTGGATATTTTTAAGATCTTTAAACATTTTCAGAGTATTTACAAGGATTCTATACAATGTAGGTTATTTTAAAAGACTAAGAAGAAACTTCAAATGTATATATATATATATATATATAGGGTCCCTGTACCAAGGGTTTCTGCTGAATATGGTTACAAAAATAAATAGGCAGTCGCGGACAATTGTCCAGGGGTGGTCCCGAAGGAATTAACCCCTAAG
>NC_046663.1:5587503-5594154 GCF_010883055.1 Belonocnema kinseyi | reverse complement strand
TTTCGCTGGAAGCGGGTGCAATTTTTCAGATTAGCACCCGCTCCCGGCGAAATCCTGCGGTTGTCCTTATGACAAATTTTTAATTATATATATATATTTCTATTATACTATTTCTAATTTGAAGAAATTAATTTGCTTTCTTTTACTTTATTTAGGAAGAACTCTAGAGAGATAATAATAGCAGAAAATTTACGTACCAAATCGTTGAAAAAAATAAAAGAATCATTATTTGTGCTTTACAAGTTATTTTGTTTTCATTTATTTAATTTAATTTTGATCTACTTAAGATTCCTTTATTTCATCTTCGGTCATATGACATGCTGAAAGAAAAAGCGAACAAACAAAAAAAAATACTCAAAAGTGAAGTAAAAACACGCGATAGCAAAAATGATCTAAGAAATGGCGAAAGGTAAAACCATAATTATCATTTTCTTCAAGAAAAAGGAAACCTTATTAATGGCCAGAACTTATATGGTGATACGGAAATTCGAAACACTAATAAATATTCTTGAAATTTCTTTTACATTTTTCATTATCATCATTGTGAATATAAGATTCTCACCTCGATGTATATCAGTTTAATGTGGAAATTGTGTATTGGTAATTTCATCAAATTCCCAGGTTTTCGGACTCACTGATTCAGAAACAATCTGTATGTGTAATTAGAAGTTTTATGAGAAAACTGACTATCGCTGATTTGTTAATACCTCTACTTTCCGAGATCATTATATTATATAATCATTTTTTGACAAAATACGCACTTTATGTTTTAGTGGAAGAAAATAGCATACAAAATTGACGACATAAAATTTTTGAAAAACAGACAGAAAATACGACAATCAATTTTTAATTTAACGCGAAGTTTTTTATAGTCAAAAATAGCATTTAAATCTGGTTGAGATTTTCACAATAAGTTTGCGTTGATGTAAGAATGAATTTCCCAAAAGATTATAGCTAAGAAATAATTTTTATGGTACTTATAGGGGTTAAAAGAAAAATCTAAAAATAAGTTTTTCTTTAGAACAGCTTCACCAATCTCGATAAACAAAAAATATTTTATGGTTCTTAATAGCAGAATGCTAGACCAAAATTATGAACTAACTTTTGCGATTAGAACCATTACAAATTTTTCTTTCTTCAAATTTTTATGGTGTGTGCTTGATGTAACACTACTATTTTTCACCAAAAAATCTGCAATTCATCTTGTATAACGTATCCAGTTTTTAGAACGATCAAATGTGTAGAAAATAGTTAAAAAAATAAAAAACTTGGAACGTACTCCATGCGCTGCACACGACGCAGTGATGGAAGCTGTCATTCCAAAGCGAAGGCAACACATCTTCTTCAAATGATTTGATTACTGCTGTTGAATATTAAAAAACAAGCTGTTCGTATTCCAGGCATTCAGATAGATAGAGTGGAATTACCAATTTTATCATAAAGTATAGAATGACATTCAATGAAACGATTTATGATTAAATGACTGGCAACACCGATTATCTTCTGGGATATGTATTCTCATCTTAATGAAAGATTGAAAACAAGGTTCTTCTGGAATGACGCTAATATTTTTTGTGGCAAAACAAACACAGAAATACATGAGAGTCGATATGGTTCTCTCTATTGAAACTTCAATCCTTCTATCATTTGCTTTATCTACTTCAAACTTAAGTCGTCTATTGACTGCCGGATTCTTTGATGCTTATTACTGGAATTCCTTGCATCATCTTCAGTTTTAATTTTTTTAATTCGACCAGGTACTTTATTGCAGAACTTATTATACCCAAACCACTTGGGTTTTTTTAATGAATCCGACATTTTCCACTATGCCAAGTCACATGAATTACAGAAAAGATTAAACCAAGTAACCAAACATGTAACGTTAAGTTGCATTAACATACCAAAGGATGAAATATGTGTGTTACCGAAAGAAATGTACACTTAAAACAGTTGCAGTAACAATGAATGATACTCGTAAGTCTGAGCTCAGAGAAATATGAAGTCAACTAAGACATACAGGTCAAAAGAGAAATACGAACATCGTAGAACAGAATTAATTAATTCACAAAATAAATCTTTCAAAAACAAACAGATTTGATGATAAAGCCTTTCCTGATACTATAGGAATCAACTGACAAACACGCAGTAGTAGACTGTCCAACCGAAAGAATAGTACACATAGCATAGATATTCAGCAGAAAAACAAAAATATCAGAAACAAACCTATATTTAACAATGAACAAATGAACATGAGAAACGAACCGATAGACGAAAAAACAACTGAAGATTGAAACGTTTCGTTTTATCCCACCAGAATGTTGTTCCGCCGGACGCTTCAGTCTAGCCAGGATTTTTGGATTTGGGAAAGGCTTTGAAAAATCATAGGACCAGCGGTTTCCGAAACAATGGAGTTGCGAATTTTTTCTCTTTGGATTAAATAAATCGTTTATAGTCATAACTGAGTTAAGTGCATACAAAAAACAATAAGATGTGAATCGCAATAGGAATCAAGTCATGTAAACATACTGGTGTAGACCTAACCTAAGTCTCGGCATGCTTATATTTTTCAGCTGACGTTAAAACACAAAAAGACAAATGGAAAAGAATACAATAAGTGTTTTTAAAGTTTTAAAGTATAAGAAATTGAAAAATCCTTTAGCAAATTAATTTCTGCCCCTCTGGCCTAAATTTGAATTTTCTATTCAGTAACTTATGTTATGTCCAGTTATTTATGTTATGTCCAGTTGTTAAATGATGGCTGTTTATGTATCGACGTAACCTCAAGAATATTTTCGAAGATAATTTTATTTGCATTAAAATTAAAATATTTTGATAAAGACATCTGTTGAAGCGATTTTTCGGGTCCATAATATTTGTTTCCTCTCGCTTGAAATAATATAATCTATTTTTTATGGAATCTTTTATCATGCACGAAAACGCAGATTTTCACCAAGTTTTACAATAATACAACTGATTATTTTAATAATATAATCCATGGCCAACAAAGTGCTCTGTCTGTGGACAATTACCCGTATGCGTGAGATGACTGATACTTATGTATATACTTGTACTCTGATAATGCAATGAAATATTCCTTAGATCCGCTGAGAAAAAAAATTATTCACTGAAGCAGTAATCAGTTTAATTAATTAATAAGATAAACAAACAACAAGATTTGAATCTAACTCGCAAGCAAGTCGTGTACATACACTGGTATAAATCTAATCTAAATCTCGGCTTGCTAATGTTGTTAGCTGACGTCATAACATGAAGTGACGGATGGAAAAAAACACAAAAAGTGGTTCTAAAGTTTTAAAGTGAAGTAATTTAAAAAATTCTTCGTCAAATTAATTTCTGTCCCGCTCACCTAAATTTGAGTATTTTGTTCGGTTAATTCTGATGTGAAATATATAAGTTATTTATTATTATGCGGATGAATGGTAAAAAATATCGAACATTTTGTAGGGCGTTTTTTTATTGACTAAGAAATCTTGTAATGCTTACACTAAAAACTTAGCGGATGAGTAGTGAGACAATTTTTCTTCAGTCCGAGATTTTACTTTTTGAATCTAATTTTAAGATTATTAAATGTAAATTTTGAAGTAGTTCATTATTCATTTCCCACGTGACTCCGAAATTTACTCTGGCGTCTGTGGACATTAGTAAAAGCGATTTTTCGGGTACATAATATTTTTCACTCTGGCTTAAAATAATACAACCTACTTTTTTATAGATTTTATTATAGGTTCTAAAATGAGGATCTTCACAAAGTCTTATAATAATACAAAGAGTAGATTTAATAATATTTTAATCCATGGACACACAAGCGCCCTGTCTGTGGAGAATTACCCATATACGTGAGACGGCGGATACTTATGTATATATTTGTATTCTGATGATGATATCGAAAATTTCTTAGATCCGCTTAGTAACTAAATTATTCACTGAGAAAATCATCAGTTTTTTATCTGGTTCACGAAAATGAGGGTGGTTCACACTTTCGTTTTCATTTTGGCGGTCATCGTTTATTCTTTTGGTGAATATAATAATACTATATATATAATTTTAATTACAGGTTTTATAGTGCATGCATGAATATGGCTATTTCCTAAGCCAGTGGAATTAGCCTTAAGTCTTCCCTTCCATGCATATAGTCATGCAATAGCGATTTATATATTTACACTTTATCTTTTTTGCTCGTTTCTTATTGTTGAAAACGATAACTTCATGCTATTATTTTTAAAGCAAAACAATCGATTCTGAGTTCCCAATAGGCATCCCATTTTAGTACCACTTGAGGCAGTTTTTTCTGAATCTTATTGTAATACCTAAAACTATACCTGAAATAACACTTTGTTTTTAAAGAGTATGACGTCAAAAATTATGACGTCTTATGTGTACATAGCCACTTCATCACGGAAAAAAACTAAAGTTACATTTTCTAGAATGTAAAGCTTTCATCCGTTAAAGTTTAGATGTTATTTAGCAAAAGTTTATCCTATGATGAAATAAAAGCTGTTATCTGCTACGCCCTTATCAGCAATGTCAATTCGGCAAAGTATGAGTCAGTTTGATCTATAAATATGAAGAATAGATTTAAAGCAACTTTTCCCTCACCTAATTATTGTTTTAGAAATGATGATGTTTATCGCAGATGAATTAAACGTATTTTTCGTAACAATTAACACAAATAAATTGACAAAACAACAACCATAATACATTCACGAACAAAACGAAATATATAAATCAAATTAATTTTGTCGACGCAAATTTTTATCTCACAGCTGTTGAAATATATTGAAGATCATAGTGAATGTGATGACTTTTCAATTGGTGTGGCGACTTAGATGTACTTTTCCAAATTTGTAGATTTATGGAAAATAATCGACTAGCATTCTCTTGAATCGAAAAAGGTTCAAGTATAAGGAGAGAAACTACCTCTCACACATGAGGGCGGCTTTTTACGTTTGAATTGGAATTAGTAGAGCGATTTCAAAATTTAAATGCTTATTAGGAATTTTCGATGTCACTACACACAAGTTTGAGGACAAAATTGAAAATTCGGGATAGCAGACTGAAATTAGCACCTAAACTTAAAACGCAAGCTATTATAAAAAATACAATTGATAGTGATATGTTTAACGTCGAAGAATCTATTAAAAAGTTATACTAAATGGGTACACGAGTTTGAACAAAGGATCCAACGTTTTATGAAAATTAAAAAAATTCGCTGGGCCAAAGTCAATTATTAATAAAGATAAAGGGGAAAAAGATGGCAATGAATTCGTGCAAAAAGTATACTATGCAACTTGTAATTTCTTTAAGTGGTGTTTTTTTATCACCGTAATTTATTTGTTTGCAAACAAAAATTCAAAAATTCGGACCAAAAGTGCAGAAAAAGTTGTTTAAGTCCGAAAATGTCCATATATTAGCTTTAAATTCAGGTAAGCTAACTTTTACCCTTCGTGAAGGTGTGCTTTCCAAAAATTGTTCGTACCCTCATCCAACGATCAAATTGTACTTTTATTAGATACGTGGAGCGGTCAAAATTAGAAAATATTTTGAAAAATCATGGAAACAAAAGAACATCACGAATGCAGACTATTCTCTCAGGAACCATACGCAAGATTCAACCTCTGGATATAAATTTATCTTTGCGAAACAACATCATCAAACTCTATTCACTTACCCGAAAACATTTCTCTTGCCCTCAATTTTCCAATATGATCAAATAAAAATGGTCAGAAAGTGGTTACATACAAAAGAAACTACTTGAATTTGAAACTCCCGCGGATGACTGTTTTTAAAGCTTAGCGACAATGTGTGACTTATACCGCTTAATTCTTCATTAGAAAATTTTGAAATAAGTGTAATTAAATTCATGGAAGATTTGAAATATTAGAAAATAAGCATTATTAGACAGTGAACATGCAGAAAAATATATTTGCCTCAGAGCGGTTACATTAAAAACCGCTCCTTCCAGGGAGGCTTACTATTTCAAAAAACCGTTAATTCTCATTAGGGTTGTCAAAGCATGATAAATATACAGGGTTTGTCCGGAAAGTAATAGGACTGATTTTCTTCCGCCGCTACTGTACTTCGGAGCGTGCGCGCACTGACTGAATTTGGTAGAGGGCGTTCCTAGCTAACGAACGAGCGGCTGGTCAGTTGTCTTCAAGCACTTGGAAAGTCAGGACAGGCATTTTCACGGACGTGTTTCTGTGAGTGGTGCAAGACGAAAATGCAGCGTTCGTTAGAGCAGAGGTACGCGATTAAATTATGGGCGAAACTCGGTAAATGTGCGACAGAGACGTTTGATATGATCAAGCAGGCTTACCCAGATGTTGCTTTAGCAAGAAGTGGTGTGTTTCGGTGGCACCAGGCCTTTTTGGAGGGCCGGGAAGAGGTCGCTGATGAAGAACGTGCTGGAAGACCTCCGACTTCGACAATCACCGACAATGTGACTCATGTGCGCAAAGTTTTGAACTCAGACCATCGACTGAGTATTAGTTTAATTGACCAGATGTGAAATTTATCAAAATGTGTGGTTCAATCGGGTCCGACAAGACATCGCAGCCGACTGGAAGTTGCACCACGACAACGCCCCGACTCACACCGCCTTTCTTGTGAACAGCTACCTGACCAAGGCCG
>NC_046663.1:5555906-5587403 GCF_010883055.1 Belonocnema kinseyi | reverse complement strand
AGCCGACTGGAAGTTGCACCACGACAACGCCCCGACTCACACCGCCTTTCTTGTGAACAGCTACCTGACCAAGGCCGGCATCCCAACGCTTCCGCAGCCGCCCTACAGCCCAGATGTGCCCCCTCCCTAGACTTTTTTTGTTTCCTCGCCTGAAAAAGCCGATGAAAGGCAAGCATTTTTAGACGACAGAGGGGATCCAAGCAGCATGCACCGCGGCTCTCATGGCTATTCCGGAGAATAGCTTCCGTGACGCCTTCAATGCTTGGAAATCGCGCTGGCAGCGCTGCATTGACGCAGAAGGAACCTATTTTGAAAGTTTTTGAAGAATTGTAAAAAATGGCTCAATAAATTTTTTTAACTCGACTCAGTCCTATTACTTTCCGGACAAACCCTGTATGGTTGGCCATTATTATATTTAAGAACTATTTCGAGTACTTTTAATCAAATCATTAAAAAAGACTCTTTCTACAAAAAAAATTGAATTTAGCCAAAGATATTAGAAAAAACTGTACTGATGAAAACATGAATTTTCTATTTCTACTTACAGAATGCAGTTCACAGAATGAAGGAAATCTTAACAGCAAACATCATCTTGGCCCATCTTCTTCTTCTTCTGCTAGCAAACCGCATACACCTGATGAGTCTTCCCTAGAGAAGGCCCATTTTCGTACTAGATCCAGGTCTCCTGATAGTAGGCCTCCTTCTATTAACATACTTGGATATACACTTGAAGAACTTGGATATCTTCGGCTTATTCCACGCACAAATCCTCACCTACGATTTGAACTTCGAAAATACATTTTTCCCGCAGAAAAATTAATTCAATTACGTTTAAAACACAATTGCTATGTGCCCGTCTCAAACCAAGAATATATTGTATTATCAGCAAATAATGGTGACATTTTAGCAATATTAGATTATAGCGGATTTCTTCGGGGCATATTTAGGACACAAAAAAAATATCCGAGAATAAAAATAAATATGATAAGCGGCGCTGTTGATAATTTGACCGCAGATGAAATTAGTTATTGTCCAGTAGGCAGACATCACCCAATCTTCCCAGATAATTTTATTCGAGCTTTTGAATACCACAATTCGCTACATTCCGATTCGAATTCTAATAGCCAACGTAATCCTGGTTCTTCTTCTTCTGCCAGACGACATTCACCTGACCAAACTTCTGCTCATGTACCTCTTCTTCGTGCCAGGTCCGTATCTCCTCCGGACAGGCCTCCTTCGCATGATGTACTTGGATGTGCAATAGAACAACTTGGATATCTTCGGCTTATTTCTGGTGCAAATCGCAGCAAACTATTTGAATTTCGGAGATATTTTTTTCCTACCGATAAAGGACTTCGAATGCAAATAGATGGGATGAAATATATGTTAGACACAAACCGAGAATATATGGTATTATCAACATCCAATGGTGAAGTTTTTGCAATACTGGATCATAGTGGGACTCTTCGTGGAATTTATAGGACAAATAAAAATCATTCGCGAATTAAAATAAATATGACAAGCGGCGCAGTTGATAATTTGACCCAAGATGAAATAAGGGAGTGTCCAGTAGGCAAAAAATATCCAATGTTTCCAAACCAATTTGAGCAAACTTTTGCTAATTACGATTCACTACAGACTCAATGGAATCCTAATGGCGAACTCAATTCTGGTTTTTCTTCTTCTTCTGCCAGGCAACAGTCACCTGACCAGACTTCTCGTCTGGCGCCTTTTTTTTGTGTCAGGCCCAGGTCTCCTCCGGGTCGGCCTCCTTCTGATCGAGTACTGGGACTTCCAATGGAAAAACTTGGATATATTCGGCTCATTCCTAATGCAAATCAAAACCGGCGATTCGAATTTCGAAGATACGTTATTCCTGCGCATAAATCACTATGTTTGCATTTAATGCCTAATGTCTATGTGCCCGTCCCAACTCGAGAACATATTGTATTATCTACATCCAATGGCGAAGTTTTTGCAATACTAGAGTACACTGGGATTCTTCGTGGATTGTATATTGTGCGTGGCAGATATGCGCGAGTAAAATTAAACATGATAAGCGTTACAGTTGACATAATGACCGCAGTTGAAATGAGCGAGTGTCATGTAGGCGAAAGTTACCCCATCTGCCCACGTTGGTTTACTGAGGATATTTCGAATGAAGATTCTCTAAAGTACGTGTATCATTGATTCAATAGAAAATAGATCAAATCAAATATATTTTCTTGCTATATTTTGCTAAACCCTATAAAGTAATTAAAATTTTACTTCTTCGAATAATCCAAATTTAGAGAGTTACACGATTTTGAGTTTTCAGAGGCGAAATTGTTGAAAACAAGTATGTGTATCATTAATTCAATAGAAAATAGATCAAATGAAATATAATTTCCTTCTATCTTTTACTAAACCCTGTAAGGTAAATGAAATTTTATTTCTTCGTGTATTTCGAATTTAAAGAGTTACACGATTTTGAGTTTTCAGACGAGAAATTTTTGAGAACGTCATATCGCCGAAGTTTCTAACATGATTTTGATGATTTTTGCAGCTGTTGCGTATAATTTATAGGGATTTGAAAGCAACACAAAAACAAGTTTTTTAATGACCAAATAAAAATCAATTCAATTTTTGGTTCGAAATCGTGCTGGGTTTTTTCCAATATAAATATTTGATGCGCTTTTGATTTTCTGCTTCAACAGCGAATTTAAAAGACACTTTCTATGTTTCGGAGATATTAATCTTTTAGTGCAGTCTGATTGCCTCACTATCCACGCACAATGACATATACGATGCGTGAAATCAAGTAACATAGTTAATGATAACTTGTAGGACTCGATTCTTGATTTATTTTAGATTCGGTTTCTTTTTTTTATTTGTAATTGAATTTACAACTGCTATTTGGAGGGAGTTCTGAATTGTTCTTGCTAAAAATTTTATGTCTATGCAAATAATGAATGTGAGCAAGCGAAATATGATTGACAAGTAATGTTATTTGTTACCAAAAATATATTATCAAGTAAAATTGTAATATCGTTATCAATTATTCGTTTTAAAATAAATGCTGTGATGATAAAATAACGTTTTTTATAGATAGGTGAACGTTAATTTTTCGGCCTGCTAGCCTTAAAAAATGTACTTGCTTACAGTCCCGTTTTTTACAGAATTTTCTTACAACCATCTCTTAAAAATTAACATTCATCCACACCTTATATCTAATATCCTTGCTTTTGTAGCTTAGCCTTCCTCGCTTCGACTCGCCTCGCACGCATGTTGCTATTTTCTCTATATGCCTCGAATATCCAGCCTCTGCCTCCGTTTCTAACACCTAAAACTTATCTACTATTTACAATAATTAAAGTTTTCTTACACGTCCTTCTCCTCCTACTTACAATCTTTCCTTCTTGATTCCTCTTCCTTCTTTCTTCTCTTCTTTTCCATCTTACCCAAAAGTATCTTCACCCATGCTACTGTCCTTTTGTCCCCGCTTTCCCGCAGAAATACCTCCGTGCTTAGCCCACTCCCTTCCACCCCTTTAAACGCCTCCAATCAGTGCTCAACTTTTTCATCCCCCTTCGCGCACAACTCACATATTCTTTCCTCTCCAGAAAATCAGTGTCTATTAAAATCCTCCGTGCAACCTTATCTCATTCTCACTATAAGTTCCTGACTTCCTTGCTCTCCTTTCGCACACAAATATTGCGCTTGCTCCCTTGGCATATGTCACACATAGTTCCCGTGAACCTTGACTCTCTCAATCTCTTCTTTCCTTCTGCCTTTTCTTTCTCCATGCCATTCTTTTGAACCGATCCATATACCATATTTTCTCTTCTCACCCTCTCTTTTATATGATTATTCTCTCACCCATTCCTACGAAACAGGAAGCCCAGGTAGACAAACTCTTTCACCTCCTTTACCGCTTTTCCCTTTCACTTTCATTCCCCTCCCTTATCCCTCCTACCTCCTTTCCTGAACACCATAACCTTCGACGTGTCCGCATTTAACTCTAACCTGTTTTTGTCCAAGTATCTTCAAAACCTTTTCATCATCTCCTTTAAAGAATGTACTCACACCGTACGCTTAGAGAGGGCATAAGAAGCGTAATTCGTAAAAAGCGTATGGCATGTTAGGTCTCGAAAGATGCGTAAAAGCAGAGCTGCCAACAGTTTGGAAACTTTTTTCTGTAATAGCTTCAAAAATCGTCCGAAATGAGTAGACAAAGCAGTTGCAATAGAGGAAGAGATTCTAATTGGTCAACCGAAGAAAGTGCGTGTTTATTACAAGTATTTAAAGAAAAAAAAGAGTAATTAATAAAATGAATGGTAAAGAATTTCGCCAGTCAACAATAATGAAACTTCTTTCAGAGGATTTGCGTGCACGTGGGTACGTGAGAAGTGCTGATCAAATTAAAACCCGATTCAAAACGAACTCTTCCTATAAACGAAGATTTTCAAAAGCCAGCTCTAGATATCAACCAACTTCATTTAGATTCTTTGTCAAATGATGAAAATGTGCCACCAGATCGTGAAAATCTGCTGCCAGCATCTCAACAGAAGGTTCAGAATTTTGATGATTGTATTCAATCTGCAACAGATTTACTTGAAATAAAAGACTCCCATTTAGATACAGAGGACCTGCCTCTTCCTCTTCCACATCCATCAAAGGTGGGACCTTTCATTGTGACAAAACAAATGGGCGCAAACAAGGATAGTCTAGAAAAATCCACTGATGAAATGAAGGCAGACAAATCTGAAAACGCAGAAGGAGGTTTTTCCAGTTTAACTTTAGGAATAGATGAAAATTGGGAGATGATAGTGTAGAACAATCATTTTCTATGTCGAAGAACCATTCGGAAGTACCAGCTCAAATGGCAGGCAGTTCTCTCATGCCGCCTCCTTTCTCACACGGTGCAACTAATGCACATGGTTATCGCGGACTATTTCCAGGCTATCTAGAAAATGTTTTAGGAGGCTTTTCCGATTCACCATTTGTACCAAATGAGCCTTATGTTAATAATTACTTTAAGACCAAATTTTCTGGTGCATTTTGTCCAGCGTTAATTCTAAACGTGCCCAATGCATCTTTATTTTCGGAATTAGTCATCGGCACAGGCAGTCCTGCCCTCAATTTAACTACACAACCTCACGATAATCACTATAGTAGAAAATTCGTGGGCAATTCTGCTGAGATAGATAGTTCTTCATGCTCTCAGCGTGTACTTCCGGCAGAATCTTACAATGCCCTGTCACAGAAAAAGAACGACGTAACAAAAGGCGCATTTGATCTGCCCGTCATTCTCAATATACACAATACACAGTTTTGAATGCAATTTTAAATTTCTAGTTTTCATGGAGTTACCTTACAGTTATAATTAAAAGTATATAAAAAATTATTTTGTAATGGACATGTAATGGAGTAACACAACTTTACCGACGATTCCGAATTGCATAATGTTGGCAGCCCTTCTTTTACGCATCTTGCGAGACTCAACTTACCCTACGCTTTTTATGATTTACGCCTTTTACGCCCTCTCTAGGAGTACGGTGTAAGTACATGTTATGTCATCTGCATATGCAAGTCACAATTACTTGACACCTCCTACCATAACTCCTTCTACCACTCCAGCCGTTAGCTTACTTTCTACATTCGCGATTAAAATTGCAAAAAGCTTTGGGCTAAGCGGGCACACTTTCCTCTATCCCCTATCTATCCAGAAGCCCTCAGAGATTTTTTCCACTCCTATCACCGTATCTCTCGTCGCCTCACAAACCTCCCTCACCCTCTCGATCAGGCCTCTGTACACTCTTCTCTCTTCCATTACCTCCCACAACCTCCCTCTATCCACCGAATTGAACGCGCCTTTAAGATCTACAAAAACGCGTACACTTTGGCACCTTTTCTGATTACTTCACTATCTATTACGTGTTGCAATACGTAAATATTATTAATAGTACTTCTTTCCTCCCTTAGGCCCGCCTGCGTCTCCGGCAATATTCCTTCCCCCTCAGTATCCTTTCGCAGTCTATCTGCCAACACTATCGCGTATATTTTGTACGTAGTAGTCATTAGCGTAATTCCTCTATAATTTTCCTGCTTCTTCCTATCCCCGTTTTTAAACAGTGGTACGATCTTGTGTGCTAAACAGCCACGCTTCGTTCTCTACCCCGCCCAGCCCAGCTGCCTTAGATTTTTTCAACGTCCTTAACTGCTTCTTTATCTCCTCGTCATTCAGTTCCTCTCCATCTAACTCCCTCGTTGTTCTACCCCCCTTATCTCTCTTCCGTGTATCTGATCCCTGAAATAAATCTTGAAAATTTTTCCTCCATTCGTCACACCCTATCTTCTCACTAATCCCCACAATACGTTTCCTAAACTTGTTAATCATGTTCCACACGTTATCTTCTGTTTTAAAACTTCTCAGCTCCTCATCTAGCTCTTGTTGCATTTACTGCTCTTTCTTTTCACATATCACCCTAAACTTCTTCCTATTTTCTACGTACTCCAGACTTTTCGCGGTCCCCTCCTTCCACTTCATGTAGTTCTTTTTCACCTTTCTCTTAAGTATTTTACATTCCCTATACCACTACGGCTTCACTATATCTTTCTTCTCTTTTCTAAGTACCTTCTTTTGCAAACACCCTTTCACATTTTCTTTCAGATACTCCCATATCTCGTTCACCGACTGCCTCTCAAACTTTCTCAAACTTTGCCGAACTACTGCTAATACTTCTCTTTGGCCTCTCTCGACACTTCTTCCCCACTGTGCCTTTCGCCACCATCCACCTTTATACACAAACTTAATGGCTGATGGTCCTATTCCACCCTCTCTACCACTGCAAATTTCTCTATCTCCTCCCACCCTTGCATATTCATGATCACATATTCTATCACCGCTACCCCCATCTTACTCACATACATGTATTCTACCTGTTATTCCTCTCGAAGCTCTCTCCTTCCGGTACAGCCACCCCGCCCCCCGATTCTCGCACTGAAGCCCACCCAGCACCACCATACACTCATCTCTCTCTCTCTCTCCTAGTAAGTTTTACACCTTTTATTTAACTCTTTCCATCCAATCCTATTCTACACCCTTGGAAACTTTGACTCTACTCTATCTCATTCCCTTCTCTCTGCCCATGTCTCTACCAGACCAATCACATCCAATTCCTGAATATACTTCCAGAAATCTCTATCTTTCTTTTTAACCCGTACTACGTTCCCGTACACACCTTTAACACTCCTCCGTCGAGCATCACTCACCCCCGTCCTACTTTCCACGAAACAAATTGCCTAGCAATTCTTTTTCAACACCTCCTCCTCGTTCCATACCGAAATTTTCTCATCTGTTTTTATTTTCCGATACCCTACCTTCGCCGCTCTCCCTTCACTCTGTTCAAGCCTAACCCTGTCATCAAGCATTCTATGAACATTTCTTTCTTTAATAGTCAAATATTCATCGATGAAAAACTTCTTGTCCTTTATCCTATTTTTGTAACGCATCACCGCCAACTATTCTTCCCAGCTCTGCAATTCCACAACCGCTACTTCATTGTCCTTTCTCCCGTCTATCCTAACTTTACCTATTTTGCCTTTAACCCACTATATTCTCTATAACAGAACTTTTACCCCCTCCCTTTCTTCCCCGTTCTTTAGCCTCAATACTCTTATTACAATATTATTTCTCCTATCTGTCTTCTTCTTGCAATCCTCCCAAATACCTTTGATTCTCCCCCTCCCCCTGTCAATCATTTCCATTTCCAACCTGCCCTTCACCTCCTTAAGCCTTTTTTTCGTACTTTTCTTCCACACCCTAGTCTGTTCTTCCGTCTGCTTCATTTAAGTCTTTTTTTCCTTCCTTACCAACACCACCTCCATCTGCAATCATCATGATCTCCGCCTCAGCTCTTTTACCTCCTTTTCTCACCTTTCATCTCTTACCTTCAGATCCTCCCTTATACTTTCCATCTGCTCAAGAGCCCTCCTTACTTCCCCCCTAATCCTCTAACATTGCATATCAGCACCCCGGGTGCTCCTTCTGCCCTTCCATTTTTAGGGGGGGGGGGCATACGTGCTCGTACGCTTTTTTTAGCGGGACTTTCAAGCGTGCTTTTTTCCTTGTCATTTCCTTAGCTCCGATTCGTCCCTCTCCCTAATATGCCATTCGACACCCGGCCATACACAGCTGACCTTTGTGGCCTTCTGGAAATTTCCTTCCCATCTACTGTGAGCTATACATGCAAAAAAATTACATGCTGCAGCCAACAGATGTCTCTTAACTCTTATTGACCCAATTTGTCCGTTTTTGTCCGTCAAATTTAAATACGGACAATTTTGTTATTTATGCTTAAAAAGATCTGAAAATGTATGAGCGGGTATGTTAAAGTGTGCTTTTTTAGAATGTGACACGAAACTTTAAAAAAAAAATACTCCTTCCCACCCTATTTTTCAATTTGAAAAAAAAACGTAATGTTTTAAGGTAATTCTGGTTTTTAATCGCATTTTCGATGCGAAAGAGGTCTTGGCAATAGCTGAAACCGCAAACACTCCGACTCAAAAGGTCCATATAATAAATTTATAGACACGGATAAGTCATTGTTCATCATTAAAGGGTTGTACGACTACCCCTACAATAACATATTTACGAAAAACCGCTATTTTACGGATTTTTCTAAAAAAAGTCGTTTTGGCTTTTAAAAACAGCTGAAAATGGGGGGAAAATATCACAGATATTAGAAAACACATTTTCTTTTGTAATTTGATGTTCAATTTTGTTACCACCCCATAAAAGAGCCCAAAGAGGTGAAATCGGCAGTTTTACCAAAATAATATTTCCAATACCAAAAAATTGGAAATAAATGTAGTTCTAAAAATAAATAAGAGAAGCTCTGATACTATCGCATACTAAAGACAATGCCTATGATCAAGTTATAAAATAATGTTTACCCATTGTTGATGTAGGGGGCAAGCAGAAGTTAAACATTCTTTTCATCCAAGCCACTAACGTGACTCGGGAATTTTTGGAAGAGCAGATTCTAAATTTTTTACTATTTTTGCTTTACAACCCCTTTCCAAGGGCGTATAAGCGTTTGAAGGTATTATATATGTTAAAAATATAAGAATAAGTTACATTTATTTGCACCAGTAACAGTTTTTCTTCAAGTGATCGTTAAATTTTAATTCATACCGACTTTTTGGTAAAAAAAGGTCGTCATAAGTCTTTATTGGCCGACGACTTTATAAAAACATTTATAAAAATGTACACTGTTGTAGTTTTTAATTTTAGTTTTTAGCACAAAACAATCTTTTGAAATAATATGAGTAATTATGAAGGTAAAAAAAGATTGAAAATAGGTTTTTCGATTTTTTTCCCCAATCACATACAAGTTCGAAGTATTTTATCAAAAAAGTATTGACTATTTATTTCAAAATAAAAATTATCAATATTATCACGAAAAACATCTTGTTTCGACAAGTACATAAGACATTCGTTTTCGAAAATATATAATAGTTATAATACAACCCATCAAAAATTGGAAAATGATCAGAACTTTGAGTTGCTTCCACTGTTAATATCAGAAGACATTGTAAAAGATACGAGCCAAAATAAATTTATAGCTATCAAATAAAAATTGAAATATGCTATACCAGAAGACAGATAAGATGAAGACAAGGTGTGGAAGGTAAGAAAAATTTACGGCGACAATGGATTTCTTTATGATTCTAAAGTCTGCTGTGGCGAAAATTCGTATAAGGATTCGAAATTAGGCAAAATTACAATAGGAAGTCTTGCTGTTATTCAGATGCTAAATAAGCTTCTAAGAAACTTACTTTTGCTGTCTCGATCTCATGCTGCATCTGAAAAACTTATGTTTTCGAGCGACTGGAGTTGTCCACTCCGATCGGATACGAGAAAAAAACTTAATTGGTAAAAATGCATCCAAGGGAGCCCAAGTGGTTAAGCATCATGAAAATAGTGGCCTCAAATTCATTAATGAACTTTTAGAAAAAATTCGTACGTCACACCGAAGTGCGAAGTTGTTGATACGGTGCGATGTTTTGGAGCGAGAATAGTACATTTTGATACGTGTGTGCGAGGTGATTATTTAGCGAATGAGACGTTTTTCGCACGAGCGATTGGTTTGTTCCAATTGGAAACAATTCGATGCTTTCGTTCAAATTCGTTTACCTATTTAGAACAACTTTTGAATAGATTTGGCGATTAAGAAACTTTATATCGAGCTTTTAGAGCTCCCCTCCAAATTTCCAAATCATGAACTGCAATTGATTTCTAAAGAGTTTCTTTTAATTGATTTAATGCATAATGTAAGTTTGTCTTGACTTTGAACATATAACTATTAGAGCTTACTTTAACTCGCGCTGGATCTGAAATATCATTTGAATTTTCCAAATGGAAAGCAACATCACTTTTAAAAAAATGAATAATCAATTGAACTTTTTATAACAACTGTTAGTTGCAAAGTAAATGCTGTTTCATCTTCATTTATGCAAGATCCTAAATCACATTAAGGTTGATCGAAATCTATTTGAGATAGCTTCATTAGATATCTGCTGGTTTGAAGTCTCTCATCCTCTTTTGGACTCAGATTGTACCCAAAATGAAATTTTTTTCATTTTTTGTTGACTTCAAAAGGGCCTTCCCCTCTATTAGCCATCGTCACCCCTGGAAAAAACTCCTGAAGAAGGGTGTCAGCACCAAAATATTAAAAATTATTTCTAACCTGTACCAAAAAGTTACTGTTTCTATACGTTCAACTGAAGGTTACACCACCCCGGTGGAGGCAACCTTAGGTCTCCTCCAGGGTGAAAGTTTGAGTCCGATACTATTTGCCTTATTCCTCAGTGATCTTGAGGAATATTTAATAAATCATGGAGCCAGAGGGGTTATGGTTAATTATTTTACGGAAGTATTCTTTTTGGCTTACACGGATGATTTTGCGCTACTAGCAGCTTCTTCAGTTGACCTTCAGAGGAACATAAATATAATTGCTCAATACTGCGAAGAAAATTTTCTTTCCATTAATGAAAGTAAATCTAAAATTCTTATTTTTCATAAGGGCAACATCCGGAAAGATTATAGCTTCCGTTATAAGGGTGAACCTCTGGAGATCGTGCAGACGTATGATTATCTTGGCACTACTTTCTCTAGCTCAGGGAGATTTGCTAAAGCGAGTGAAAGAAGGATTAGTGTTTCAAATGTAGCTATGGGTGCGGTTCTCAGGATTCTCTTCTCATCGAAGTGCGACTCTTGGGACACTAAGAGAGTGCTGTTTCGCAGCATGTGTCTTACCGTCCGTTTCTTGCTATTGCAGTCTGGGGTTTATGGTATTATGATTCTGTTGAGAAAATTAGGACGAATTTTTATAAGAGAATACTGGCTCTTCCTCTTTATACCTCTAATTATGCGGTCAGGATTGAAACAGGCTCTAGACAACTTTCATATGATATCTTAAAGCAGGCTTTTAATTGGTTGAAAAGAGTCTTCGACATGAGAGAGGGAAGACTTCCTTAAACGTGTCTAGAAAGATTGGTTCGCCTATCTGTCGAGAAAGATGCAAAACCCGAATATAATTAGTTTCTGCAATTGAAGTACTTTTTTGACCAATGCGGGGTGGGGAGGATGTGGTCTGCATTGGATGCCAATTCTCTAAAAATAAACAAGGATCGTATACTCGACACTTACAGAATTCACCTCCTAAATTCTGATCTTGCCAGAGTGGAATCCTCCGAGAGTTTTCAAGTTTATCCTTACCTCCCTTTGACTTCCCTAGAAGACTCTAATTTGAAAATAAGAGTTCCCTTGATCTTTACAAGAATAATGGCTCAGCTGAAGGCTTTTGGGATCCGAAAGAGGAAGAGTCTGCTTAAATGACTTAAGATATGACTTTGTAGCAGGTAAAGTCTGTTCAGTATGTAATCTTAATCAGGTAGAAGATCTATATCATTTACTGGCACAATGCCCTGCCTACAACAATTTCAGACCTCCGTTTATTAGAAACACTGCGGATCCGAATGTGATTAGGCAATATTGGCTTATGATTTTTAATACCACCTCTGCCTTTGAAATGAGTAATTTATTTAAACTAGTCCAAGCCATTTTGCGCATCCGCACCTTTATACTTCAGACTTAAATAGGCAACATAATTAAGTTTGATTCTTGTTCTTTTATTGTATAATATTTTCTAGCTTTAAGCAACCCATTTGTACAGGACAATGACCTAAGAATCTTATCAATAAACACACATAAGAAAATACAGCGAAAAAAAATTGACCAGAGAAAGCATCGAAATCTCTTAGAAACTTTTTGGCTTCCAAATTACCCTATTGATTTTAGTTCAAACGTAAAAAGCATCTTTCACGTTTGAAATTTAGGCGCAATTTTTAGTCCACCATCTGAAAATTTTCAATTTGCAACTCAAATTTGACTTCAGTGAAGTAATTTCTACCCTTAAACTTGTACCTTTGCCGATATGAGAAAATTCCTGTCGATTATTCTCCAAAACTCGAAAAATTTGCAAAATTACATCCAAATCGGCGATTACAAAATCAAATAAAGGCTTGAAAGTGAAAGTACTTTAAAAAAATTAATTTTATTAATTGTACAGAAAATTTTATTTTTTCGGAATCTTCGACATAGTACTAGGTTAAATTTGATATGATTTAGGATGAGAAAGAATATCATATTTCATTATTAGATATTTTTAAATTAAATTAATCGTTCACAGACTGCAAAGGATCGGGATTTGAAAATTAAATAATTTTTTTAAATTAAAAACTTTTATTAAAAATTCAATTTAAACAAAAAAGTGAAGTACTAACTAATCACTTCGTAAAACAATTTAATTTTCAAGCAACAAAAATACATTTTTGCAATTTTTTTCATTTTTATGAATTTATAGTTTCGATACCTAATTTTTCTCAAACCGTTTCAATACATTTTTCAGAAAAATGTGACAACTTAAAGTTCTTTTTGGTTGAAATTTGACGTTTTTTGGATTAAAATTCTACTATTTTTATGAATATGTGTTTTTTCAGTTAAAAAATTCACTTATTTCGTTAGAACTTGCAACTTTTTTGGATAAAAATGCAAGATTTTGTTTAAAAATTCAAAAGCTTTGTTAGAAAGTCATTCTTTCTGGTTGAAAATTAAAATATTTCGTAGAAGACTTACTTTTTATATAAAACTCATATTTGGGTGTTGAAAAGTTAAACTGAAATCTCTTTTATTATTTGTTGAAAATTGGCCTGTTTGGCTTTAAAATTAATTTTTTACATGAAATTTCATCTCTTCTGGGTTAAATATCAACGGTTAGACTTTTTAAATGAAAATTTAATTATAGTGTTAAAATTTCAATATTTCTCTTAGAAACTCATTTTTTAGGGTAGCTAAGTCTCATTTTAATAAATTCGATATTAAAAGTATTACCAGATTGAAATGCTAATACTTAAATGTTAATGGTCAGGGAAAACGAAATAATGGTCAAGGAAAAATCAGGGAATTTGTTCCTTAACAAATATTTAATTGGTTATGACGAATAGAATTTCATCTTAATTTTGCAATATATATTCAATATACAAGGGATGAATATCATGTAGAAAAGATCGCATTTTGGATAAAGACCAAGCGCGATTTTTAAACTAAATTTTACCAATAAACTTACAAATTTGAAGAATAAAATGAGGAAGAAGATAACATGAAATATGAACATATTAAAACTGTATGAAATATATTGAACTAGAAACATTTAGAAAAAAAAACATTTTATTTTGTGTTTAAAAGTTAAATTTTTTGTAGAAAACTCAGGTATTTTAATGAAGATGCTTCTTCTTTAGGTGACCCAGGCATCAATAACACTTCTTTATTCACTAATAGGTCCTTGACATTACTCTTTTTTAAAAGGTCAAAAAAGGTCCTTCATCACGAATATCTTGAGTAGGTTTTTGAAATCTGCATCAATTATTGTTTAAACATTTTTTTAAAAACAATTTCATTATTTATTGCCAAAAAAATTCGTACAGTTATTTTTTTATTTTTTTTATTCGTACAGAATTGAACTTTTAACTTTCTTGATATTTTTTTGTACGACGAGACATTTTTTATTTATGACCTTGTAAAAAATACATTGTTTATAAGGTCATAAATGAAAAATGTCTCGTCGTTCTAGAAAATATCAAGAGAGTTCAAAGTGTAATCCTGTGTCAAGGAATAATAAAAAAATTCAGAAAAAATAGATTTTATTAATTGAGCGCTTTTGTTAATAACATTAGTTATAAATAATGAGGGTCAGACATCGAAAGTGCTACCTAAGATAATCACATTCCTAATTGTAAAATTAAGAATATAAAATAAGATGACCGTTAATAACTTGGAAATTGTGGATTTTAGGGAAGGGTATGTTTATAAAAAACACATTGTTTCTCAGGCCATAAATAAATAATGGTTCCTCGTACGAAAAAATGTCACTCGAGTGTAAAGTTTTATTTTGTTTCATAGATTATTTAAAAGATTGAGAAAAAATACACAAGATGATTACATACTTTATGGTAAAATTAAGGATATAAAAAAGGTAATCGCTAATAACTTAAAAACTAGGGCTTTTAGGGAAGGTTGTGTTTAAAAAAATACATTGTTTTTAAGGCCATAAATAAATAATGGCTCCTCATACGATAAAATATCTGGGGAGTGAAAAATTTAACTATGTGAAAAGGATTAATAAAAAGAAATTTAAGTCAATTCTGGTAATTAATAGTTACTATTTATATCAATTGTTATAAAAAATGTATGAAAAGAAATTATGAACAAAAACTTATGTTAATTATGCTAGAGAAAGCATTCGCAACAACTTTTAGGAACATTATGCCACTGGTTGATCTGAAAATTTTGTTAAAAAATAATTATTTTATAATGCTGGACACTGCAAACTGTTTCTCATACGAAAAAAGTGCAGGATGCAAACAATTTTTATTTTTTCTCAGCCATGTTAAGAATGGTTTCATTTTTTTTTGTCAAAAAATAATGAAATTGTTTAAACAAAAATTGACCCATATTTTGAAAACCTACCCAAGATATTAGTAATAAGGGGCCTTTTTTGAGCTATTAAAAAAAAGAGTAATCACGGGGACCTATAAGTGCATACAGAAGTGTTAGTGGCTACCGGATTCAGGAGAAAATTAATCATGTTGGTTACAAATTTACCTATTGTGTTAAAAATTTAGTTTTTTCATTGAAAATTTAACAGCATTTTTAGTTTGAAATTTGTCTTTCTTTTAACATTGATTTGTTCTTTGTTTCATTTAAAATGATTTTTTTTTAAATGTAAATTATATTACTCGACCTTTAATGAAAAAGTGATCTCTCAAAAATCACCCATCACGTCATGGTTGAGCCATAACCTCAAAAAATGACGAAAAATCATGCACTGAGGCAAATAAATTTCATAATAATGCCAGTGATGCAAATTTTCACTTCAAAAACATGATTGCGGTACCATTTGAATCAGCTTGGGCTTAACCTGCACAGAGGTCAAACCTATCCTAACCTAAAAAAACCTGACCATACCTAACCCAACCTAACCCAACCTAAACTAACCTAACCTAACTTAACTTCAAGTAACACAATTAAACTCATTGTGTTGTCCCGTTGAGCTTGCATTACCGTTTCATTCAGCTTCGGCTTAACCTACATAGAGGTTTAACCTATCCTAACCTAAAAAAACCTAACCTAACCTAACCTAGCTGAATGAAATTCAAGCACACGTGCAGCTATGTAAGCGTATGGTTCTCAGTCTTAAATGTGTGCTATATTTAATAGGTTAACTCGATCTTAACCTGCAAATGAATCTAACTTAACAGAACCTAACGAAATTTTGCTTAACGCAATACAACTTAACTTAAGTATTCCCGTTGTAACACAATGAAATTCATTTCATTATACTACAGGTGATTAAAAATTTAGACGCACATTACTCATTTAAAGAAACTGAGAACTACCATTTCAATTAACTACCATTTCAATTAACCTGACAATGTTTGTATCAATTAAAATGTAGGACTGTAACTTAAACATGTAGATGAATAAGAGTTTCATTCAAAATTTTTTTCTCTCTGCTTTTCTTAAACTTAAGGGATATATTTATACTATCTTTCGTGTTTACATTTTATCTTGATTTTTATCGTACTCGTAATTAAATTGATTTATAGACCTACTTCAGTCTATTTTCTGCCTGCTATAACGTGTTCCTTTTTCTTCGAAGGAACGATGCAAAGGGTTACGCTTAGGTTTAAGACCTACATTCGTTTCCCTTTTCAACATCCAGCGAAAATCAGCCATCATGACTTTGTCCCATCTACCCTGATATCGTTGTTCCATCACTTATATGTCTTGATGAAAACGTTCCCCTTGTTTTACGCTGAAATCACCAACATTTTCTGAAAACTTATCCAGATGGGAATCTAGAAAGTGAAGTTTTAAATTCATCAAGCAGCCTAACTTTTTGTAGTTTCTTATCATTTTCGCAACAATATTCTCGTAGTCTGGACTTTTTTTGTTACCGAGGAAATTTGCGTTTACTGCTTTAAAACTTTTCCAAGCGTCCATTTCAATTTGCGTCATCTGGCTCACGAAATTAGTATCTCTTGTCAATATTCGAATCTGTGGTCCATCAAAGACTCCTTCTTTCAATTTAGCGCCTGAAACATTAGGGAATTTAAGGGATATATACTTATAGCATTGTCCATCTTTATCTAACGCCTTGACAAATTGCTTCATGAGCCCAAGCTTTATGTAGAGGGGTGGTAGTAAAATTTTTTCTGGATCAACGAGACTTTGGTTGATGATATTATGAGAACCAGGTTTGAATGAATCTCTTAAAGGCCAATGTTTTTTGCTGTAATTATTGACTTGATCTCTGCTATTCCACAGGCATATAAAGCATGGCTCTCTCGTGAAACCCGATTGTTGGCCTAATATCATTGTTATGATTTTGAGATTACCACATATTTGCCA
The DNA here is from genome assembly GCF_010883055.1 of Belonocnema kinseyi. NCBI lineage: Eukaryota > Metazoa > Arthropoda > Insecta > Hymenoptera > Cynipidae > Belonocnema > Belonocnema kinseyi. Next base: position 5,570,386 of record NC_046663.1, on the reverse strand, counting down.
TTTGTGATTCGTGTAATTAACTTTTTCAAAAAGCATTTTAACATTGTTATATTCTTCTTTGATGACCGTTGAGTGAGCTATAGGGATAGGAGCGTAAGTATTGGTGTTGTGCAGTAAAACAGCCTTAATGCTGCGTTTTGACGAATCAATGAAAAGTCGCCATTCTTCGTCTCTGTACACATTTTTCTTCAAGTGGTTCATTAGTCCGTTAACGTCAGTGCAATACACTAAAGATGTTTCTTCGTCTTTAACGAAAAACTTTCTGAATTCTTTGTCCCTGTCGCGATAGAATGAAACTTTTGTCTTTGGCTTTAGAAGATTTCCTCTTTTTAGAAACGAAGCGGCAAATTCAGCGCCGTCTTTCGGTAATCCAAGATCTCTAATAAAATCATTCAGTTCTAGTTGCGACACTAATATTTGAACCTTCAATTTTATTTTATGCACGCCATATTCGTCATCTTTTTCGTCATTTTCATCGGAATCATCAGAACTATTTTCTGTTGGATCACTGGTTTCACTACCGTCTCCATGACGTTGACCTTCAACTTCCATTCTATCATCTTCTAAAGCGCTTAAATCAGTCTGGCGTGCATTTTTATTAATTTCAATTGCTCTTGTGACTGTGTACACATTAATGTACGAAATGTTATTTTTATTTTTGGCGTTGAACCCTTTGACGGAATTCATGCAAAAGTAGCAGTCCTTCGCAATAACGAGTTTTCTCCATGTGTAGAGTACTTGCGGTACTTTTCGTTGTTTGAATTTTTGACGATACAACATAAGTCTTCAGGAATCACAAATGACGTGAGGAACCCATTTTGTTTCTTGGTGCAGCAATTCACAGTCAAAATACTTTTCGTAAAGACTTTTCACTTCCTCGTCGATTGATTTTCGCGAACTGCTCACTTCATATTTACTGCAAATGTAACAGAATGAACCTGAGCTATTCTGGCAGGCATGCGATTGAGACATGCTCGCGGGTTTTTTCCATATAGCATGAGACTTTACACCAAGCAAGTGATCCATTGATGAAGAGCTACGGTTGCATGATGACGACGTCGGAGAGCCCGCTTTCCCATCCTGACCAGACGCCGATACTGAGGGTTTTCCCTGCATCGTAATACACTTTTTACCTGTGGCTGCCATGACGGCATGAACGCCGTTTACCCAGGGACTCAGCCAATGTGGATCCGTTGCCCACCGTCACCACGTGGAGAAGCCCTGGTTACAGACACAGACAAATAATGCTAGCAACAAGAGGTTACGAAACTCCAGACATTTACTGCTATTAATGTCAAAATATGAAAGTACGCAAGAACAGGGTTGCCAGCGTAATCGGTTAGGTTAGGTCAGGTTCTGTTAGGTTAGGATAGGTTAAACCTCTATATAGATTAAGCCGAAGCTGAATGAAACGGTACCGCAAACACAACAGGACAACACAATCAGTTTAATTGTGTTACGTGAGGTTGGGTTTCTGTTAATTCAGGTTAGGTTAGGTCAGGTTCTGTTGGGTAAAGTTATGTTAAATAAGTTGATATCAGGCAAGGGTTGATCCTTCACAGTTGTCGACATGTTTTTGAAGTGAAAATTTGCATCACTGGCATTAATTTGAAATTTATTTACCTCAGTGCATGATTTTTCGTCATTTTTTGAGGTTATGGTTCAACCATGACGTGATAGGTGATTTTTGATACCGAATTTGAATTTAGCGCCCCAAAATCCATAGGAATATGTGTGTCTTATTACTAGATCCGCACACTTTTTTTGTGTGGCTGTGTAATTGATGTATTTTGTCTAAAGTTATTTTTGTCGGTAGAAAATGCAAGTTCGTCGCTGAAAATATATTTTCTAGGATAAAAGATTCATCATTTTCGTTAGAAATGTATTTCTTTAGTAGAAAATTGATTTATTTTGTTAAAAATTTGTCTTACTTGTTTGAAAAAATTTTTTACTAAATATTTTCTAGGGGCTGTAAAACCTTGTAATGGGTGGGGAGGCTTAAGCGTGTGAGGCATAGGAGTCAAACGGACCTCGGCCTGCATGCGTGTGGATATGGATGAAAGGAACCTTAGCACTGGTAGTTTTAGGGACAACATCAAGAAGTGGAGAGTCTTAGGTGAACCTAATCTCTAAGATCACTTATAGATACTGTTCCACCTGGAATCCACTGTACCCACGGGCCCTAAATGGACCAAAAATAGAAGAAAAACGGACTGAAGTCAGTTTTCTACTGAACTAAGAAGTGCACTCTCAGAGGCGATAAAGTCATTCAGAGACTTGGAAACTCTGGAGATGGCGGCTGAGATTTTCACGGAAGCCAGCAAATCCACTTATGAAAGTAATTGTCAACCTTCAAGATTTTTTTTTGTGTTTTAAAAAATTTTACGTCGGAAAACTAAAAATCATGTTACTCTCCAAATATTAAATATTCGCAAAAATAAAGTTTGAATGACCCAATAGGGATTAGTGAAAGATAAAAGAAAAGAAGCCAAGGTTACCGTAATACATTGTTATTTATAACTTTTCATGTAATTTTGATCCGACTTTAGATCACAAAGAATATTACATATTAGTTTATCTTTTTTCTATGGAATTAATGATACACATAATGTAGAGAATCTTGATTCGAAATATCTTGAGAAAACCAACGTGGGAAAATTGGGTAACTTTCACCTACACGACACTCTTTCATTTCATTAACAGTCATTTTTTCAACTACACCGTTCATCATGTTTATTTTTATTCTCGCATGACTGTGATTCGACATATATATTCCCCGAAGAATCCCAGTATACTCCAGTATAGCAAAAACGTCACCATTGGATGCTGATAATACAATATATTCTCGGGTTGGCATGGGCACATAGACATTACGCATTAATTGCAATTGAAGTGATCCATCAGCAGGAATAACGTATCTTCGAAATTCGAAGCGCCGGTTCAAATTTGCCTGAGGAATGAGCCGAATATATCCAAGTTTTTCTATTGGATATCCAAGTACTTGGTCAGAAGGAGGCCTACCCGGAGGAGATCTGGGCCTGGTACAAAGAGAAGGCTCCTGACGAGAAGTTCGGTCAGGTGACTTTTGTCTGGCGGAAGAAGAAGAACCAGGATTAACTTTGTCATAGGGATTACGTGTATTCTGTAGTGAATCGTAATTTGCAAAAGTTTTTTGAAATTGGTGTGGGAACATTCTATGTTTTTTTCCTACTGGACACTCATCAATTTCTACTGGAGTCATATCATCAATTGCGCCACTTATCATATTTATTTTTATTCGCGAATGAGCTCTATTTGTCCTATAAATTCCAAGAAGAATCCCGCTGTTATCCAATATTGCAACAACTTCATCATCGAATGTTGATAATACTATATATTCTCGTTTTGTGTCAAGCTTATAGTTTATCCGATCTATTTGCATTCGAAGTCCTTTATCGGTTGGAAAAACATATCTCCGAAATTCAAATAGCTTGGCCCGATTTGCGCCAGAAATAAGCCGAAGATATCCAAGTTGTTCTATTGCACATCCGAGAACATCATGAGAAGGAGGCTTGCCCGGAGGCGACAGGGACCTGGCACGAAGAAGAGACTCCTGTGGAGAACTTTGGACAGTTGAATCTTCTCTGACAGAAGGAGAAGAACCAGGATTATTTTCGCTATTAGTATTCGAATCGATCTGTAGCGAGTCATAATTTTCTAAGGCTTTATTGAAATTATCTGGGAAGACTGGGTGCTCTCTGCCTACTGGACAATAACTAATTTCATCTGTGGTCAAATTATCAACTGCGCCGCTTATCATATTTATTTTTACTCTAGCATATCTTTGTTGTCTCCTAAATATGCCTCGAAGAAACCCGCTAGTTTCTAATATTGCAAAAATGTCACCGTTATCTGCTGATAATACAATATATTCTTGATCTGAAACGGGCAAATAGCAATTGTGTTTTAAACGTATTTGAATCAGTTTTTCGACAGGAAAAACGTATCTTCGAAATTCGAAGCGAACGTGAGGATTTGTGCGTGGAATGAGTCGAAGATGTCCAAGTGAGTCAAGTGAATATCCAAGTATTTTAAAAGAGAGGGGCCTACTAGTTGGAGACCTGGTTCTGTCACGAAAAGCGGCCTTCTCTGGCGAAGACCGGTCAGACGTATGTTGTTGGCTAGCAAAAGAAGAAGAAGGGCCAGGATTGTGCTTGCTATGAAAATTCCCTCCAGTACCTGAACTGCATTCTGCAAACAGAAATGGAAGATTGATTTTTTTATGAGCACATTTTTGTCTAATATCTTTTTCTGAATGCGATGTCTTTTTTTGTAAAAAGAATCTTTCTGGCGATTGAATAAAAATTACTCGAAATAATTTTTAAATATAATAACTCAAAACCGTATACTTATCCTGTAAAATAAAAATATAATTTTTTCTAGAAGAAGAGAACATAAAATATTTGACAAACCTGATGACAATAAATGCTTTCTGCATTAAGAAACCTCCATGAAAGGAAGTTGAATCCGTGAAGTTGAATTGAACTTATTTCAATATTCCTTAACGAAGAGTTGAGCGTCAAAACATTATCAGTGAAAAATTGTTTCATGCACAAAGATTTTGTGCACCCAGCACATATAATGGTTGCGTCACTGCATAAGTCGAAAAATGGTGCGCAGTTTTAAGTGCAGTTATTAGGAACAAGTAAATTGAACAAGAGAAATGTGTTCCCTCTCAAAATTTAATTTTAATTTCGTTTTCCGGAGGTACTATAACAATGAGTCAATGCGGAAGGGAATGGCTTATTTTTATTTCTATGTAGTGTTCGTTTATTAACCCTACTCTAGGTAGTCAATGTACAAAAATGTTTTATAAGTTAATTTTGATGTCTGATAGTTTTTTTGATACGTGCGTGAGAAAAAGTATCACATAATTATTTAATTTAGAAAAACTTCTAGCGGTTAAGTTATTCCGCATCGTAAAAGAAAGCTGTCTTAAGATGTGAAGATACAATAATGTGTATTTTGTCACTATTTGTATAAGCGAACGTACTGCTGAACTGCCTGAACCACAGATTTTTAATAACACGATCTCTGATATTCATATTATCTTTTTTATTTTTGTTTGTAAATATTTCTTAAACTAAAACCAGAAGAAGGGTATCACATAAAAAAATAGTAGATGTAGGCGGCAAACACCCAACGCTTTTGTTTCAAGAATTTCAAAACATGTTGAAAAAAGTATTACTGTTAATCTTTATGAACAGTAACATTTATTTGAAAAATAATATATTTTGAGTATTGACAGGAAAAAAAATTGTTTAAACAAATACTTATAGCTCTCAGTAGATCAATTGAATCAGTTTGATCATTCGAGTAAAGAGTGCTATCTTCCATTTTTTGGTCAATTTCCGGACACAATACAAGGGGGTTGATACTAGATATAAATTTTTCATAAATAATTATAAACGAACAATAAATAGTAAATAATTAATAATTATAAATACAGGTATGAAAATCACACTGCGAAAAATTTCAGAAAGATTTCAATAATTTCAGAAATATTACCAAATATTTCAATAACATTTCAAATATTTCATAAGATTTCATAAAGATTTTACAAACATTAGAATTATTTCCCAAAGATTAAAAAAATCTCGCAAAGATTTCAGTTAAATCTAAATGTCTTATAGACTATAATGATTTTTCAAAGATTTACGAAAGGTTTTAATCACTTTTCCACATAAAAACAAATATTTCAAAATATTAAAAATATTTCCAAAGATTTAACTAAGTTTTCAACAATTTTTAAAATGTACCATATACTTCAAAAATATTTTCAAAGCTGTTCAATGATTTGCAAAAGATTTTTAAAATTTCGTATAGGTTTAAATATTTATCAGAGATTTCGGATAGGTTTACAAGATTTCACAAAGATTTCAATAGTTTTACTAATGTTTCATATTCAAAAGACTTCCAAAGATGCCGGAAAGTCTATTTAAATTTTAAATACTGTTTTAAGTATTTTGAATATTTGATAAAGAATTCAGTGATTTTCTAAAGATTTCACACAATTTTTCAATATTTCGCAAAGATGTCGGATAATTTAAAAAGATTTCACAAAGTCTTCAACGATTTTCCAAAGATTTGAAAAATTGCAAAAATATAACAAATATTTCAAAAATATTCTAAATATCTTATGCAGATTGCAATAAATTCCTAAAGATTTTACAGATGCCACAAAAACATCGCAACGATTTTAAAGGTTCCGCAAAAATTTCGGATAGATTCAAACAATTTCACAGATTTCAATGATTTTTCGAAGGTTTTAATAATTTAAAATATTATCAAACTTTTATAAAATATTTGAAATATTTTACAAAGATTTAGAATAGATTTAAAAGCTTTTACAGACTAAAATGATTTCACAACTATTGCAACGATCACAACGATTGCAACGATTGCAATGAGTCTTATTAAAAGCTTTTCTTTTAATCGAATTTTTTCGGAAACGGTACAAATTGAAACTCTTGAGATACAAAATATGCATGCCATTTTTGGGAGAAAACGCGTTGTGTGCTTTCCACTTACACGGAATAATTTTTTACGTACACGTCTATTTGGAAATAAAAATAACGAAATAAAATGATTATCGAAAATCAATAATAATTAAATTTGTAATTAGAATAGCGGTTATTATTTTATTTAATTTTTTTTAACTAATGTATTTTGTTTTATTGGTATTTTTTTTATTTGGGACTCTTGCGATCAAATGATAATCCAAAGGTGGGCACGGTTCGAGCCTCTATCCCCACCTAACATGCGTGCGCTCGTTTGTTCCGTTTTTAATCGGAGAATCAGTATATTGAATTTTTGCTCTGAAGAAATTTTGTTTCGTTTTTACTTGAAAGATTGATTTATTCCGATTTGAAATAATTCGATGGTTTTGTTCAAATTCGTTGACCAATTTCGCAGAATTTTTGGAAAGATTTGGCGATTAAGAAACTTTATCTCGAGCTTTCCTCCAAATGTCCAAATCATGAACTGCTATTGATTTCTGAACGGTTTCTTTTAATTGATTTAATGCATATTGTAAGTTTATCTCGACGTTGAACATATCACTATTAGCGCTTACTTTAACTCGCGCTGGATCTGAAATATCATTTGAATTTTCCAAATGGAAAGCAACATAATCGATTGAAATTTTTATAATAACTGTTAGTTGCAAACTAGATGGTCTTTCATCTTATGTTATGAAAGATTCTAAATTAGCATTGGAATCAGTGGAAAGAATTATAAGGTCAAATGCTTATTAGGGGGTTTCTATGTCAATAAATCCAAATTTGAGGTCAAAATTGGAAATTTCGAGAAACCAAAAAGTTTGTAAGAGGTCTTCGATGCTTCATCGATGTTACTTCTATAAAGTATTTATTTTTCGGAATTCCAAGTCGACTGAAATCCAGTGGATTTCTTTCTTTCTCTGTTCATATTTTTTCGCTGTATTTTCTAGTTTATTTAATATTATTCTTCGCGCTATTCATGATCTGCACTAGGGTGACTCAAAAACGCTTTTTTCTTAAGAGGGCAACGATCCCCCCAATTTCATTCCAAATCCAAAAAATAAATTCCGTAATTTTTTTATTTTTTGATTATAACAGATGATTTTGATTATAACCGGTTTTGATTTGAAGTTTCCCATATAAAATCCATGGGGAAAAATTACTTTTTTGAGTTTTTAGAATAATTTTTTAGGGTTTGAAAAAATGTCACGGGGAAGTATGAGTGTCTATAGAGAATTATTCAACGAAGAATTTCATCCATCAGACATATGGGTTTAACACCCCTAACACATCCGCACGAGTACCTAAAAAATACCCTTAAAACAAGAAATGTCAATTCCTCAGGAAATCAACCCTTTTAGCACTGTATTCTGATATTTTTTTACTTAAATTTATTAATATTGGTCTAGTGGAATATTTGTTACCATCAGTTAATTAATTTTTGATTATTTAAGCAAATGGAATTTGTTTAAATAATTTTTTCCCGAAAATTTGTACCCTTCTAAAAATGATTACTATAGTCTTGTGGAATATTTATTAAAATTCGTCCAATAATTGTTTATCATTAAAAAAAAATGGAATTTTTTTAAATAATTTTTTTGGATGCTGAGTTTTCCTGAAATTGTAGTGAAATTTAAGAAGAGTGCATTGTGGAAGTGTGTAGAAGGATATGGATGTGAGAGATGAATTAGGGAATTGTGAGATTAAAAAGGGGAGGTAGATATTTTGGAGGATTGAGACAATTTTGTATGAAAGTTGAGGTTAGGTTCTTTCTAGACTTGTTGTATGGTGCAAGGACTGGGTTGATTGGGTTGGTAGTAGCAGGGTTGGGTTCCGGCAAAGAAAGGTGAGATAGGTACCAAACCGCGACGGTAGATAGAGGCAGGAAAGCATAGAAGGCGGGAGTGTTTGAATTGAATTTATGGCTAGCGGAGCGAGTATCTCCGCGGAAGAAACAGATTTAAAGCAGGAAGTGTTCAGTACGCTGAAAGAGGAGATCAAAGAATGGAAGATAAGGAGGGAGGAAAAGAAATCTATAGAAAAGGAGAGATTAAGAGAAAAAAGCGTAGGAACAATTGAGGCTTTTATCAAAAGGAAGAGAGAGGAGAGGGAAAGCAGTGAAAGGAAAGAAGATATCAGTGCAATCGTGAAATATCAAAAAATGTTTAGATCGCTGCCGGAAAAGCAGTATTTAGTGGGAAAGAGTGATAATAGTAAGGGGTCTGGCAGAAGCGGAGATGAAAATGAAGTTCCGATGAAAGATGAAAGACCAAAGGAAATTCGCGAAGTGACGATAGAGGTAATGGATATGTATGAAGGAAAGCAGGAGAAAAGGGGTGAAGAATTAAAGAAGGAAATTAGGCGGGAAATGGCTGATCTTAAGAAAAAAAGAAAGAAATGGGAAGAAATCAGGGAAAAGTTATAAAGCAGGATGGAGTCATTAGAACCGGAATTGTGGTGGGGGCGACAGTGGGGATAAGGAGATGGAAAGGCTGAGAAAAATAGAACAAAGAATAGCAAGGAAAGAGAGGGAAGAAGGAAAACTAAACATATCGATAAAGGGTATACTAAAGATATGGGAACATAAGAGGGAAGTGATGACAAAGAAGAGTATGTTATATGGAAGCTCGGAGAGAATAGAGGACGATTTGACATGGATAGAACGGAAGATGCAGTATAAGTTAAGGAAAAAAAGCGGAAGGGGGAAAAAGAGGGAAGAAGAGTATGGGCTGAGTATAGGAGAATACAAATATACGAAGTAGGGTGAGATTGGGATAAAGAAAGGGAACAGATAGTAGGAAACTAGGTGCAGGGAAACTAGAAGAGGAAGGAACGGGAGATAGGAAAGTGATAAATCGTGAGAAGGAAAAAAAGATGAGAAACGAAAGTAGGGAAGAATGGGAGATTTGTTACCAGATTATAGCAGGATTGGAGCGAAAGGATAGGGAGCTTATGAAAAATTTGACATAATGGAATGTAGTCATAATGATGAAGACGTGGTAGGATGAAAAGGGATCGCGAAGAGTAAGGTGAAGGTTACCACGAAGTTACAAATGGCAAGTGCAAAATGCAAAAAGGAAGAATAAAAAGAGCAGATCAGTGTGAGGAATGGTGATGGGAGTGAGGAATGAATGTATAACAGGGAAAAATAAGAAAGACGGGAAAGAACAAAAAGAAGGATTAATATTAGAAGAGGTAATTAATGGAGGAGAGAAGTGGAAGGTAGTGGGAATTTTTGTGAACCGTGATATGCAGGAGAAAGCAGACGAGATAAAAGAAATGGTTCAAAAAAGTAAAGAAGAGATTAGGCTGATAATAGGTGGGAATTTCAATGCGCGAACAGGGGGAATAATATTGAATACACTAGAAAATACAGCGAAAAAAATTTGCAAAGTTAAATGCAAATCGGTGACACCAGTCAAAAAGTTACCACATTCAATATGATCCTAACCATAGTTCATATATTGTGAGATAAGAATTTGCGTCCACAAAATTAATTTCATTCCTATATTTCGTTTTGTTCCTAAATTAAAAATGGTCGTATTTATGTGAAGTTCTTTGTTTTCATTACCGAAGAATAAGTTTAAATTCATTTGCGATAACTCTTATCATTTATAAAACAATAATTAGGAACGCGAAAAGTTGATTAAAAATCTGTTCTCCTTATTTATAGCTCGGATTCACTAATTTTTTGCCGATTTGGCATTGCAGATAAGGTCGTAGCAGAAAAATAACTTTTATTCTATCGTAGGATAAACTTTTGCTAAATAGCATATGAACTTTGAACGAGGAAAATTTTACACGTAACGAAATTTATCTTTAGTTTTTTGTGATAAAATGGCTATGTACATCTAAGAAGTCATAATTTTTGTCGTCTTACACTGCGAAAACCATGTATTATTTCAGGGATAGTTTTAGGGATTACAATAAGGTTAAGAAAAAATGCCTCAAGTGGTATTAAAATAAGACCACTGTTAGGATCCTAGAATTTTTTGTTTTGCGTTAAACAAACAGCATGAAGTTATCTTTTTCAAAAATAAGAAATGATAAGAAATGATACACTATGAATATATAAACGGCTATTGCATCACTATACGAATGGAAGGGGGGACTTTAGGTTCATACCACTGGCTTATAAAGTATCCCTATTCTTGCATGCACTATAAAAATGTAAAAAGAATTGTATTATATGTATATTATATTATTATATTCACCAAGATATTTAATGACGACCGCCAAAGTGAAAACAAAAGTATGAGCCAGCCGCATTTTCGAAAAGCAGAGACAAAACTGATGACTGCTTCAGTGGATATTTTGGTAACTAAGCGAATATAAGGAATATTTCATTGTGTCATCAGAGTACAAATATTTACTCCAACTACTACAATTTGTTTCAAGGTTGTCTTTTGAAAATAGTACATAGTTTGCGCAATGTGTAAAATATACTGATATACAATAAGTAAATGTAATATATACGTAATATATATATACTTATTTGAAAATTCTTCCTTTTTGATGGTAAACCAATCTTCTTGATTAAGAATTCGAATACAAGCTTGAAAGTATAAGTACTTAAAAAAAATTCTTTTTATTAATTTTATAGAAAATATTCTTTTTTTCTGAATCTTCGACATAGTACCATGTGTGTTGCTAACTATTCAGTATTTTTTTATTTCGGAACTTCTATCCTAACCTTCGTTACGGGTAGTTGTTGTTTAGATCTTTATCGTGGAGAAAAGAGCATATCAGTAATTGACATAGTGAACAAGATTGGAACAAGCCATATTTTTCGACATCCTTTCTATAGCAAAAAGCAATTGATATTAATTTTTTTAAAATAATAGCAAATTGTCTTTCGAAAAAATTTTACTCTGAACATTCATTAACTGTGTTAATAATTCCACAACATAATACATTTTTAAGATTTGTAGAGCATAAAAAGAAAATAATTTCATAAAATAATAGAAATAATTCATGTCTACAAAAGTTTTTCAGAAACAAGTTTCTAGCATGAGTTTTACCTAAAACTGATTTAGGATCAGAAAGAATGCCAGATGTCAGTATTAGATATTTTGAAATTAAATTAATCGTTAACAGATCGCAGAGGATCTTGATTTTAAAATTAAATAATTTTGCTAAATTAGAATTTTTTTATTAAAATATCAATTTGAACTAAACAGTGAATTCCCAACATATAATTGAACAAAATTAAACAATTTTAAAGCAACAAAATTACTTTATTTTTTTTATTTTTACCGATTTATAGTTTCAATACCTAATTTTTCTCAAACCGTTTCCATACACTTTTCAGAAACATGTGAAAATTGAAAGTCCTTTTTGGATGAAAATGTACGTTTTCATAAAAATGCAAGTTTTTGTTTAAAAATACAAAAGCTTTTTTGAAAAGTCATTCTTCTTGGTTTAAAATTAAAATATTTCTTAGAAAACTTACTTTTGTGTAAAACTCATATTTTAGTGTTGAAAAGGTTATCTGAAATCTTTTTCATCAGAAATATCATTTTTCTTTTTTTTTCCTTGAAAATTTATTATTTCGATTTAAAAATTCAGATATTTTAGTAGATATTCCTTGGATAAAAATGCAACTCTTTGATTAAAAAGTATTCTTTTTGCTTAAGAATTCAACTGCTTTGTTTGAAATTTTTGGTTAAACCACTCTTTTTTATTTTTTTCATGTTAAAATTCGTCTGTTTAGTTGAGTTTGGTTTGTGGGTTGAGACTAATTCAAAAATATTAACCTGCATAGGGTAGGGAAACTAATTCACTAAAGAAAAGCAATCATTTTAAGATGAAAGTGGATGTTTTATTGCTAGTATTATTTACATAAGAAATTCGCGTTTTATTCTAGCCGAAAGGGTATTGAGAGTTTTAAGTCCAGTTGTGGACACGGTGATGAAAACGGTGTGTCATTCGGAAGGAATTAAGTGCGATCCTGGGGGGAAAGGGGGGAGGGTTTCATTGTTCGGTTCTTCTTCGCTCGGGCCAGGGTTTGAGCGAAGCGGCCAGGGAGACAAAATACCTTGTGCCGAAGCCCGGGGAGATCTGTCTTCTGGGTCAGTTCAGTTCAGTTCAAAATACTCTTTATTGTTCATAAAATTTGTGTACCAAATTTTGTGTGCAGAGTGAAGGTTCTCGTACCTCTTTCTGCATTCATTGCCAAGCGCAGGGACTTATTTTGTACTCTTCTGAGTTTTCTTATATTTGATTTATAGGTACTTCCCCATAAGGGGCCGCATATAAGATAATAGGTCTAGTAATCATTTTCTAAGTAGTAGGTTTATTTGAGACACTTATTTTGCTCTTTCCACGCAGGAGTGGATGGAGGCTTCCTATAGCTGCCGAAGCCTTTTTGTGACCTATTCTAACATGTTTTGTGTGCTTAAGCTTTGAGTCTAGAATCTCGCCTAAATATTTTGCTTCTTTCTTAGGGACAATGTCTTCGTTGTACATTTTTATATTAGGAACTACTTTATCACCGACATTATTTGAAAATATCACAAGTTCAGTCTTATCAGTGTTGATTTTAAGTTCCCACCTATGAAAATACTCTTCTATTTTTACAACTTGTCCCTGTAACTTCGCTATAGTTTGTTTCTTACGAACGAGTTTCATAATATAACGCAGTGTCATCCACAAATAGAGCTAATTGCATATCTTTAGATTTTGGTATGTCATTTAGATAATATAAGAATGATACTGGTCCTAAAACAGAGCCTTGTTGCACCCCTGCTACTACAGGTTTTGCTTTCGAGGTTTCATTATGTATATCTACTACAAATGTTCTATCACTGAATTATTCCTTAATAACTTTAATTAGGTATAGTGGTATATCGTATCTATATAGCTTCACTATGAGCCCTTTGTGTCATACAATATCAAAGGCCTTTTCCATGTCCAGGAATAAGGCACCCGTACTATGTTTATTATTATTATTTCAAAGATTTCACTAAGAGCAGCCAGTAAGCTGATAGCTCTATAGCTTGTTGGCAACGTTTTATCTTTTCCGGATTTGAATATAGGAAAGATTTTAGTTTTGTTCCAAACTTTTAGAAAGTAACCCTGCTTCAAACACGCGTTTATTATGTACGTAATTTGGACTATAGCTTTTTTAGAGAGACATTTAAGTACTAAGTTTTGAATTCCATCTAAGCTAGAGGCTTTTTTAGATAATAATCGGTTTCAGATATTTATTTTTTGTCCTTTATGATATTCTTCTCAGGGCGTTTCTATGTTTGAATTGTTCTATTATATTTTCTGGGAGATTATTATTAGATTTGATGAGTTTATGTTTTGAGATGTGAGACTTTATAGAATAATTTATAATTTCTGCCAAATTTTCTATACTACTGTCAATAGATTGCGTATCATTTAGAAGCGAGTTTATTCTTAGACTTTTGTTTGTCTGTTCTTTAAAGTTTTTTCAATCAGCCTGTTTATAGTTTAGAAAATGAGGGTATTCGCTGTATTCTACTTCTACTTGTTTGTCATTCATTAAAATTAGAACAGGTTTATGATCTGAATCTAGTTCATCAAGTGCTTTAATAATTTCCAGATTATTAGGATTTTCAAGAATGGCTAGTTCAACTATGCTGGGTCGAGCTATTAGGTTATAGGGGAATGAGTGAATTCTTGTGGATAACCTAAGTTGCAAAGATTTCTATCAATGAAGTCATGGATTGTATTTTCATTTTTATTATTGCAATAGCAATTCCAGTTACTATGTTTTGCATTTAAGTCCCCTGCTGCAATTATTTTATTGCCAAGCCTAAATAAACGATTTAAATCTTTTTTCAAATATTGTTTTTACGAGCATAGAGAGGTAGAAAGAGAATATTATTATTTAGTTTAATTCCATGCGCTTCTACTGTGTTTAGATTTTTTACTGGCATTTCAATGCATGGGACGTCATTTTTAACGTACAGG